>NC_142879.1:66090833-66393541 GCF_051225735.1 Oryctolagus cuniculus | reverse complement strand
AGAACCGGCGCCTATATGGGATGCCGGCACTGCAGGCGGAGGATTAACCAAGTGAGCCATGGTGCTGGCCCCTCATTTTCTGTCTTTTTGCCTTTGAGATGATGCTCTCCATCAGTTTGTCCTGATCAAGTTGTAAATTATTTCATAGAAAAATGTGTTCAAATTCACTGACTTGAGAATTTTTGGTGCTTATACCTGTATGCAGGATGATGTAGGAAATCTGGTGACACAGAACCGGTTGATTTTGGTTTTGATGCTTTTTCATCTTTATGCACATTTATTTTTTGATATGTGTTTGATCTTACATTGTAGATAAAGCTTTGAGGAATTTAATGGATAATGTATGTATCATGATTTGTAGTCGAAAAATAAAATGCTATGTATTTGCTCTTCCTCAGAATGAAATGTAAGACAGGAGATACCTAGTTTAACCGCCAGCTTTGAGCACCTGAAAATTACCCATTGAAAGTTCACTTTGTGACTGTTTTATTAATTTTCTCTTTTAAAAAGATATTAACAAACTGACTGAAGATAAGAAAGAGGGCCTCAGGCAACTTGCAATGACATTTCAACATTTCATGAGAGAAGAAATCCAGGATGCCTCTCAGCTGCCACCTTCCTTTGACATTTTTGAAGCCTTTGCAAAAGTAAGTGTTTAATCTCTTTGCTGATGCCATAAATCAATCCATTGCTTCTTAGTTTGTTGTTCATTACAGGAAAGTTTAGAACTTTGATGGGAAATCCAATACTCCCCTATCTTAATTAGGAGTGAATGAGAAAATATATTATGTATATTGAAAAGTGTATTTCTTTTTGTATTTTGTCAGTGTATTCTTAGTACTTGAGTATGTTCATCATCAACTCACAAAGCATACCCCTGGAAGAAAGGGTAGGCTTTTGTTTTTCAAAAAGAAACAGTATATTCTGTTATTTCTTGCTAGTGGATTTGAGCTTGCCATTGCATTCACAATATTTTAGGGTGGTTGTTTCAACATAGAGCTTGTCTTTGAAGTGAAAATTTATTGGAGTCCATTTTGGAATAAGTGCATTCTGAATGTGTTAGCATAACTATTTCTGACTTTAAAGTAATTGTTTATAGTTGTCTTTAAATGTTTCAGGTCACCAAAATTCTAAGTTGGAGATGGAAAACAGGTTTTATTTGGCATTTCATTTGTGATTTGCTGGTAATTGATAAATGAAGTGTTCACTGTGGAAATGGTTTGTCTTGGCCCAAGGAGGAAGGTTACAATGATTGATTCTTGATATCTGCCCAGGCATAGGGGTAACATGTCAGATATACTGCTCTTCCCGCCATGGAGCTGCTTCTCCTTGCCTTGTATTGTATATTTTGTTTGTTTTAATATTGAGCACATTTTAATAATAAGTGAAAGTTTACTTATGAAGATGATTTACATTTATTTGAAAATTTTTAAGGGATTTATTTTTTTGGAAGGCAGAGTTACATAGAAAGGGAGAGACAGAAAGAGAGAGAAAGATCTTCCAATTCCCTGGTTCACTCTCCAAGTGGCCACAATGGCTGGATCTGGAGCAGACTGAAGCCAGGAGCCTTGAATTCCATCCAGGTTTTCCAACAGGGCTGCAGGACCCAAAGTTTTCAGCTATCTTCTACTGCTTTCCCTCGGAGCTGGATTGGAAGGAGATCAACTGGCTCTCCAACTGGTGCCTATATGGGATTCTGGTGTCATAGGCAGCCAGCCTAACCGTTGCAATGCAACAGCAGCTCCATTTACTTGAAATTTGAATGCACACATCTAATGGTGTATTTATCCCTTCATATTTTGAGGTATGGTTTAATCCAGTTATTTTCTAAGAATTTAGTTATGGTTAGTTTGATTGCTAGATACAGTTCCCCAAATGTATTTTTATTTCATCTTCTTATGATTTTATCATAATAACACATTAGTATTATATTCTTGTTTGTCTTATTATTTAAAATTAATTTCAAAATATAGTGATTGCTTATAATTTTGATGCTTCTGAAAATTATTACCCATAGCAGTACCATGTATGCAATGTACACAGGCTTCTTTGATATTAAACATTATAAAAACTAATACCTACCAGGAGATAAAAATATACTTTATAATGGCTGTTACTTCATGGCTAGGGTTGATTCTGGCTGCTCTATGACATTTACTTCTATTATTTAAAATGTGTATGTGCTAATTAATTGAGTTATTAACATTAAAGTATTTTAAAATATTTTCTATTGCTAATAGTAAAAGGTGAATTGCCATCTTATTTCTCTTGTTTCTTTTAAAATAATTTTAATCTCCTGTATCTTACAATAAGCTTCTCTCCATGTTGTGTAGGGTGGAAATTCTGTCACCATGATTAAATGGACAAATTGTCTTCTACCTTGCCCCCCCCACCTATTTGTACTTGTTATTACTGCAGCAGTAGAACATATATGTCTTTGAAATGTTTTGGCATATTTGGATTCAGATGCATTATTTCTGCCTTAAAATATCATTTAGAAATCAGAGGAAAGTAGCATTAATCCATGACTCATACATTTTTGGTGAAGGTACATTAATATTTTATGACATACAGTTGTTACAAATTTGCCTTCACTCTTTTCCTCCCTTCTTTCTTTTTGGAATAGAATGGTCTTCAATTAAGTTAGTTGGTATCCTGAAAATCTCAGGAAATAGCCACTGATCTCATAACATTGCAAATGAGTGACAATACAGATCATAGCAAGAACAATTTGGTGCCGATGCTCTGGCATAGCTGATAAAGCCGTTGCCTGCAGTGGCAGGATCCCATATGGACACCAGTTAGTGTTCTGGCTTTTCCACTTCTGATACAGCTCTCTGCATTGGCCTGGGAAAACAGTGGAAGAGGGCCCAAGTGCTTGGGCTCCTGCACCCATGTAGGAGACCCACAAGAAGCTCCTGGTTTCACATCAGTACAGCTCCAGCTGTTGTGGCCCTTTGGGGAGTGAACCAGCAGATGGAAGACTTTCTCTCTCTCTCTCTCTCTCTGCACTGAGCAGAGAAATTTTATCCCAATCTACTGCTTATCTCCCAAGTTTGCTGAGGTAGAATTAATCACAGAGAAGAAAAGGGTACCACAGGATATATTCCTTATAGTGACTGCTTTGTGTACAAACTATCAGTGAAGGATAGTTCTATGTTGACCTACCTTCCTGACCCCAATAAACTAAGTTTTGAATTTATAGGATGAAGACAATTGGCTTACCCATGTGGGCACCCTGATGGAGTTATGAGATCCTGTCTTTGGCCTGGCCCAGGCCTGGACATTGTGGCTATTTGGGGAGTAAATCAGTAGATGGTTTACTCCCCCAAATGGCTGCAATGTCTGTGGCTGGGCCAGGCTGAAGTCAGGAGCCTGCATCTCCGTCTGAGTCTCCAGCGTTGGTGGCACTTTGGCCCGCATCTGACGCTTTCCCAGGTGCATTAGCAGGGAATTGGATTAGAAGCACAGCAGCCAGGACTGAACTGGTGCTCATCCATGGGATGCTGGCATTGCAGGAGGTGGCTTAACCCACTGTGCTACAATGCTGGCCCATTTTTTTGTTTTTTAAACTTAGATCATGTATTCCTTGAGATTACGTGACTGAATGGAAATAAAAGTATAAAGTTTTGGAATGGAAGATGATGATTGCCACTGACAGCCATGAAGGTGATCAGAGGGCTGGAGGTGTGCTGGTGATGTTTGTTAGTGAGAGCACAGGAGAGCTGATTATTTGTTTGCTTATGAAAATTCAAGGCCAAAGCAGCCTCTGCTGATCTTTGTTTAGAGAAGATGTGTGTCCATCCCTACAAGCCCTTTCTCCTCATTCCATGCTTTTATTCCTTCCAATCCTGTCTTCAAACAAAATTTCTGGTTGGGTTTGGAAACAAACTTAACTTGGTGTGACAACTTCTGCAGTTGTTTTGCTGGTTGGGACCTACAACATTTTTTACAAGTCTGAAAAAATGTTTATGTTAGTAATCATGTATATGAACTTTAAAAGGTAAGAAAATCACAGTTAGTGACAGGATATATTTAAATGGGAGGCAAAATATAGGTCTTTTTCTCTAAACAAGTAAATGAAATGATCTCAATATCAGTTTCCTCATGCATAAATGGGAATAATAACATTATCTATTTCAGAGGTAAAAAGGGAGATTAACTACAAGATGGTTAGAAGAGTGACACGTATTACTAATTTCAAATACCCTTGCCCCCACATCCCAGCTTATTTGTATTCGAATATAAAATTTGGTAGTATTTTGTGTCTCCCTATGCTGTCATAAAGCCAAGAGTGCAGTCTGTGACTGATTGTAAACTGGCGTTTCACATGGCTGCTCACAGAGGTACCCAGTGCTGGTGTCTCTTGAGATGCTGAGAATTACCTGTCGTGTTGAGAAGAAATTTTGTTAAGACAAAATAGTGTCTTTCCCCCCAATAACTATCTTGACTGCAGTCTGTGGCGATTGTGGACAGAAATCGTATACTATTGCCTGCATTCATAGCAACTGTGTGATTTCATAGTAGTTTCTTAAGATTTCATGTAGGAAATGTAATAGGCTTCCTAGATGAATGAAATATTTCTCACACATGCATCCTAACAAGTTGAATTTAAATTAGTTTTCATGTTATAATACACTGAAATGGCAATGGAGTACAGTATTTGTTCCGTCTCTTAAAAATGTATTTGAAAATTACTGGCAATGATTATTGATAGCCTAAACTTATTCTCAGTAAAACTGTGCATTTTCTTTTTTGCTTTCTTTTTTTTTTTTTTATTGACAGGCAGTGGACAGTGAGAGAGAGAGAGACAGAGAGAAAGGTCTTCTTTTGCCGTTGGTTCACCCCCTAATGGCCGTTGCGGCTGGCACGCTGATCCGAAGCCAGGAGCCAGGTGCTTCTCTTGGTTTCCCATGCGGGTGCAGGGCCCAAGCACTTGGGCCATCCTCCACTGCACTCCCGGGCCACAGCAGAGAGCTGGACAGGAAGAGGAGCAACCGGGACAGAATCCGGCGCCCCGACCGGGACTAGAACCCAGGGTGCCAGCACCGCAGGTGGAGGATTAGCCTATTGAGCCTCGGTGCTGGCCCAGAACTGTGCTTTTTCTATGCACAGAAAAGATTTTTGGAAGGAGGGTGGTTCTAGACAAATATATTTAATTGCTTTTATTTTTTCTGGACTTAAAACTTTCTTTTTCAGAAATGCATTTGGCAAACTGATTAGAAATCTGATAAAATCTGAGCAACAAATAAGAAAATGGACTGGTTGTAAGAAACATTTCAAAAACAGACATTAAGTTGGAAGCAACAAGAAACAAAAAAAGGGACCTTTCTGACCACAAAACATAAGACATTTTTAGTGTTTCCAGAGCCATGCAAAGCACTATTTAACTTTATGAAGCTGTGTAACCGCCATAGAAATTTTTGATTAGAATGTTGAACTTTGAAAGATATTCCCTCCCATTTTGTTTTACACAAAATATTATTTCTCTTAGTAGCATGTTATTTTTATTTCTTAAAGCACATATGTGAAGTCTAAAACTTGGCTTTCTGAAATCTAATTTTTAATGCTGTTAGCTTCGGCTGGTTTTTCAGTATACACTCCAGTTGCATAGATTTGAAAGTGAGGATTTTAGAAGGTAGTTTTCGTACTATGGTACTTAAATTTTATATTAACTTTCATTCTGAGTAAATTAATTTTTATGGAGAAGTATTTTTTATTGGAGAAACAGTGGAGAATATGTTAGAACAAGATCTTGCTAACTCATAAAACAAAAGGAAATAGAGATTTAATATTGTGAGCTATGCTAGAAATAGGCAAAAGCAGATTATAATGAATATTTAATACATTCAGGATTACGTACATACACTTGATTGGTGTATCCATTTATATCTGGAGTGTTAATAAATAATCTGTGTGATATTCTGGCATAACCTCATAATTTTAGTAAAGTATATAAATAAACATTCCAGACAACATACTTGATAACTCTTTTTTGGTCCTTTTTATTCTCTTGCAAACAGTGTACCTCAGTGGAAAGGAAGAAAAAAATTGATCATGATGTATTCCATTTTTCATCTTGAATTTTCAGTTGTTAGCCACCTTATTCTGGATGTACCAATATTCTGTTTCATTGTTGCTGGTAGGTTAAGTTGTGGGAAGAGTATTACCTTGGTGGTTGTTTTGAAAAGTCAGGAATGTATGTGTTGGCCACTTGAGGCTTTCAAGTTCACACAGGACCAAATTTTAGAGCCTTTGTGTTGATGAGTTCAGTAGGATTTTACTGTGGTAGCATGCCTTAAAGTAGTAAAGAGGGCAATATTTTGAATTAATAAAGTGATGAATTATCTAATTACAAAGTTGATGTGCAATGGCAATATGATAACTTTGACTGCATTACTAAATGATCCTAGTGACTGATCAGATGTGCCCGAGTTCCATTAAGGAAAAACATGTCATTAAATATTTAATACTAGAAGCGAGCAGACACACCAGGGTTGCTAACCTCCAGCCATCGAGTGCATGCATCTTTATGTTTGGTGGTAACTGCTGGCAGAGGTGTCTCTCTAGTCTGCTTCAGAACAGCTGCTAGAAGAGTTAGTCACTGGGATTATCCTTCTCTTCTGGTTTGAAGTAAAACAGGCAAGCAACCAAATTCTTAACTACACACAGATCTTGAAATTCTAATTACAAAATGGTGATGCACTTATGGTTTATGTGTTTTTTCTTTATTAAAACAAATTGGAGTGGTTGGGGCTGTGGTGCAGTGTAGGTTAATCCTCTGCCTGCCGTGCCGGTTCTAGTCCTGACTGTTCCTCTTCTAATCCAGCTCTCTGCTATGGCCTGGGAAAGCAGTAGAAGATGGCCTAAGTCCTTGGGCCCCTGCATGCTTTTGGGAGACCTGGAAGAAGCTCCTGGCTTCCAACGGACCCTGCTTCAGCCAATATGGTTGTTTGGGGAGTGAACCAGCGGATGGAAGACCTTTCACTCTGTCTCTTCTTCTCACTGTAACTCTACCTCTCAAATGAAAACAAAAACAAAAACAGATTGAGTGTATAAGTATATTCAAAAGACAGTTATTCTTCAAAATGTTCTTCAACCATCAAGTAAAGTGACAGTTATAGGACAATTGCATTTTCGAAACAGAACAAGTCATTGTTTACATTTTTGTTAATCAAATTTATTTATTATATTCTTCATTTTTGGAGTTTCTTCATTTATTTGTAAGTAACCTATGAAGAGGTGGTGTATATTTATCAAAGTTAAACAGCAGGTGCCAGCTAACTTATGAAATTGAGAAAGTTCTTTTTTTTTCTATTTTTAAAAATAAGGTATTCACTAATTTATTTGATAGGCAGAGGAATGGGGGAGAGGTAGAGACAGAGAGAGAAAGACAGACAGACAGGCAGACAGATCTTCCGTCTGCTGGTTCATACCCAAAATGGCCACAGGAGCCAGGGATGGGCCAGGCTGTAGTCAGCTTGAAAATCTGGCCAGGTTTCCCACATGGGTACAAGTTCTTGATCAGCATTTTTTTATACTTGTGTTAGGTTAATTGCTTATGTAAGAACTAGTGCTTTGATTTTTTTTTAAAAAAAGTATTGATAAACAAACATGTTTGTCAAGCTTTATTGCCTTTTCTGAGTGTATGGTATAACTTGCTGTTAATTTGATAGAGATGATATTTTAATTTTTTTAAGATTTATTTATTTATTTGAAAGAGTTACACAGAGAGAGCAGAGAGAGAGAGGTCTTCCATCCAATGGTTCACTCCCCAATTGGCTGCAAAGGCTGGAGCTGTGCCAATCTGAAGCTAGGAGCCAGGAGCTCCCTTGGAGTCTCTCACATGGGTGCAGGTGCCCAAGGACTTGGGCTGTCCTGTACTGCTTTCCCAGGCCATAACAGAGATCTGGATCAGAAGTGGAGCAGCCAGGTCTCGCACTGGTGCCCATATGGGATGTTAGCACTGCAGGTGGTGGCAGCCTTACCCACTACGCCACAGTGCTAGCCCCGATATTTTAATTTAATTTAATTTTTAAAGGATTTATTTTATTTGCAAATCAGAATTATACACACATGGAGCAGAGAGAAAGAGAGAGAGAGAGAGAAATTGCTCAGTCTTCCATCCAGTGGTTCACTTCTCAAATGGATGCAATGGCTGGGACTGGGCCAGGCCAAAACCAGGAGCCAGGAGCTTCTTCCAGGTCTCCCATGTGCATGCAGGGCCAAAGCACTTGGGCCATTCTCTGCTGCTTTCCCAGGCCATTAGCAGGAAGCTGGATTGCAAGTGGAGCAGCTAGAACTTGAACTGGCGCTTATATGGAATGCTGGTGCTGCAGGCAGTGGCTGAGTGATTTTTTTTTTTTAAAGCTGTTATGTATTTATTTGAAAAGTTATGGAGGTTGGGGAGGAGACAGACAGAGAAAGATCTTCCATCTGCTGTTCACTCCCATCTCCATACATAACAGCCAAGAGTGGACCAGGCCTAAGCCAGGAACTTGAAACTCCATCTGGGTCTCTTATGTGGGTGGCAGGGGCCCAAGTTCCTACGCTATTTTCTCCTGCTTACTGTGGCATATTAGGAGGGAGCTGGATCAGAAGTAGAGCAGGTGCGACACAAACCGATGCCCATAGGGGAAGCTGGTGTTGTCTTAACCCACTATGCCACAACACTGGCCCCTAGAGGTAATATTTTTAAAGTGACAGTATGTTTTTGTGAAGTGGCAGAGGTTACTTTTTATTGCTTTGACCTTTCTTTTATTGACAAAATCTGTTCTAGAATACTTTGTCTCCCTACTAGACTTGGAGCCAGGAATTGTACGCATTTAAGTTGGATCCCTAGCAACATTCATGGTATTCACTAAGTGTTAATTGTTGATTGAGTGAAGGAATGCATGAAAACTATATCACTTTTCAGCTCAGTGGAGAAAACTTTAATAAATATAAAAAAAAAAAACATATACAAGGCCATTATTGTATTACAAGGTTAAACCACTACTTGTCATGGTGCCATTCTATATTACCAGCCTGGTGGGAGACTAAGATGGAATCCTGGCTCCTTGCCTCAGCCTGGATCACCCCCTTGTTTTGTGGACATTTGGGGAGTGAACCAGCTAATGGAAGACCCATCTCTGTCTGTTTCTCTCTGTTGCTCTGCCTTTTGAATAATAAAATGAATAAATAAATCTTAAAAATTAATATATTCTGTGAATTTTGTATACTATAAGTGTACATGACTAGGCAAAAAGAAATCTCAAATATCATTGTAAAAGTCAAGAACTTCAGTAAGTTAGCTGATAGCTCAGCATAAAAGAGACTGCCATTATCCTAAGTTCTTTAGGAAATGATGAATTATTACATTACTTATTTCAGGGTTCAGGAAGCTTTTTTATAAAAGCTCACATAATAAATATTTAGGCTTTGCAGACCAGGAAATATAAGTGAATTATAATTGCATCCTAGTGATTTGTTATGGAGATTCCTTAAGGTCTCTGAAGGAGTTTTTAAACACTTATTTTAAATTTATAAAAATCATACATTTTTATCATGTACAATGCGTTTTTAAGTGTACATACTTTGTGAAATAACTAAATTGAACCAACACATAAGTTATGTCGCATATTACTGTATCAACTTCTTAACTGCCATTGTAACCCAACAGCCTCCATGGACAATATGCAAGTGAACACGTTAGGCTCTGTGTCACTGAAACTTTATGGACAAAGAATATTGATTTTCATATCATTTTCACATATCCCCAAACACTATTCTTTTTACATCTCCCTCTACCATTTAAAAATGTAAGAAGAGGCTGGCGCCGCGGCTCAATAGGCTAATCCTCCACCTTGTGGCGCCGGCACACCGGGTTCTAGTCCCGGTCGGGGCGCCGGATTCTCTCCCGGTTGCCCCTCTTCCAGGCCAGCTCTCTGCTATGGCCAGGGAGTGCAGTGGAGGATGGCCCAGGTGCTTGGGCCCTGCACCCCATGGGAGACCAGGAAAAAGCACCTGGATCCTGGCTCCTGCCATCGGATCAGCGCGGTGCGCCGGCTGCAGCGGCGGCCATTGGAGGGTGAACCAACGGCAAAGGAAGACCTTTCTCTCTCTGTCTCTCTCTCTCACTGTCCACTCTGCCTGTCAAAAAAAAAAAAAAAAAAGATCTCTTTCTCTCTGTCTCTCCCTCTCAATCAATCCACCTTATAAATAAATTAAATAAAATCTATAAGAGAAGAAGATCCTAAATTGCTTTAAAAAAAAAAATGTAAGAAGACATTCTTAGTTTGCAGGCTATACAAAAGCAGATAGCAGGACCAGCGCTGTGGTGTAGCAGGTAAAGCCATTGCCTACAGTGCCAGCATCCTATATGGACACCTGTTCGGGTCCCGGCTGTTCCACTTCTGATCCAGCTCTCTGCTATGGCCTGGGAGAGCAGTGGAGGATGGCCCAAGTCCTTGGTCCCCTACACCCGCATCGGAGATCCAGAAGAAGCTTCTGGCTTCTGGCTTTGGATTGGCACAACTCCATTTGTTGCGGCCAACTGGGGAGTGAACCAGTGAATAGAAGACCTCTCTCTCTCTCTCTGCCTCTCCTATCTGTGTTTAACTCTGACTTTCAAATAAATAAATCTGGCCGGCGCCGCGGCTCACTAGGCTAATCCTCCGCCTAGCGGCGCCGGCCCACCGGGTTCTAGTCCCGGTCGGGGCGCCGGATTCTGTCCCGGTTGCCCCTCTTCCAGGCCAGCTCTCTGCTGTGGCCAGGGAGTGCAGTGGAGGATGGCCCAAGTGCTTGGGCCCTGCACCCCATGGGAGACCAGGAAAAGCACCTGGATCCTGGCTCCTGCCATCGGATCAGCGCGGTGCGCCAGCCGCAGCGCGCTGGCCGCGGTGGCCATTGGAGGGTGAACCAACGGCAAAGGAAGACCTTTCTCTCTGTCTCTCTCTCTCACTGTCCACTCTGCCTGTCAAAAAAAAAAAAAAAAACAAACAAAAAAAACAAACAAACAAACAAAAAAAAACAAAATCAAATAAATAAATCTTAAAAAAAACAAAAAAAAAACAGCAGGCCAGATTTGGCTTGTGGGCCATGATTTTCCAATTTCTGAATTACTCTTTGTTAGCCAGAAGGTGTTTTGCAGAAAGTAGGAAACAAATTTTGCTGTCAGAAAATTCTCTAATAAAAAAAAGGTATTTTTGAATATTCTAACAAGCCATTAGATCTGTAGTTTTACATTGCCAGTCACATCTGTAAGCACAATATAACACAATAATTTTTTGAGTGTGTGCTTTTACTACAAGGTAATTAATTCAGTAACTTTAAAAATATTTTAATTTAATAATAAAATAGATACATGCAGGTATTTTACTAAATGAAGAAAATTGTTACATACAAATATATACGTTATGTACTTTATCATTCTTAGCTTTCTGTTTTTGTCTTTTAACTCTAAAGGTGCTGTGTTTTATCACTTTGCCTTAAAATGAAACAAAGATTTTCTACTGGAAATATTTCAGCTATATGAGTTTAACTCAAATTCAGTTTTTGTTTGAGTCTTTTGATTTTCTTTCCTTAGAATAAGGACTGTTAACCTCAGATTTTACTTTGTGATTTGGCTATTTCCATTACAATTGAGAAGAACCTTTCATGGCATAAAAAATCAAATTTGCTTTAGAAGTATAGTATTAGTAGTGATGAAAGCCTGTGATTAAGCTGTCCTGTTGAATGTTGTCATAGGTGGAAACAGTAGTTTTTTTTGAGTTTTTTTTTTAAGTATCCTGATAAGGGAGAAACTATTCTTATTTTCTTCAAAGGCTAGTTTTTATTAATATTTTTATGTTCAGTACCAGGTGTTAAGTGTTTAGAGAGACAAAAGTATTCATATATAAAACATAAAGAAAGAACAGAAAGCCTTGTCATTTCAGGCAACAGATTATGGCACAGTCTCTGGAAGAGCTTTGTATTTTAGTGTTACAACAGTTTATCAGACTGCAGTGGTACCGTTTAACAGCTACCTGTAAGTGTTCCTTTCAGAATTAGAATCTCATGTCATGATGGGTTATATCTAGAAGTATAAGGCTAGGTGATATGTAAAGTGTTCTTTGCATTTGGTGAAATGTATTAAACTAGGATTGCTATTTCCTGGTTATAAAACAAGTAGTCACTGATATTTTCTGTGGAAACTGTTTGACAATTGTGAATATTCTGTATTCTTTCAATTACATGTCTTTGTTTCCTAAGTTCCCGCTTTGTAAAAATCATGAGGATAGGAGTCATTTGTACCTAATTCATTCGTTAGGCATGATAAAACCATCCAGTTCAGAGAGGAAAAGATCACAGAAACTTAACTGGTTCCATTAAAAAAAAGCCTCCCTTATTTTTTTCCCATGATACATGTGTTGTGACTCAAAGAAGGTTAAGTAGTCACGTAGGGACAGGAAGAAAGCTGGAATTTAGGACTTGTGAGCTCTGTCTCATGCTTTTTCTGTTAGTTGATGCCCAGGTACTTAAGAATTAGATACTATATAAAGATAATTGAAAATGAATCTTGATGTGAATGGAAGGTGAGAGGGAGCGGGAGAGGGGAGGGTTGCAGGTGGGAGGGACGTTATGGGAGGGAAAAGCCATTGTAATCCATAAGATGTACTTTGGAAATTTATATTCATTTAATAAAAGTTAAAAAAAAGAATTAGATACTAAATTGAAGTGAATTAGATACTAAATTGAAGTTCACTTACAAACAACTTTTCAGCAGCCTCTGTTCCTTATGTTGAAGGTTATCTGTACAAAACCAGAAAAATCAGAATCAGTTACGTAATACTATTCTTACCAGCATTTGAAACTAGACTGGATTGTCTTTGTAATGATGAGTTTCAATTTTAAATGATTTTGGCCTTTAGAACTAACTGGATACCCTCCCTTCAGATAAAAGTTATAAACAAGACAACTGTATTCAGTGTAGATTTGTCTTGTTTTCTCCATTGTTTGGCCTATACTTGCCAAGAAGCCAGTGGGTGTTAGTCACTGGTCTGTGTATTTTTTTTTTAATATCTTATTTATTTATTTGAGAGGTAGAGTTACAGAGAGGGAGAGGCAGAGAGAAAGGTCTTCTGTCCACTGGTTCACTCTCCAAATGGCCACAACAGCTGGAGCTGAGCCGTTCTGAAGTCAGGAGCTTCTTATGGATCTCCCACACGAGTGCAGGGGCCCAAACGTTTGAGAGAGACATCTTCCACTGCATTGCTAGGCTACAGAGAGCTGGATTAGAAGAGCAGCAGCCAGGACTTAAACTGGTACCCATTTGGGATGCAGGCGCTGCTGCAGACAGAGGTTTAGCCTACCATGCCGGAGCACCGGCCCCTGATCTGTGTCTTATATCAGTAGATCAGGGGATAATTGATGGATGTATCACAGGTTTCCCAATGCTGTGCTCCTTCAGTTTTATTTTTAATGTTAATCTTTTTTTTTTTTACCATAGAAAGTACTTTAACTTGTATAATCATATTTATTTCCTGCTACAGCGTTCTGCATTATTATGACTGTTATACCTTTTATAGATGAGGAAATGCATAATGCCACACTATTTTTAAAGTAAAGGAATTAGAGCTTTGATATGGCTTTCTTGATTTAGATTTCATATTTTCCCCTTTCTACTTCATATTTTCCTCTTTGTACCATAGTACATTCTGTGTTGCATTAGTTCTGTGTTAGAGCTCTAACTATGAACTATTACAAGCCTTAGGAGCAAAATTGAGAATGAGAAATAAGAATATTTGACAATGTTTCCTTCTCTGGTACTAAAGCATTGCTATAGGCAAGGATGTAAATTATTTAATCAGGATTCCAGCGATTTTTATGCAAGTGGTGTATCATGTCTTACACACCTCTGGCAGGTTGGTTAGGAGAAGGAGTGGGCTTTTCATATGAAATTGTTCTGCACTGATGCTGCCCACAACTCCATGGGAAAAGGAATATAATTGAAATAGAATTTTCTTGAAGTTAAAGATTAGCTTTTGAAATCTGAATTCTGTAGTCTTGAAGTACTGAATATTAAAAACATTAATTATTCAGGAGTCCTCCAGCTTGAGCCTGTTGTTTCCAAGCCATTACTGGGCATGTTTTTCCCCCTATGATTCTATAGATATATGCATTTATAGATTAAAACATTTCATAATGCAGTTACCCCTATATAGTAATGTAGAAGACTTTGGCCTTATTATAAGCACCTCTTTTGGAAGTATTTGTTTGATGTTTATATTTGATATTAATAGCATAAGGAAATGATTTAAAAATAGTATTTTTGAACAAATGCCTGCAGTTAAGAGCATTGGAACTATATGTGACCAGACTTGGAAATTACTGGCCCTGTTTCAAGTTTTAATTCACATTTGGCTTTAGAACTGATACTTATAGGCAAAATTTATCAAGGCACTCTTTACGCAGAGCTGTTTCATTATAATCCACTGACTTAGAATCAGGATTAAAAACAACCTGCACAGAATCCCTCTTCTTCTCTCTCCTCCTGTGGGTAGCAGCATTTTATTCACTTAGCAGAATCAGCAAGTATTTGGAAAGATCCATGTGATTTGCTGGTTGTTGTCCTCGGGCTTCTTTCCTTGTTGATGGCCTTTCAAGGGGCTCTTGGTTTTTCACATTTAGAGCAGAAGGTGGTACAGTATATTGTTTTGGTGCTTCAGAAGTCTTTTGTATTAACAAGCATCTATTCTATGGGTTTTCTTGTTTTTCATTTGTCTAAGTTTCTATTGAACAGTACCAACTAAACCTCAAGTGTGTAGATCTTAATTTGTGATACTTCTCAACCTTTATAAATGTTTCGTTTGGCTCCTTTGACATGACCTGTCTCTGATTCTCCTACTTTTCTCATCATTTTCTTTGGAAAAATCTCATTTAGCTGTGGGCATTTGGCACAGTGGTTGAGTTGCTATTTGGGAAAATCACATTCTATGTTGGAGTGCCCAATTTGAGTCCTGGCTGTGTGCTTCTTAACCTGCTTCCTGCTGATTAGTGCCCTGGGAGGCTGCGGATGATGGCTCAAGTACTTGGGTCCTAACCACTCATGTAGGATACTGGGATAGAGTTACTGACTGCTGACTTTGGCCTATCCCAGCCCTGGCTGTTGTAGGCATTTGGGGGAAGAAGCCAGTGGATGGACAATCTCTTCTTCCCTTTCTGTTTCTCTCTCTCTTCTCTCTCTCCCTCTCTCCCTCTCCCTCTCCCTCTTCCTCTTCCTCTCCTCCCTGCCTTTCAAATAAAACTAAATAAATACAATTTTTTTAAAATTATCATTTGCTAGTTCTCATTATCTGATGAATGATGAAATGCCTCTGCCATGGCTTTACTTGTTTGCCTATGTCCCAAAATTTTATTTCTGGTCTTGACCTTATTGCCACTGAGCTGTAATCTCATATTTTCTGTTTGTTAACAAAGGTCTTCACCTGCGTATGTGTCTTGACTTTGGATTCATCATGTCCAATACTTAAACTCTATCTCTACCTTACTGAAACATAGTGCTTCTCTACCTTTCTACCAGAAACCTCAGGGTGCCTTTGAGTCTACCCTCTCTCTCCTTCTAGCTGTACAGTTCATGTGTTTTTTAAATACCTCTTGACTCTTGTGTATTGTTCTGTTCTGTCCGTCCTTCCTTCTTTCCTTCCTTCCTTCCTTCCTTCCTTCCTTCCTTCCTTCCTTCCTTCCTTCCTTCCTTCCTTTTTGTCACTGCACTGGTTAAGATTATTTTTATTTAAACATAATTTCTAACTAATATCCTTGCCTTTCTCTTTCCTTGAATCTCACAATCCATGTTTATATACTGGCACTAGAGATCATTACAAAACAGATCTGATCACTTAATCCCTTACTTAAAAATGTCTGTTGATTCCCAGTTGCCTTTATACAAAAATCAAGGCTTGGCCGGCGGCGCCGGCACACTGGGTTCTAGTCACAGTCGGGGCACCGGATTTTGTCCCGGTTGCCCCTCTTCCAGGCCAGGCCCGGGAGTGCAATGGAGGATGGCCCAAGTGCTTGGGCCCTGCACCCCATGGGAAACCAGGATAAGTACCTGGCTCCTGCCTTCGGATCAGCTTGGTGCGCCGGCCACAGCGCACCGGCCGCGGCGGCCATTGGAGGGTGAACCAACAGCAAAAGGAAGACCTTTCTCTCTGTCTCTCTGTCTCACTGTCCATTCTGCCTGTCAAAAAATTTAAAAAAAAAAATCAAGGCTTTTGGGGCCAGCATGGTTATAGCAGATTGGGCAGCCAACTGTAACACTGGCATCCTATATGGGTACCAGTTCAGGTCCTGGCTGCTCCACTTCCCATCCAACTCCTTGCTAGTGTGACTGGGAGGTCAGTGGAGGTTGGCCCACATGCTTGGGCATCTGCACCCACAAGGAAGACCCTGATGAAGCTCGTGGCTCCTGGCTTTGACCTGGCACAACCCTGGCCATTGTGACCATTTGGGGAGTGAACTAATAGATGAAAGACCTCTGTCTCTGCTTTTCTTTCTCTCTCTGTAACTCTGCCTTTCAAATAAATTTAAAAACCATCAAGGCTTTTAAGTGCAACATTTAAGGACTTTGCTAGCTTTTTTTTTTTTTTTTTTACATGCTACTTCCCAGGAGCTAGCTGACTGCTTGTGTGGACTGTAATTATCTTGAGGACTGTGGCCATTTTCCTAGCACCTTACACAGTGAATAGCAGATTGCAGAATTCAGTCAGTGTACGCCTTTCCTCCTTCACCATATTGTCACTTGCATTATGCATTTACTCCTTCACACTGTTGCATTACAATGTGTTTCTTCAAGCTACCAAACTTTCATAATGTCTGAGGCATTGTTGCTATAACAGTAGCAAATAAACATAGGCAAGGTGGATGCAATCTCTGAATAAGGAATAATTTTTGACAGACTTAGATAATTGTGAACAAATTTATAAAGCTGTTTGTAATATGAGAACACAAGGAAAGGCCATTAAAAAAAACAGGGACAAGTCAGCAAGGTCTGGTTATAGATGGTGTGTGTGTGTCTATTTGTGCATACATGTGCACATGCCCAGGATAGTAATCATTGTGCTCTTTTGGTTCCTCAGGAATGAGCTTTTTATTTTCTTACAATATTTTTTAATTGATTTGGAAGACAGAATTACAGAGGCAGAGAGAGAGGACTTCCATTCATTGGTTCACTTCCTAAATGGTCGCAGCGGCCAGAGCTGGGCCAGGCTGAAGCCAGAAGCCAGCAGCTTTTTCTGGGTCTCCTACATGGGAGCAGGGGCCCAAGTACTTGGGCCATCTTCTACTGCTTTCCCAGGCCATAGTAGAGATCTGCATCAGAGGTGGAGCAGCTGGGACTTGAACTGGCACTCATATGGGATTCCGGCACTGCAGGTGCAGCTTTACCCTCTATGCCATAGCACCAGCTCCCTATAAGAAATTCTGATTTGGTAGGAAAAGTTCAGCTTTGAATAGTAATAATCAAAAGTAGTTGAGTAAATTTCTGCTTTGTCAACATTGCTGCGTTTGATAATGAGATAATTACAAGGATGTGATCGGATTTTGGAAATCTGTTCCTGGAATGTATGCATTTGTGTTGCAGGCTTCTAACTTTTCTTGAGAGCAATATGATGTATAAAGATTTTTTTTTCTGCTAAAAATATTTCCCTCAGGCCGGCACCACGACTCACTTGGCTAATCCTCTGTCTGCGGCGCTGGCACCCCAGATTCTAGTCCCTGCTGGGGCGCCGGATTCTGTCCTGGTTGCTCCTCTTCTAGTCCAGCTCTCTGCTGTGGAGTGCAGTGGAGGATGGCCCAGGTCCTTGGGCCCTGCACCTGCATGGGAGACCAGGATAAGCACCTGGTTCCTGGCTTCAGATCAGCATAGCACGCCGGCCATAGCAGCCATTTGGGGGGTGAACCAACGGAAAAAAGGAAGACCTTTCTTCTCTTTCTCTCTCTCACTGTCTAAATCTGCCTGTCAAAAAAAAAAATATATATATATATATATATTTCCCTCAAATCATTGAGGTTTAGCTATTTGTTACTTACCACCTCAAGTCAGCAAAGAGAATTTGCAAAGTCATTTGCATTATGTGGAAGCAAGACATTATGTTCTATACTTGTTTAATTTAAAATTATCTTTTTGTTTACTTGATTGGAAGAATATTTTCCACATGACAAGGAATGTGTAGACTTGGATGATTTTAAAATTTAAAAGTTCTTTTAAGAACAACTTTATGTTTTCAGTACAGTTCATTCAATAGGTCACATATTTCATATTTGCTAATATAATAGTCTTCAGTGTTAGTTGGTTACAATTCAGAGCTCCTTAAAGCTTTGCCATTTGTCATTCCCCAAAAGCTCAATATTCCTTTCCTTACTCCAACCTTTGATAAAACAGCTCCTTCCGTTCAATCTGGCAAATCCTTTTCATTCCTGAAGATGCCACCTTTTATAGAGAACCTTTCTCACCTGCCTTAGATATATCCCATTATGACAGGAATGGAGAAGTAGAAGTGTAAATTACAAGTGGATAAAAAATAAGAGCAAACACTTCTATTATTTTGCTGTTCACAATAATAGTTGGCCAGTTTATCAAAAGAGAGTAGTCAACAGCTCAGTCTATCAGAATTGAGTAACTGCTGGAGATTAATGGCATTTCTCATATCTAGATGTTTTGGCAGTCTCTTCTTGCAGTCATTCATGTCATTCTCTGTGTTCAGTTAGCTTTTTTTCTCATCACTGTGATCTTCCATGAAAAATCAAAAGATCAGTGGTTTTTGGAAAAGGAGATCTTGTTCATTGGAGCTGCCAAGTTATTAATTACGTCCAGTTATCTTTATAGCAGAATGATAAACATGGAATTAAATGGTGTGTTTTACACTGTATTATTTCCAATAATATTGCTTATAAATGTAATTTCTGTCAATATTTCATGTTATATATACTAGGAAAATTTGGAGATTAAGAGAATCCTATTATGAATGTTTTTGTGGAGTAAGATTTATTTTGGTAAGCACATCAGCCTATTTAAATTTCTTTTTTTTAAAAGATTTATTTACTTATTTGAAAGTCAGAGTTACACAGAGAGAAGAGAGGCAGAGAGAGAGAGAGGTCTTCTATCCACTGGTTCACTCCCTAATTGGCCTCAATGGTTGGAGCTGCGCTGATCTGAAGCCAGGTGCTGGGAACTTATTCCAGGTCTCCCACATGGGTGCAGGGGCCCAAGGACTTGGGCCGTCTTCTACTGTTATCCCAGGCCATAGTAGAGAGCTGGATTGGAAGAGGAGCAGCCGGGATTAGAACCGGCGCCCATATGGGATGCCAGCGCCTCAGGCCAGGATGTTAACCTGCTGCGCCACAGCACCGGCCCCTAAATTTCTAATTATTTATTTGAAAGACATAGTGGTGAAGAAAGAAGGAGAGACAGAAAGAGAAAGAAATCTTTCATCTGTTAGTTTACTCCCCCAAATGCCTGCAACAGCCAGGGCTGAGCTAGGCTGAAGTGAGGAGCTAGAAAGTTCATCTCAGTCTACCACAAAGGTGGTGGGAACCTGAAAAGACCTGGCCTATTATCTAATGCCTCCTAAGTATATTACTAGGAAGCTCAATCAGAAAGGTAGAGTGGCCAGGACTGGAACCGGGCATTCTGAT
Source organism: Oryctolagus cuniculus (assembly GCF_051225735.1). Classification (NCBI taxonomy): domain Eukaryota; kingdom Metazoa; phylum Chordata; class Mammalia; order Lagomorpha; family Leporidae; genus Oryctolagus; species Oryctolagus cuniculus. The sequence continues at coordinate 66,373,888 of NC_142879.1, read as the reverse complement.
AAATGGGATATGACACAATGTCTGCCCCTACTGGGCTTGAAATATGTGGCATCTGATTTTCTTTAAAGGAAGGTATGTTTGTGATCTGTTCTTTTTTTTTTTTTTTTCCTTTTGCAGAATCCAATCTTGTTTTTATTTTTAATTGATTTCATCAAATTCTTAGGGCTTATTTATACTTGTGTTTCTAGGATTGAGTGGACCCTATCTCCCTAAATTGTAATGCATATGAAGAGTGCTACAGGATTGACACTTAGAGCCGCTCAGCCATGAAAGCCTTGTCTCAGCAAGTGGCTCCCTCTCTTCCAAAACCTTGTTAGTGTCCTGGGGAAGATTTCTTTGTGAAATGCCTATTCCATTGTCCAATTTGCTCTTTTCATAATGTAATTTTAAAGCTCAGTGATTTCAGCAGGTGTTTGGATTGGCCATGGTAGACACAGAATATGAGATCCCATAAGTTTCTGCCTGATATGTGGAGGAAATAGGATGACATTTACATTGCCGTTCATCTTCAGATAGCTCTTCAGTTCAGTTCTGATGTATTTTATGTACTGGAGCTTTGAACTCTTCCTGTTTGTGCTACACTGGCTAGTTCCCTGTAGTGCTGTGTGACTGGAGTAGTATAATATCACAGTTGTTCGTTCTTATCTATTTGTCTGCATATATTTTATACTTCTGCCTTTCCATCCATGTCATAATGTGATATTTTGATAAATAACATTGTTTTAGAAGAATCTGAGGCTGTTCTTTGAAATGGAGAAAGCCCATGAGAAAATTACAGGCTGTTATACTTGCTAACATCAAATATTTTTGAATAATTAAAAATGCAAATTGACTTAAAGTTTTCATATTTTATTAACACTATTAATTTGGAATCAATGTTTCTGAAATGTTTTGAAATGTAATTAAGCTCAGGCTCGCGCCACAGCTCACTTGGCTAATCCTCCGCCTATGGCGCCAGCACCCTAGATTCTAGTCCCGGTTGGGGCGCTGGATTGTGTCCCAGTTGCTCCTCTTCCAGTCCAGTTCTCTGCTGTGGCCCGGGAAGGCAGTGGAGGATGGCCCAAGCTTGGGCCCTGCACCCACATGGGAGACTAGGAGGAAACACCTGGCTCCCGGCTTCGGATTGGCGCAGCACACCAGCCGTAGCAGCCATTTGGGGGGTTAACCAATGGAAAGAAAGACCTTTCTCTCTCTCTCTCAATAACTCTGTCAAAAAAAAAAAAAAAAGAATCTAATTAAGCTTTTAAAATCTTAGGCATATGAATAATTTTCATTTTTCTAGGTAGATGCTATTTTGGGTTTTTTTTTTTTAGATTTATATATTTATTTTGAAAAAGATAAAGAGCCGGCGCCGTGGCTCACTTGGCTAATCCTCCGCCTTGCGGCACCGGCACACCAGGTTCTAGTCCCGGTCGGGGCACCGGATTCTGTCCCGGTTGCCCCTCTTCCAGGCCAGCTCTCTGCTGTGGCCAGGGAGTGCAGTGGAGGATGGCCCAAGTGCTTGGGCCCTGCACCCCATGGGAGACCAGGATAAGTACCTGGCTCCTGCCATTGGATCAGCGCGGTGCGCCGGCCGCAGCGCGCCGGCCACAGCGGCCATTGGAGGGTGAACCAACAGCAAAAGGAAGACCTTTCTCTCTGTCTTTCTCTCTCACTGTCCATTCTGCCTGTCAAAAAAAAAAAAAAAAAAAAAAAGAGACAGAAAGAGAAAGTGAGATCTTCTATCCACTGGTTCACTTGCTGGATTGCTGCAACAACCAGGGCAGGGCCAGGCTGAAACAAGGAGCCAGGAGCTTCATCTGGGTCTCCCATGTCAGTGATGGGGCCCAAACACTTGGGCCATCTTCCACTGCTTTTCCAAAGGGGAGTATCTAAGACTTGAACTGGTACCCATATGGGACTCCAGTGTTATAGGTGGCACCTTTACCTGCTACACCACAACTCTGGCCCCTAGGATGCTTATTTTCGTACTGTTTTTTTTTTTTTTAAATGTTGATATCACAGTCCTTTCTGTCTTTACTTTTAAGTCACAGCAGAATCAAAGCATAAGAAAATGAGATTAATTCTCACATTGAAGTCATTTAATTGTTCTTTGCCTAACAGCTGCTTTCTATTCAGTACATTGAACATAAAATTCTGAAGTGCCTTTGTGCTATCATAAATTTTAAATGTGAACCATTCTTCCCCTTAACTATCTTATGCTATTGCTGTTTTGAATCTGTCAATTTGGTTGGTGTTTTTTCCTAGAGTTCGCTATTGAAGTTTTCTGGGAGGGCCTACTTTTGGGGCTAAACTCTGCTCCCATCCTGTGTGTCACTATATTTGTGCTATGTGTTGGCAGTAAAGAAGTTGGGGAAGATTGGTTTGTCATTCCTAAGTACCTTTTATTTATATATAGTATGTTGGAGAAATGAAGAAATAAGGTCAAAACAAAACAGTGGCATCTTTTTTGAAAAAAAGGTTTGTTTATTTATTTAAAACGCAGAGAGAGAGAGAGGAAGAAAGAGAGTGAGAAAGAAAGAGATTTCCTTCTGCTGGCTCACCCCCCATTTGGCCACAGTGGCTGGGGCAGAGCCAGTCTGAAGCTGGGAGCCAGCTTTGCAGGCAGAGGATTAACCTTCTAAGCCACAGTGTTGGCCCCAGAACAGCATTATCTTACTTGGGTGTTTTAGTTCAGAAAGAACCATGCTAATGAATTTGAGTTCATCAGGTTTGTATGCTCTCTGTCTACAATAAAAAGAAGGATAATGAAGACCTGTTTTGTGTCGTGTTTGATAGGGGAAAAAATGAAATAAAATCTTAGATATGATTGTATTGAAGATTCCTTGAAAGCAAGGCTGTGCTACCTGTGGAGGTCACCTGGGTACCTGGCAGTAAGTCCTTAAGTAAAATCCCCAGCAATAAGGAAATCACTAGTGATGGAAAAAACCCTAGCCAGCAGCAATCTGTCTCAGATACACATCTCCCAGATTGCAGTCCATGTTGCAGTGGTGGCCGGCTTCCCGCTGTCCTGCTGTCTGGCTGTCCTGCTGCTCCCTTGTTGCGTATTGCAGCAGTTGTCGGCCTCTAGGTGTTCTGCCTGCCATGCTTTTCCTTTGCAGTATGTGGCGGTGTTGCAGAAGTCTGTGGTTCTAATCATTTGTTTTCATGTCCTGTGTGACCATGAAAAATGAGGAGCACAGACAAAGAAAGGCAAGCAGAGAAGCGAAGTTTGTTGATGCAAAAGAAAGCTAGAACAGTGGGAGGGGTCCCTGAGCAATGATGTGGATAAGGGGAAGTTGTCTAGGAGGAAGTTTATACAGCATTTTGTAAACATGTCCTTTAGTCAAGGATGACCACCTCTTTGTGGGCGAGTCAGTGACAGTATCTAGAGATGGGTTCAGCTGTAACTGCATCCTGTTTTGTTTTTAGTTTCCCTATCTTGTTTTTGAGTAGTCAGACATTTTGTTTCAAGTATGTCCCTCTGTGGGTCAGGCTTGAGTTTCTTATTTCTTGTCACTCCGTGTTCCTGTAGAACGTGTCTACCTGTAGAAACACCTTAGCTGTCGCCTGTCTCTGTCAGCAGCAGTCATCTCGCCACTAACTATTCCTGACTACCCGCTGCTCCCTGGCAGTGTATTTAATAAATCTACCTCTGCTCACTTTCTGACTGCTGGTGAATTCCTTCACTACCCATGATGGTTTCAATTGGTTGCTTCCTCACATTACTTTCTTCTTTTATAAAAGTTTGCTTGCCTTACTCAGTACCTTGTAGGTTCTCAGAATATGCATCAACAGTTAGGAAAATCATCTTTACAGTTTTGAGATGGAGATTGGGTATGGGGGATGATTGCTTGGGGACCTTCAATGGATGGTGTTTTAGGTGGAAAAGTCAGTGCTGACTTTGTAGAATTTAACTTCCTGTGTTTTAGATAGGCCAATGGACAACCAAGAACTACAAAATAGACCATCGTGCCTCTGGATGCCAAAGGAGAAAGCAATCCAAGGAGATTTTTGCTGTTGGTTTATACTCATTGGATGTGACTGTTTCTGGTTAGGAGCAATTGATTTAAGATTTTCCTTGAAATGTATGCCTGGGGCTCATGCAATGAGTATCATTTGCTTGTGTGAACTTTCCTTACTTCTTTATTCATTTTGCTAGAAAGTTCCCTAAATCATGGTAACAGTGTTCTTCAAATGAGAAATTTGGTTGTAACCTTTTGTTTAGTCTTTAGTCTTTAGAAAGATATGAAGAGAAGAGTAGTCTAAATTGTCTTAGGACATGTATTCTCAGGTAGTCTGACGGAAGAAGAGTTTCAAAAAGAAGGTGAACGGCATAAAATGGTACAGCAATATAAGGGGGAATGAATTCAGCACTGCAGTTAGCAATTAGAAATTGGATGGCACTGTTTTTATTTTTCATGTGGACTAAACAATTAAAAACCCCCATTTTTTATTTCAGAATAGAAGTTGAGTGATTAAAAATCTTTTATTTTTTACCAAAATAAGTTGTTTCTCAAAATTCATTATGAAAAGTTGGTTTATTCTTTTTCATTCTTAGGAAAACATCTTTTACTCCCCTGAGCCCCTGTTGAAATTCAACGTTACTTCTATCTGGATTGGTGTGTTAGACTATTGACCTGAAAATTAGCCAGTATGGTTTTGAAATGAAAACACAGAGTAACAGTGACTTAGGATTTGGTAAGCTGTGGTGTGTCCTGAAATGAAAATGTCCCAGACAAAGAAGAAGGGAAGTTAAAATGTTCTCATATGAGTAAAAGTTTGTTTCAGTCATTTGTAGAGCATAGCTTTATAATATTGCACCTTAAAAGTGGTACATAAATTTAATCTTAGGAATACTTTACACTGTAGTAAATTAGAGGTATAGTTTTATTTTTATGAATGTTATGTGATCTCTGAAGTGTCATACTAAGAAGCTAACTAACGTGATTTTCCATTGAAAAGCCATAGCTGTTAGTAGTTCCATTATACTATTAAATAAAGTCTTATAGTTTTGGACTATAGGATATAGTTTTATCCATCAGCATTAAAATAGAAAAAATACATATGTTTCACTTTTTAGTTTATTTTTTCTACTTTTTTAAAGATTTATTTATTTGAAAGGCAGAGTTGCAGAGAGAGAGAGAGAAAGAGAGAGAGAAAGAGAAGTATTCCATCCGCTGGTTCACTTCCAAAATGGCCACAACAGCTAGAGCTGGGTAATCTGAAGCCAGGAGCCAGGAGCTTCTTCCAGGTCTCCCACGGGGATGCAGGGGCCCAAGAATTTGGGCCATCTTCCACTGCTTTCCTAGGCCATAGGACAGAGCTGGATCAAAAGTGGAGCAGCTGAGACTCAAAGCAGCACCCACATGGGATGCTGGTACTGCAACCCCAATTTTAGTTTATTTTTAATTTAAAGGGAAATAATGGCACAACTAAAGTAAAATTTGAAGATTACATTCTGTTGAGTGTTTTTAATTCAACTCAGTAATTTGTGTTTCTTCAGTTTTGATTTGTTGTGTGAGTAGGAGCAGCAAAGTATTTTATGTGCCACTGAAAGGAGTTAGCAAATCTTTGGTCTCACTGGCTCACCTATCAACTGCAGTACTTCGCAAGCTTCAGGGAGTGTTGCCAGTAGACATCAGGAGCATAGTAAAGAAGGGAATTGGGCCGTTAGATGCCATACTCAGTTATTAAGATAGGATCATACAGGTTGAATGTCCCTTGTCCAAAATGCCTGGGGCCAGAAGTATTTCAGATTTTGAAGTTTTTTGGATTTTGTAATATTTTCATAGCCTTTTATGAGTTGAGTATCCCTAATCTGAAAATCCAAAATTAAAAATTCTCTGAAAACTGAAACTTTCTGAGCACTGACATGATGGATATATATGTGTTGTTGAAAATTGTAGGACAAGCTAACTTTTCATGTTTTTAAAAGAAAGGAACCCTAAAGTATTTTTTATTCTTTCATGTTAGTCAAATTCTATCTGAAGTTGGACTTTTTATTAATTACCACAGATTCTTAATTATTCTTCAAAATACTACTGTAGAAGCCTATGTGTTAATTTTAAGTTATCTTCTTCAAATGGCTTTATTTTCTTTATCGTGCCTCTTTAATATTCATTTGTAACAAATTTATGAGAAAGTTCCTTTATCTGGGTTTTATGAAGTAGAAGCAGTCTGACTTGACCATTAACATTTTTTCTAATATAATAAGAACGTGAAATTATCATGACCCCTAATATTTTATTTTAAAACACGATTTGTGTCACACTGAAGATAAGTAAAAAGCTCTTATGCTGAGGCTTGTGCTGAAATGAGGTTTTCTGTAATTTTGTTAAAGTGTTCAAGTTGAATGTTTTTCTTGAAGGGATTTTGTATCTTTTATTAAGATTTCAGAATCAAATGTGAAACAAAATCTTTAATCTTTGTTTCACTAGATGGTCTTTGCTCCTCAGAACATGAGCTCTGAACCCTTTAGGATTTGGCAGTTATTACAGATTTAGGACATGTTTTCATCTTATGTGTACTTGAGGCAACCTTAGGAAAGTGAATTATTATGTTAAGGGATAGGTATTATTTTTGTAAAGTTGCGTATACTCATTCTCTCAAATCATTGTATCAAAATTTAGCCTGTGTCTTCTGTGCCTGTTGTAGGGATCTGAGACGCAACAGGTGTATGCTAGTGCTTCCAGGTAAGCTGCAGCAAGGCTGCTTCTAGAGGTGGAGGCCAGGGGTAGAAACTTCAGCAAAGGTGGACGATTCATCCCCCAGAGGTAGTTATTGAAAACAAGCCACAATCCACAGGGGTTTATCACAGGCCTATTCCTTTTTTTTTTTTTACAGGCAGAGTGGACAGTGAGAGAGAGAGACAGAGAGAAAGATCTTCCTTTGCCGTTGGTTCACCCTCCAATAGCCGCCGCGGCTGGCGCACCGTGCTGATCCGAAGCCAGGAGCCAGGTGCTTCTCCTGGTCTCCCATGCGGGTGCAGGGCCCAAGGACTTGGGCTATCCTCCACTGCCTTCCTGGGCCACAGCAGAGAGCTGGCCTGGAAGAGGGCCGACCAGGACAGAATCCGGCACCCAGACCGGGACTAGAACTCAGGGTGCCGGTGCCGCAGGCAGAGGATTAGCCAAGTGAGCCATGGCGCCAGCCCTCCTTCCCTGTTAAGTACTTGTTGATCCAGTATGTATTTTTTTTTTTTTTTTTTTTTGACAGACAGAGTTAGACAATGAGAGAGAGAGACAGAGAGAAAGGTCTTCCTTCCGTTGGTTCACCCCCCAAATGGCTGCTACGGCCGGCACGCTGCACCGACCCGAAGCCAGGAGTCAAGTGCTTCCTCCTGGTCTCCCATGCAGGTGCAGTGCCCAAGGACCTGGGCCATCCTCCACTGCCTTCCCGGGACATAGCAGAGAGCTGGACTGGAAGAGGAGTAACTGGGACAGAATCCGGCACCCCAGCTGGGACTAGAACCCGGGGTGCCGGCACTGCAGGCGGATGGTTAGCCAAGTGAGCCGCAGCGCCAGCTGATCCAGTATGTATTAAAAATAGCTTTGTGGAGCCGGCGACTTGGCATAGTGGGTAAAGCCGCCACCTGCAGTGCCAGCATCCCATATGGGTGCCAGTTTGAGTCCCAGCTGCTCCACTTCCTATCCAGCTCTCTGCTATGGCCTGGGAAAGCAGTGGAAGATGGCCGAAGTCTTTGGGCACTTGCACCCATGTGGGAGACTCCAAGGAAGCTCCTGGCTCCTGGCTTCAGATTGGCCCAGCTCTGGCTGTTGTGGCCATCTGGTGAGTGAACCAGCAGTTGGAAGACCTCTCTCCCTCTCTCTCTCTCTCTCTCTCTCTCTCTCTCTCTGTGCAACTCTGCCTTTCAAATAAATAAAGTGAAAGAGTTACACAGAGAAAGAAGGAGAGGCAGAGAAAGAGTCTTCCACCCGCTGGTTCACTCCCTAGTTTGCTGCAGTGGCTGGAGCTGTGCTGATCCAAAGCCAGGAGCCAGGAGCTTCTTACAGGTCTCCCACATACAGGTGTAGGCACCCAAGGACTTGGGCCATCTTGTACTGCTTTCCCAGGCCATAACAGAGAGCTGGATCAGAAGTGGAGCAGCTGGGATTCGAACTGGCACCCATATGGGATGCTGGCACTGCAGGTGGCGGTTTACACACTATGCCAAGGCAGGCTGTGGCTTTATCTGCTACCCAACAGCACCAGCCCCATGTCCTCATTGTTCTGACTTGGCACAGGGGTAAGGACTGACCTTTTAGTAACGGTATTATGCTCCAATATATGTTGGATTAGTTTATACTCATATCTCTTTGTAGTTTTAATTTTTTAGTTTATCCTTATTTTTAATCCTTGCCAGTCTTATGGTATATGTAATGTCTTTGTAATTTTAATTTCTTTAGTTTGTTGCAGATGGCTTTTAAATCTTAAAATTTTGTATAATAAAATCATGATACTTTGATTATTTTCTCCTCTCTGAAATTTGTGCAGCCTTGACAATTCTAAGGCAATGTAAACATTTTCTCTGGCTTTTAGGAGTAGAGGTATTTCTTCCTTTATATGATAAAGTATAATATATGCAGAATGTTAACATGTTTTTGAGAGTCCAGTCATCATCATTAAAAATGGTAACGTTAGCTTTTTGCACAACCTATTTTGCTAGAATTTTTCGTTTCCTTATGAAGGAATATGTGGATCTGAATGAGACAGTTCTATATGCCATCTGAAGTATATTGAAAACACAGAATAGCCCCTTACAGAATTTTCATCTTTCTTTTATATTCAAGTGCTTTGAACTTAAAACAGCCCATATGGCTGATTAGGTTGAATATGTAAGCTTTACTATGTTTTTTGGTCATAGAAGAAAAATTAACTTTAAACATATAGTTTTCTTTGAATTTACTGCCTTTGTAGTCCTTATAGTAGTATGAAGTTACATTTTATTCTTTATTAAAAAATTGTTAGTAATAGCTGCTAATTATTATTTTTACCTTAGTAAATATGTTCTTGCTTTTCGTGAATACCTCTCCTCTCTAGATTATTTTCAATAGTCTTAGGCTATTGCAGGTTTTTATAATCAAATCAAAAACTTATGTTATTTATTGTTTTTCCAGAAGAGGGTGTAGTAACAGAAGAAAAGAACAATTATACTATTCCATCCTCCTTCATATTAACCATCTCATAAAAATTAAATATGGTGGAATATTTATCAAAATGAAAAATACTACAGTTGTAATTAATAATATTAGCAATTATATCTTTTTTTTAAAAGATTTATTTATTTATTTGAAAGTCAGAGTTACACACATACACAGAGAGAGAGAGAGTGTGTGTGCCTTCCATTCAAGGGTTCACACCCCATTGTGGCTGGAGCTGTGCTGACCTGAATCCAGGAGCCAGGAACTTCTTCCAGGTCTGGCCCAAGGACTTGGGCCATCTTCCACTGATTTCCCAGGTCACAGCAGAGAGCTGGATGGGAAGTGGATCAGCCAGGTCTCGAACCGACACCCATATGGGATGCCGACACTTCTGGCCAGGGTGTTAACCCTCTGCGCCACAGTGGCAGCCCCATATTGGCAGTTATATCTAAGATGTCAATAGGAACCAAAAAGTAAAGCTGCCCACCACTAATATATGGAGATCACTGTCCTATGAGACAAGGATAAATGGAAATAACACCTATTTAGCACTGAAATGGAAAGTCTTGAAAGGAAAAATCCTTTAATTTAATTAAAAAGCATTATTAACCCTAAGTAGATTTGTAGCATTCTCTGATAGATGCAACAGGTCTGTGATCTTTGTGCATCAAAAAAAAAGTGAATTTTGATATTTGATGCATCAGGGAATATACTTATTTTTGCCAAGAAATTGATTTGTACTCCTGGGATTTAAAAAGAAAAATAAAAGGTAGGTTGCTACTTCTAAGTAGAAGCTAAGGATTTCAAGTTCTTCCCTTTTAAAAACAAACACTGCTGTCATTTCTTTCACATAGGATGGGTTATTATGTAAGCCAGAAACACTTCATTTGTTAAGGATTCTTTATTTTAGAATTGAGAGCATAGCATGGAGTGTTTGATGCATTAACCCTTTGCAGGCAGGCTAGTTTTTGCCCCCACTGTGGTTTTTTTTTTTTTTTAAGATTTACTTATTTATTTGAAAAACAGAATTAGAGAAATAGAGAGGGAGAGATAGAGAGATATATCTTTAATCCACTGGTTCACTCCCCAAAATGGCCACAATGACCAGGTCTGGTCCACGCTTATCTGTGTTTCCCATGGGTGCAGGGGCCCAAGGACATGGGCAATCCTCCACTGCTTTCCCAGGGGCATTAGCAGGGAACTAGATCTGAAGTAGGGCAGCTGGAACTCAAACTGGCACCCATAGGGGAGCCAGCATTGCAGGTGGCAACTAAATCCACTATGCCACAATGCAGGCCCTCCTATTATTTTGAAAATATAACTAGTTATATCCTAAATATATAAATATATAACTAGTTATATCCTAAAAGCTGAAGAGAATTTTCTTCTCATCCTGTATTCTATTTGTTCACTCTGACGCATGTATTGTTGACTACTCCCTTCATGAAGCCTTTCTTCTTTGAGTTTGAAGGTACCTTTGTCTCCTTGTTTGTCCAAATTTCACTGATCTTTAAATTTTGGTCTCCCTCAAAGATTATCATCATTTTTCTTTATCTGTTTTTCATATTGCTTTCTTAAGTTGTGTTATTCTCTTTTGTAGTCTCACATATAGTTTACTTACCATTAAGTAATTCTTTTTTTTTAAAGATTTATTTATTTATTTGAAAGCATAACAAAGAGAGATGTAGAGAGAGAGAGAGAGAGAGAGAGACAGACAGACAGAGAGAGAGAGAGAGATCTTCTATCAACTGTTTCACTCCCAAAAGCGCCACAATGGCCAGGGCTGGGTCAGGCTGAAGCCAGGATCCCAGAGCTTCTGAGTTTCCCACTCTGGTGCATGGGCCCAAGTACTTGGGTCTTCTACTGCTTTCCCAGGCCATAACAGAGAGCTGGGTCAGCAGTGAAGCAGCCTAGAACTGGTGCCCAAATGGGATGCCAGCACCACAGGGAAAGGCTCAGCCTACTACGCCACAGCACCAGCCCCCTTAACTATGATTTTAAAAAATGGCTCCAGTTAATTCTTTCCAAGGGAATGAAGGATAGTTCTTTAATTTTATATTTTAAAGTTGAGGGAAAATTTGACTTGTTATATAGAAAATTGAATTATATACAGTTTTCAGGATTGTATTTCAGACAGTAAACTAGTTATTTTCATATATAAGTACATATTTATAGAAGTATATATTATAATGAAGTATACTTTTTGTATGTATATTGGAGCTTACTGTATGGGTCAAGGAATGAGCTGGCTAATTTCCCCTCCTGTGAATGTTGATTCTTACAGAGTCAATTAGTTGTCCAAACCAAAGGAGTTGAACTTTAATTCTGGTTGTTTTTTCAGATATTCAGCTTGCATATGCCTTTACGTGAGATCATTACAAATAGAAAAGAACTAATTTTTTTCACAGTTAATATTTGGAGGGGAGATCTTACCATTTCTTGGATAATTGTGAAACAAGACTTGGTAAGTCTAACAGGAGAGAAAATCTGTATGATTTTATAGGCATGAGTGAGGCTTTGCTGATTTTGAAGAAATTGTTCCTGTCTGTATTAGCAATCTGCATGTCTGGTCGTCAGAATGGCCTCATTAACAGCAATAACTTCCTTCCTATTTTGTTTAGGATAAATTTATTTTGAATGTGTTCTTCTGATATTTTCCAGATAAAATAGAAGGTTAAATCATCCATGGATGTCCCAAAGGACAGGAACCACCACCCACCCCCACACACACATAAGTGCACACATCCACAGCAAAGCAGAACTCCCAAATCAGACCTTTGAATTTTCAGTTGAATATTTAGTCTTTATAATTCATATTTCCTTTGAGGACTGATTTTGTTCTCTTTTTGATGAATTCTGACTTCTTGTTCTATGGCTGTCATTTTGGTTGTTTAACGATTTATTTTTCTTGCTCAGATAATTGAGTTTTCCAGATCATATGGCTATGGTTTGTATTGGTGTCAAGGTCAAAATCTTTTAATTTTATTGACGGAACTGGTATTGTAACCTGAGGGTCTCTTGCTGTATATTTAAATCCTGTCATACTGCCTAAAAACAGTCATTTTTGGCAGATACTTTTATTAAATTCCTTGGCAACATCTAATTTACGTTTCCTTGAGAGAAATATAACAGAATACCACTAGCATCATGATCACAAATGGATTGTTACCATGGCAACCTTGCAATTTTTTTTTTTTTTTTAATATTAGGATTTTCTTGTTAGAGCAAACCTTATGACATTAGGGACATTTCCTTGACTGTGAAAACTTTATACTGCCTCTTAGTTGGAATTACACTGGATGCAATCAGAAAACTTATTCTTTAGCAAGAAAATAATTAATTTAAACCTTGGTCATGAACCCCTTGGCTACTGTGTTAAGAAGACCTTTGCTCTGTCAACTGTAGACACTCCTTTGAGGAGTGTCTTTTACACTGTTAGGCACCTGTGAGATCTGTAAGAGACAATAAATGAATCACAGTATATCTCTGACAACAAATAATTTTGTCCCCTACTAACTGGATAGACTTGGGAAAATTGCTTAGATGCTCTGGGACTGATTTTAAAAATTCTAAGTGAGGATATTACAGTTTGTCTTATTGTCTTTTATTAATAAAATAATACATAAAATGTTTATTGTAGCTTTTTTCACAGTACATAACAGGCACAACTAATATGCAACATACTTGGTTTATATATTATTATTTAATATCCACAGTAACCCTGTGAAATAGATATCTGTATACTAAGAGGTTTATAGGCAAAGAGGTTAATTGGTTTTTCCAGATCAGGCAGTTATTAAATTTCTAGAAAGACTTGGGATCAGAGTTGTCTGTATTTTTAGTACTTTCCTCACTAATTCTTTTGCTTAGCATTATAGTTGTCTTGTAGTAGGCTCTGGATATTTGTTGAATAACTGAATATTAGGCTGAATATTTGTAGGAAGTGGTAGTCTGTCCTCAGTAAGACAGGCCACTTTTATATATCAAATCTGGTCTAGTTGACAAAATAGAAATTGCTAAGTAAATTCCATTCCATTTACTTGTTATTATTATTATTTTATATTTTATTTGAAAGGTAGAGAGAGACAGAGATGGACAGAGATGGACAGAGAAAGATCTTTTATCTGCTGGGTCATGAACCAAATTCCTGCAATAGCTGAGGGTGGGCAAGGTGGCAGCCAGGAACCTGGAACTCATTCTGTGTCTCCTACATGAGTGGTACTCACCCAAGTACCTGAGCCACTATCTTTTGCCTCCCAGGGTGAGCATCAATGGGCAATGGGATATAGTTTTCTGTATGTCACTCATGCATCAGGCTTTTATGAGAGTTTACTAGGCGAGTACTAGATGCCAGGCATTGTGCAGAGATAAAGATTGATAATTGAGGTAGTCAGGTCCCCTTTGGAAGATACATGAATCACTCTAATTATGCATAATATTTTATCAGATATTTACTTAATCATCAAGATAACTTTGTTAGTAAGACCTAGAAACTATTACATTCAATGAGCCTTTAACAGTACTTAAAAACAGCAAGAATTATTATGAGATTTTGTATAAATATATTTGACAAGGACATATTAGGTGCTGCAGGTGATATACCGTAAGCAAACTTCAACACAATTGTTATTCCTTCATCTTGGAGTCTTTGAATGCCAGTTATGGAGTGTCTATTACACTAAGCATTTATATTTGGTTATTAACAGTATAAAGATGAGTTAACTATTAGTTCATTTCCTCAAATATGCATAGTCACTGTGGTGTCTGATATTCCTAAGGGGGCTGTTGGGCTCTCACCCCAGGCTTTAGGTGTCTCTGAAGCCTGTGGGAAGTCCAGGATCTCTTAGATGAGTGTCAGAGGTGCAGACAAGCAAATGTGGGGGAAGGATTTTGGGCAGAAGAGACAGAATATTCCAAGGTACAGATGTAAAAGATGCTGCTTTTGAGAATTGCTAAGCAACTCAGTGTGACCAGAACATAGCTGGGAGGTAGAAATTGATGAGAGATAAGGCTAAATATAAGCAGAGGCTAAGTTGTTGGACCTTATCTTGAAGGTAAACCACTTAAGACCTTTTAATTTGACAAGAAACATTGGATTCGACAAATGAGATTTACACTTGAGGAAGTTCTTTCTGGCTTCAGTTTGGAGGAGAATAAAACCAAGACTAGAATGCTGTTAAAATAATCAAATCAGGGGATCATGTTATCCTGTACTATGGTAGCAGTGGGCAGTGAGAAGGAGGAAGCAAGGAATGAGAAAAATTTAAAAAAGTAAATTCACTAGTATTTGGAGATCACCAAGGGTAAAAAGATAGGAGTCACAGAGGGTGCCCATACCCTTCAATTAGTTTGGGAAGTGATTGGATATATCTTTCAGAAATATAATGTATATAGTAAAAGGACCTGCCACTAAGGGGAAGAGGGAGGGAGAGAAGCAGGTGCATACTTGGACCATAGATTCCATTTATGTTGATATTAGAGACTTGTGAAACATCCAAGTAGATGTATTCAGAAGGGGAACCGATATGTGGAAATGACTCTCAAGAAATGTGAGTGGGAAATTGAGAGTTCAGAAGTATAAAGATGATTACATTTGATGCTTTCGAGGTAGGAAAAAGATAGGAAGAGTATGGAAGACAATAGGAGCATGGATGGAACTCTTTGGAACAGGAGTTTTTAAGAGGCAAGCTGAGAAAGATAGCAAAAGTGAATGACAGGGGCTGGTGTTGGGGTGTAGTGGGCGAAAACTGCCTGCGGCGCCAGCATCCCATATGGGCGCCAGTTCAAGATCCGGCTACTCTACTTCCCATCCAGCTCTCTGCTATGGCTTGAGAAAACAGTAGAAGATGGACTAAGTGCTTGAGACCCTGCACCCCCATGGGAGACTGGAAGAAGTTCCTGGCTCCTGGCTTCAGATCGGTGCAGCTCTGGCTGTTGCAGCCATCTGAGGAGTGAACCAACAGAAGGAAGAACTTTGTTTCTGTCTCTCCCTCTCACTGTCTATAACTCTACCTCTTAAATAAATAAATAAAATCTTAAAAAAAAAAAAAATGAAGTGTTAGGCCCAGTGCTGTGGCATAGCAGGTAAAGCTGCTGCTTGCGGTGCTGGCATCCCATTTGGAGGCTTGTTCGCGTCCTGGCTGCTCCACGTCCTATCCAGCTCCCTCTAATGTGCCTGGGAAAGCAGTGGAAGATGGCCCAAGTTCTTGGGCCACTTCACCCCCATGGGAGACCCAGAAGAAGTTCCTTACTCCTGGCTTCAGATCAGCTCAGCCCTGTCCTTTGTGGCCATTTGGGGAGTAAACCAGCAGATGAGATCTCTCTCTCTCTCTTTAACTCTGCCTTTCAAATAAATAAATTTTTTTTTAAATGTTGAAGTATTGACTAAATTTGATAACAGAGAGTACTTTGGTAAGTTTTGCCATCACCTTAGTTAGAATAATGATCTTTTAAATAATTTGGTTGTGAGTAGAGCAAAAGAGTAGGGCAATAATTAGAACAGGAATGTATCTTTTGGTTCTTTTTATCTTTTGTTTTTCAGAGATTTGAGTGTGTGAGCCAGTAAAGATGCAAATGTTTAAGTTAGCTGGTTAAGACACTTGTGTCCCATATTGGACATATCTGGGTTTGATCCTCACCCTACTCCCCTCCGCCTTCTGACTCCACCTTCCTGCTAATGCAGACCTTGGGGAAAGCTGTGATGCCTCAAGTTGTTAGGTCTCTGCCACTCACGTGGGAGACCTGGATTGGGCTCCTGGTTCTCAATTTCCACCTGCTGAAGGCATCTGGAGAATGAACTAGTGAAAGGGAACTTTCTGTTTGTCTCTGTTTATTCCTTTTTTCAAAGTAATTTATTAAAAAAGTTAAAAACACAAAGGTAAGTGGATGAAAGAGTTACTAGTGACAAAGTGAGGTTTTTGAGAAGGTAAGAACAATGGAATTGGCTTTGTGTCCTAGGATACACAGGTTTTTTTTTTTTTTTTAATTATATCACTGTAAAAATTAAGACAGGGAATAAGAGAGGAAGGAGGAGAAAGGATGGGAGCTATTTGAAAGGCAGAGTTACAGAGAGAAACAGATCTCCTATCTGCTGGTTTACTCCCCAGTGACCAAAGGTCAGGGCTGAGCCAGGCTGAAGCCATGATTCTGGAACTTCCTCCAGGTCTTCCATGTTGGTGGCAGGGTCCCACGTACGTGAACCATCTTCTACTGCTTTCCCAGGCACGTTACCAGGGAGCTGCATAGGAAGTGGAGCAGCCAGGACTCAAACCAGCACTCATGGGAGAGCTGGTGTTGGTAGCCAGTGGCTTAATCCGCTGCACTGTAATGCCAGCTCATGGGATGTGGGATGTACAACCTTCCTCTGAGACTGTTATGGGTGACTGCATTGTGCAGGCTGTCTCACCAGTAGTAGAGCCACTTTTACTCCGTGTCCTCAAAAGTGGAAATACATGTGCATATGCTAAAGTGTGGGTTGTTCTACTTAGAGGTCACAGTCCTTTCAATTTTTAAGTTACCTTCTGATAATTAAAATAAATCACAATTTGATGAAATTGTATTGACTACACTTATGTTAAAACAGCCTCCTGAAAACTCCAGGTGCTCTAGGGTATCAGCGAACCATTAAAGTACATGGTATAAGCGTCAGCGTTGTGGTATAGCAGGTAAAACTACTGCCTGCAATGCCAGTGTCCCATATGGGCACCAATTCAAGTCCTGGCTACTCCACTTCCTATCCAGCTCCCTGCCAATGTGCTTAGAAAAGCACTGAAAGATGGCCAAAAGTGTCTGGGTCCCTGCACCCATGTGGGAGACCAGGAAGAAACTCTAGCTCCTAGCTTTGACCTGGCCCAGCCCTAGTACTTGTGGTATTTGGGGAGTGAACTAGTGGATGGAACATCTCTTTCTCTCTCTCTCTCTCTCTCTCTCTCTCTCTCTCTCTCCCTCTTGCTCTGTAACTTTGCCTTTCAAGTAAATAAAATAATAAATCTTAAAAAAATAAAGTACATGGTATATATAGACAAGGTAGAGGCAGTAAATTATTTGTTGTACAAACTGCACAGCCAAATACAATTCAGAAGATACCTACCTATACAGGGTCCCCATGATTAGGTCATACACTAGGTCAAGGACCTGAATCTTTAGGAATTAGTATCCTACATGATCTAGGATTTGTTTGTTTGTTTTTAAAACAGTGTAGTACTCTCATAGTATAGATGCAGCAAAAGAGGCATTTACCCAAGTGTGGTGATTTTGGAATTGTTCTTTGTGAACCTTTGTGATATCAGTTGTAGATTTTCCCACTGATGCTTCAGTTTTAAATGTTAACATCAACTAAATTATTTTTGTTTATGTACTGATTTTTTCCTTTTTTTCAGCATTCCTCACACTCCCTGTCTGACCTCCCTGTCATTTTCTCAACTCCTTGTGTTCCTTTCTGTTGCAAAGACTATTTCAGCATGACCCTTTTGTCCTTGAATGCGCTCAAGTAATAGATTGACAACACCTGCTCATGTTACTTTATGGAAAGCTTATAATATGTCATGGCTTTTATTGTGTCACGTGGTTTACTACAATATACCCCTACAAAATTGGATTGTGCTGTGCTGGAGTGAGTGGTATGTTGGAATTGATTTGTAATTGCAATATATTTGCCCATTTGGTGATCATATCTGCTTTAATAAGTGACATTTATAGTAAGTTTAAGATACAGACATACTGGATTGGTGATAGAGATAGAAATGACTGCTTTGCTACCTACCTGTCTGATAATCAAATTCATTTTTTCTCAAGACCAATATTGTTTTTTTTTATAATTGGTTTTCTGATTCTGAAAGTTAACTGTGATTGTAAATACTGAAAACTTGGCATGTTTTCTCAAGTATGAAAATAAAGCTCATACTTAATGTATAAAGTACAGCTGAGCATAGGTCCAGACATATGGTTATTGGTGTTGCTTAAATCACTGGGACTTCTTGTTGTTGCTGTTACAAATGTTCTCAAAGAACCCTCAAACTGCTTCCCTTTGTATTCTCTGTAAATAAAATGAATTTATTTTTGAAGCATAAATTTTTAATTACTCTATTTGATCTTTTTTTGGAGGTCCACATTAAATAAATATCGACAACTGGTATTGAGAAGTCCAGATGCACCAGGCTTGCTTAGATGCCTCATGGTCTCAAAACATTTGGTCTGGTGTTTTTGGCTGGAAGCCAACAGCACATTACACTTTCCACGCCACTCTTAGCTCACTCTCTCCCTTCTCAGAGCATGATCTGCAAAATGTACTCATAAGATGTCAAATTTGCATTGCAAATTTGTGTGTGAATATTATTTTACAAGTACAGGAAAGAAACCAAAGGGGAAACATTTCCTTAATTTGTTAGCAAGCTGTATACATAATTTGTAACTGATGCTCATCTTGCCCGTATAGACATCAGTATTCTGTAGATATGGAAATACCAATATTCTCAAGCCTTTCTTTTCTTCTTATTAAAATCAATTTTTTGCCTACATATTTTCTGTTGTATTTAAAATCTTATTTTTAATTTTATCATTGCAAAGTAACAGTTTTATTTTTTAAACAGAAAATATGTGTTATTTTATACTGTAGAAAGTGGCCTGTTATAAAAGATGTAACCTCAGGAGCTTGTTTATTAATTTTTGCTTTCCTTTCAGCTGCTTTGTAACTAGTGATAGCATAGTTGATGATGAAGGTGTCAGTGTGATAAATTATGGTGAAGACTGTTTATGTCTAGTTTTGTGTGTCTACATCAGAATGAAGGTAGGTGTTTTTTTGTTTGTTTTTGTTTTTCTGACTCAACTGGGTAAGGGATTAGAGATGAAGTGAGGGAAAAAAAGAGTACAGGCGTTTTCCACTTCATTGTGTGAAGCTTAGGTGCTTTATTCCTTCTGTCTGGTTAGTTGTGGTATTGCTTATTGATTATTAGGAAAATGGAACTCTAGACACTTGAAAGAAAAGTAGTGGCACAAAAGGTTGCCAAATGGCTATCTTTGATAGTGTGTTTTCTTGTCTGAAACCTTCATACTCTAAATTAAAGTCAAGCCTGGAAGTTTCTTCTAAGTCCAGCTTTAAGGTTGAACAAGTTATTGTTTTTACAAGTGTATTTTATTTATGAGGAAACATCTCTGGGGAGATCATACAACGGTTTATAATTTAAGAAATTAACCACCTCTTTTCTGATAGCTTTTGTTGGAGAAATTTCAGGTCCTCACTTGGCTAGTTTTCCTCTCTATTCACATGCTTAGTTTTCTCTCATGACCATGGTTTTGAATATTATCCAGACACTGCTTTACACAGTATGGAGAAGCACATTTTTAGTCACCAAGGAAGTGATCTCTTTCAGATCATCATACTTGATTTTCCAAAGTTATAATTGATTTCCCTCCCTGCCCCCAGCAGGCTCACACATTTATTATGATAAATATATAAGTGATTACATCTGCTTTGTGATAAATGCAAATGACCCCTACTATGGCAACCGTGCGTGTAACTGTTGGCCTGGAGTTGCCCTGGGTTACTGCTCTGAACACCTGTGACCATTGCTAGAGGCCAGATAAATCCTCTCTAGCCACTTCCAGCCGTGAATAATAACACATTTACTGAGTGCTTACTATATGCTTTGTGCTGTCCTAAGCACTTTACTTGGAAAACCTTGTAAAATTCCTGTTTGAGATTAGTGGGTGGTAGAATTATATACACTATGAGATCAGCAAAGGAAATTTAGTATCAGAGTATAATTTTCAAAGAATTAAAGTCTGACTGTTACAGAAATACAAAATGAAATGTATCAAGATTTATTATTTATTAAAGAACCAAAAGGGTTGATGCTGATTGTGAGAGTGTTTAAGGACTGTGTATTTATAGACATTTAAAAAACGTGTTACGTGGAGCTGGCATTTAGTCTAGTGATTTAGATGCCTGCTTCTCATGTTATAGAACCTGGGTTTGATGCCCAGCTTCTGCTCTTTTTTTTTATTTTTGGACAGGCAGAGTGGAAAGGTCTTCCTTCCATTGGTTCACCCCCCAAATGGCGCTGCACCGAGCCGAAGCCAGGAGCCAGGTGCTTCCTCCTGGCCTCCCACGCGGGTGCAGGGCCCAAGCACTTGGGCCATCCTCCACTGCCCTTCCAGGCCACAGCAGAGAGCTGGCCTGGAAGAGGAGTAACCGGGACAGAATCCGGCGCCCCGACCGGGACCAGAACCCAGGGTGCCGGCGCCACAGGCGGAGGATTAGCCTAGTGAGCCGTGGCGCCGGCCTAGCTTCTGCTCTTGACTGTGGCTTCCTGCCAGTGCACACCCTGGGTGGCAATAGTGATGGCTCAAGTAATTGGACTCCTGTCACCCATGTGGGAGATAAAAGAATATGACCCTGACTCATCCCTGGCCACTGAAGACATTTGAGGAGAGAACCAGCAGACGGGTCATCTCTCAAAGAGATAAAAAAAAAAAAAGTTTAACATTTGGAGCGAAAACTGGTAATGTTCTGCAGGCTAAAATGACAAATTTTAGGATTATCCTTTCGGACGGAACGCTGCTAGCAAACATGTAGTTTCACCATGTCTGCTTGAATGAAATAGTAAGCAATGAAGTCAGACAAAGGGACGTCTGAAGAATTAAGTCTTTGGGGAAGCCTGTCGTCAGTACTTCAGTGCAGCCCTGGAGGGCATGCAGTTCCCTCACCTTTTTCTTTTTTCATGTTCTGGATAATTTTAATTAACAGTTACTACTTTGAGGTTCATAATTGAGCTCCTTTTCCTCACAGTCCTCCACTTCATCCAGGCCAGTGAGGGAGTAAGGTGAGGATGTGCATGGCTAGGGCTACCTTGCTGTTTGTGCTTCTGCGACTTCTAGTTTACTATTTCTCTGGAGCTCTCTCTCCCTTTTTTTTTTTTTTTTCAGATAAATACTTAACACTTTGAATTTCCTCCTTGTGCACACATTGACAGTAGGAGCAGTGTTAATATCCAGTACTGATTCACTTAGCCCCAGATAGTTTATCTAGCCTGGTTCTTGGGCTAGCCCTTATTCTTGGCGTCCTGGTGTATTGTGAATTCTCAACACTGGTCTCAGTCTGTCACTTGCACCCATAATGTCCATGTCTCCACATTGCCTCAACAGTCACAAAGAAACCCAGGTGCCCTGCATACCATCCACACATGGCCTTAGGGAACCAGGAGGCCACTCCCAGGTTTTATTTACTGTTCTGTGTGGGTTATGGTTCTGGACCTAAAGGAGGCTTCTTTAAAACTGCAGTTTCAGGAGTGGCCATTTCGGCACAGTGCTTAAAATGCCACTTGGGACACCTGCATCCCATATGCGAGTGCCTAGGTTGGAGGCCCTGTGCTCCTTATGATCCAGCTTCCTGCTAATTCTCCGCTCTGGGAAGCGACAGGTGATGACTCAGATACTTGGGTCCCTGCCGCCCACTTGGAAGTCTGCTGTATGGAGTTCTTGGCTCTTGGCTTCGACCTTGCCCTGCTCTGCCTGTTGTGGGCATTTGGAGAGTACACCAGTGAATGAGAGATCTTTCCATATATTGGCCTTGCAAATAAATATAAATAAATCGGGAAATACATAACAAAAAACACACTGTTGTTTTAAATCCAGGATTTGCATTAAAACCATCTGATGGCACTTTAAAAAAATACGACCTTTGCCTGAGTACCTCATTCCAGACCGATCAGAATGCCTGGGTGTGCAGGACCTGGGGCCCAGGCACTCACGTGTTGGAGGGCTCCTGGCTGGGGAAGCTCCCCTGCTGCTGTGCTGCTCAGGGACGCACCTGCTCAGGGGAGGTAGGCTGCATGGAAAGCAGGTCTGCAGTGGTAAGCTTCCCATGCCTTTCTCAGTCCTAAATGCAGCACTGACAGTTTTGGGATTTAGTGAACGCATTTTCTTCTGGTACTTCAAGAATTTTATTTTGCTCTTGACCTAAAATACTGAGTTCTAGGGTACCATAATTGAGCACTGAGCCTTTTTCTTTGTATTCCTGGTTCAACAGACCTCAATCTCCCCTAGACACATGGATGCCTCTGGCCAAATCAAGTGAGAGTGAGATAAAAGGTAACACAGAAAGTAAAGCTATTAACAAACTTCAGCATTTAACAAAAGGATTTGTCTGTTTGAAAGGCAGAGTGTAGAGAGGGAGAGAGCAAGAGAAAGAGCCCTCCTATCTAATGATTCAGACTTCAGATGGCCACTAACAGGTCCTGTTCATTTGTGTTTTTATCTTTTGCTTAGAGGTGTGGTAACTGAGGTGGATATGTTTAGCCTGTCTGTCCCAAGGTCACCCATCCGGTGAAGGCCTTGGAATTTAAAGCCAGCTTGTCTCCTTCCAGCCCTGTTTGTGCATGGAGATCTGTCCCTTTGTCCAGACTAAACACATGGAAAATCAGGAGCATGTTTACAAAATACAGACTGTTAGGTTCATGGACTCTTAGATGATGAACTAAAACCTGTAATGAGGCTGTGAAATGAAATCTTTGGCTCCCTGACACCTTGTCATTATTGAAAACACCATTTATAAAGGAAAAAACAAAGAAAACACCATTTATGTGAGGAAATATTTTCTAAGTTGAAAACAACTGTGGAGTTTTGGATATCAAACTTTGTGGGGGGTCTTTATTAATATCATCAATTGATTCTCTTGAAGTTCTAAAATTATATATATATATATTTTTTTTTTGACAGGCAGAGTGGACAGTGAGAGAGAGAGAGACAGAGAGAAAGGCCTTCCTTTTTGCCGTTGGTTCACCCTCCAATGGCCGCCGCGGCTGGCGCGCTACGGCCAGCGCACCGCGCTGATCCAAAGGCAGGAGCCAGGTGCTTCTCCTGGTCTCCCATGTTGGTGCAGGGCCCAGGGACTTGGGCCATCCTCCACTGCACTCCCGGGGCCACAGCAGAGAGCTGGCCTGGAAGAGGGGCAACCGGGACAGAATCCGGTGCCCCGACCGGGACTAGAACCTGGTGTGCCGGTGCCTCAGGTGGAAGATTAGCTTATTGAGCCGCGGTGCCGGCTAAAATTATCTTTCGTAAGATGCGATTTTTATTATTTCTTGGTCAGTTTAAAAAATGTACAACTAGCTTTTATAATGAAGACCAATTGAGAAAATTTCCCCATTTGAATTTGGAATTCAGAAGTCTATCAAATATTTGAAAGGGAACAGACCTACTCTTGAGCTAACAAATATTTCTGGTGTGTGTTAGACCCTAAATGAGGTGATATTCAGAAATGAACAGAAGTAGTGTGTATTTACATTTATATTGGTAAGTTATTACAAATTACTAAAATAGGGAATTAGTTTTTTCAGACAAATTATTTGATAGAAAACAAGCTCTAATTTTCTGAGAATTTGAGTACAGAATTTTTGTCTGTCTTGTCATACTCAGAAGTTAACATTGTGTGAAAACTTAGGAAAATAATTTGTATGGCAAATTTCAAATAAGCTTAGAAGACAGTGTCTCTTAAGATCATGGAATGTATTTGCTTTTAAGAGCCCTTGATAGGAGCAGTGTGGTGATTTGTGATTGTCAGATTGAAAAAAATAGTAAAGGGCAAGTGCCAGAAGGCAGGCCAGGTTTCATTAGTATCTTTATTAAGCTTCCTGTGGGGATAGACTTCAGCATCGGAAATCTCAGAGGATGGAAATTTTGCTCTTGTTTGATGATATTTGAAAAATTCACCTTCATGGACTAGTGACCCTTAGTATTTTGAATTGCTGCAGATGGTCAGAGGAAAGCCAAGAGACTTGTGAGCCTGCTGCTTTCTTTGTCTTCATTTGCAACACAATAGCAGATGCTTGCTGGAGAAATAACCGCAGCACTTGCCTGTTGGGAGCTCTTAATCTAAGTGCTAAAGTAGCTGATAGGTAGCGTCTGACAGCGTGGTATGCCAGTTTACAGCACACTCACCAAGACTGTTGATACTGGCTCTGAGGAAGTACTTACAGCTGCACGTGACCTGGAATGCACCTCTCTAAGCAAGACATCATTTCTGAGAAATTCATGTAGTCTTTTTTTCATGAGTAATCTATAATGTTTAATTTTACTACTGGTTGTTTTGCTATTGTCGCTAAATGTTGATGTACTGAATTCAAATAATGGATATTAATTTGATTTAAACATTTCTGTCATTTTTAAATAAATTATTGAAGCAGGGTTGTTATGGTGTGCCTGAAGGTTGTGTGTAGGTCACTGTGATAGCAGGTTCTAAAATCTGCCAAGTGCTGCAGTTCTTTTTTATGGCTGGATAGTGCAAGGAGTAGGACATAAAAATTATAAAGATATGGCACAAGCAGGGATTTTGGTAGATTTCTGGCTGTAAGTTCTAGTAAAAATTATCTCGGACTTTAGATCTAATCTGTGTGAAAATTTCAATTTTTTCTATTTTTGTTTGTTTGTTTATTTTACAGAAGTAAATGTCTCTAAGGGACCAAGAGGGCAGTGTTTCAAATTGGGAACATAGTAGTTCCTCTGCTTACATTGTGAAACATACACAAGTATACATTATATATATATATAAGTATTTATACATATATAGCATATTTTGTACTTAGGATACCGATTTGCTTATTAATATACTTGAAATTAGTAAGTTGTGTGGGTTCTTGCCACGTGCTCAGAGAATTCTGAATACTGGCTCAAACAAACCAGGCAACATGGTAAGTTTTTAAGCTTTTTATTTAGTGAGAGAAATGCACAGGGGAGTGAGGGCTCTCTCTAAAAGAGAAAGGAAATCTGGATTCGTATGGAGCAGAGAGTAGGCCAAAAGCCAGCCATGTGGAGGAGCATGCAGGCTAGAAAGCATGGAGTGGGTGCACCCCGAAGGCGCAGGGTGGCAAGGGGATCAAGGGCAGGAGAGGGAAAAAAGAGGGGAGGGCCCACTGTGCTCCAGGCCTTTAATCCTGTCCAAAGGGGAGTGGTTAATTAGTCTGATTGGCAGGTGGGTGCACAGGTGTGGTCAGGTAGGGGCATGAGCTCACACAGGGGCTTGGTGAAAGTGTGTTCTTCCAGTTCACAAATCTAGTCAATTTTATCCTATATGCCTACCTATATCACTTATACATAATATGTTTACACACACAATATGCATACATGAGCACAGGAAACTTTTCCCTGGCGTTATTGGCAAGAAGGGAAGAGTTAGGAAAAGGCAAGATGGACACAGCACATTTAATAAAGCCCAATCTAGCTAGTGTAATGATCTTGAGGTACTGTCTTTTTTTGTTCAGAGTAAAGGGTAACACTTTGGGAGGAAAGGAGCATAGAGATTGTGATAATGATAGTAGCTCATGCTTAGTTAATAATCGTGTTCCAGGTAGTATGCTAAGCTCTTTGCCTGTGATCAGGGCTAGGTAAAGGTGGGTAACTTGATCAAATTAGTTGTAGAACTGTAGTCTGAATTCACCAGACTTGAGTCCCCATCCCAGAAACTTGACCACCACTTGATTTCCTATTGGTGTTATGTGCTTATTCAGTGTAGTCTAGATTTTTAAGGTCACTATGGTTGAGCAGAACTACTTATTATAGTTACCGATTCCAGATGTCTCATCTTTACACAATCTAAGGGAAGGTGCAGGAAGAGGAAGTTAAATTCCAGTTGCTCCTTAGCAATGAGTTGGCAGCAGTGCTTTGGTATACAATAGGGTGATACAGAAAGTGTTGATAATGCTGAGAATCTGGGGTTACTCTGTTTTGGGGACAGAGATTGATTCTTCAGTTATCTTTGTTAGTCCACTGCAAAGATACCAGATTGGTTTATATCTTCTAGGTGGGTTTTATTGACTGTTTTAGTCAGAAATACATTTTTCCCACTTTTACCCCTAACAAATGTTGATGTAGAAATCTCATCTGCTAGAAGAAATAATAAAAGTGCTTACATAAAAATAATGTTGATGGCCGGCGCCGTGGCTCACTAGGCTAATCCTCTGCCTGTGGCACCGGCACCCCGGGTTCTAGTCCCGGTCGGGGCACCGGATTCTGTCCCGGTTGTTCCTCTTCCAGTCCAGCTCTCTGCTGTGGCCTGGGAGTGCAGTGGAGGATGGCCCAGGTGCTTGGGCCCTGCACCAACATGGGAGAACAGAAGAAGCACCTGGCTCCTGACTTTGGATCAGCGCGGTACGCCGGCCGCAACGAGCAGGCTGCAGCAGCCATTGTGGGGTGAACCAAGACCTTTCTCTCTGTCTCTCTCTCACTGTCCACTCTGCCTGTAAAAAAAACAATTATAATAATGATGAGACAAAGAATGATTTGTGTCCAAGTTTAACTACTGTATTTCATTTGCCTGAAATAGCAAGAAAGATGTTGAAAAATCAGAGTAGGCAAGGAAAATAAGAGCAAAATACATGTAGCTTTTTTGGGAACATACAATATTCGGATCTCTACTTTCTTTTTTTATTTCACAGGTAGAGAGAGACAGAGAGAAAGGTGTGTGTGTGAGAGAGAGAGAGAGTGAGAGAGAAACAGAGAGAAAGGTCTTCCTTCCGTTGGTTCACTCCCCAAATGGCTGCTATGGCCGGTGCTGCACTGATCCGAAGCCAGGAGCCAGGTGCTTCCTCCTGGTCTCCCATCCTGGTCTCCCATGCGGGTGCAGGGGCCTAAGCACTTGGGCCATCCTCTACTGCCTTCCTGGGCCACAGCAAAGAGCTGGACTGGAGGAAGAGCAACCGGGACTAGAACCCGGCACCCATATGGGATGCCGGTGTCGCAGGCGGAGGATTAGCCAAGTGAGCCACAGTGCCAGCCCCAAACCTCTACTTTATTTTCATAAATACAGTGCACAGTTTGGATCTTCAAAGTGGGATTCACATAGTATATATGTTGCTATTTATTTTTTAAGGTCAGTTAATTTTATAGATATGTTAAGAGTAGAATTTAAATTCTACCTCTTTTTGGCCTTTTTTTCCCTAAGATTTATTTATTTGAAAGAGAATTAGGGAGAGAGAAAGTGGGGGGGTGTTTGCATCTGCTGGTTCACTCATCCATATGGCTGCCGTAGCCGGATCTGAAACCAGGAGCTTCTTCCAGGTCTTCCATGTGGGTGCAAGGGCCCAAGGACTTGGGCCTTCCTCCACTGCTTTCCCGGGTCATAAGCAGAGAGCTGGATAGGAAATGGAGCAGCCAAGACACAAACTGGCACCCATATTTAATGCTGGTGCTGCAGGCCGGGGCTTTAGCTCACTGCACTAAAGCGCTGGTCCCTTGGGCTTTTAATAGGTTTAAGTTTCCAATAAAACCTGACACCCATGTTGTGTGTGATTATCCCTTGATTAGGAGACCTTTTCTGCTTGATTTTTTCTTCACTGACTGGTGTTAGCTGCATTTCTGTAGCATTTTGTTTACTCATGTTGGGCTTCTCTTCTTTCCATGGTCCTGTATGGATGTGTGTGATCAGGAATTGGAGCTTTTCCTTTCTCTTTCTCTCTGCTGCTTTCTCACTGATGCACAAATTACATCTTTTTTTTTTTTTTTTAAAGATTTTCTATTTCTTTTGAAAGAGTTACAGAGAAAGAGAGAGAGGGAGAGAAGAAAAGAGAGCGATTTTCTATCTGTTGGTTCCTTTCCCGGATGGCCTCAATGGCTGGGGCTGGGCCAGGCCCAAGCCAGGAGCTTTTATCTGCATCTGCCATGTGGGTGGCAGCAGCCCAAGCACTTGGGCCATCTTCTGCTCTTCCCAGGCCATTAGCTGGGAGCTGGATTGGAAGTGGAGCAGCTGGAGAACTGGTGCCCGTATAGAATGACAGCATTGCAGGCGGTGGTTTTACTCACTGCTGCAACGCCAGCCACAAAATATCTATTTAGTCACCACATTTATTCAGTAATACCTCTGTTCATACATTCTACAGTTTTTGATCAGCTTCGATGTTCTAGTTCCTAGGGATATAATGATGACCATGATAGTCACTACACTTACGGTGCTCACTTTGTTAGGAGAAATACCTGTTTAAAAGCAAAACACTATAGTAGAGTGTGATCAATATTGTAGCAGAGCTTTTCTTGTCCATAAAGTCAGGAGAAATGTCTGGTGGGGTGAATGTGATAATGTGTGGAAAGCACTTAGATGCAGTTTCTGGCACATAGGTTGTCCCAAAATGCTAGTCATTATTATTCATGAAGTATACTGGGTTCACAAAGAAGGAAGAAAAATTTTTTTCCTGGGCTGGTGCTGCAACTCATCTCAAGTGCCCTGAGGCCATGAAGTCTGTGCCACTGACCTTGTGGTGGCCCAGCTTCCTTCTCACCTTTATGATGTCCAATCATATGTTAGAATTTAATTCTGAAATGTATCTTTTTAATGACTTAGAAATGCCTGTGAGTACCTGGAGGGCAGATGCTGTAATTCTATGCATCTTTGCTCCCCTGTGGTCTTTCAGAGATTGGTAAATGTTAGTTGAATGAAGGAATTCGCAGGATAAATTGGTAGGCTGTAGGAAACACTTCTATGGAATATTAATGTTATTTTCATTGCTAGGTCTTTGCAAATAAAGGGGGGCAAAGCTCTGAGGAAGGCATTCTTCCACTTGTCATGGCTGTAGCCATCTTTCTCTTATGTCTGGTTTTTGATGTGACAGTCTGATTAAATGCAGGTTCAAGTACAGAATTCATTTAGGTGTTACAGCATCTAGTAAATGCAGAAACAGATAAGATGAGACCAGCAGGGGTCAGTTTAATGCCAGTTTAAGTTGCAAGCACAGTATATTTTAGTGTTGTGTATAGTAGAATAAGAATCAAAACTGAAATGTACACTCCAAATATAAGCTTTTTAAAATTTCAGGCTGTAGCAGAAAATTGCCAAAAATGTAGGTAGATATTTTAAGCAATTTTTAATAGATGATAAATACTGTTACTGACAAAAGATAAACTATGGATTGTGGATGCTTAAACTATTTCTCTGATGGGCAGCATGGGAGTTTCAGTCGAATTTGCTTTCCCCACTGACTGTTTAATATTGATTATGCTAAAAGAATACAATGTGCATTTCTTTGATCTTCATTATTTAGTAGACTTTATAAAATGATACTTTATGCCTATTTTTTTTCTAGTTGGCTATAAAGATAAACTAGCACTGGTTATCACTTGTGTATGAAATGTTAGTATTTCATAGAGTAAGAATGCAGACAGGAATGATTACTTCTGGGCACTAAGCCTTAAGTAAAATAACCTCCTGGTAACATATGTATTCCTCTGTTATCTTAATGGATTTGAATGGCCTTTTTTTTTGCCATCTGGATGTATGGATCTGACATTTGTGAACCTGGGCTTCCAAATGCTAGGATACCATGTGTGCTGAACTCAAGAGTCCTGCATACTAATCTTAGTTACTGAGATTAAGCAGTCCTAGAGTAAATTTGGAGGTTTTTAGATGCTGTAGTATTCTTTCTGCAGTACCTCCACAAGGTTCCTTTACCTTACTATACCCACAACCCACACTCCATATTCATGGGTTCTGCATCTATGGATGCAAAGTACTGAAGATCAGAAGAAGATTCAATTATGGGATGTGGGCACCTTAACTGCTTGACTAAAAACTCTCCCTTTCTTGCTAGCTGTTGGTGGGAGTCTGCCCACAGTTCCTACTGACTGCCCATAATTCCTTGCCATGCTGGCTTTCTCACATGGCTGTTTACTTTATCAAGTCAGCCTAGAGAGGCTCTAGCACAGGTCTGCCAGCACGATGGGCTTTTATATAATGTTATAAAATCACAGAGTGACATGTACTTGTGCCGTATTCTGTTGGAAAGAAGCATATCACAGGCCTTGCCCATACAAAGAGGGACGGAGTTAAACATAAACATGAGCAGTAGGAGGCAGGAGTCATGGGTAGAGAAGGGGAAGTAAGAGAGTTTGGCTCCCCATTTTTGTTTTTTTCAGAGGTGGCCTGTGAAGTGAAGTAAATAAGCATGGGAGTGACTCATGAAGAGAGATTTGCCCCTGAGTTTCACACACAGTGTTTTTGATCCTTCAGGCTGATCTGAGGCATTGGAAGAATCCTAGTTGTTGGTGCTTCTTTACCTTTTGCACTCGATTGTTTGGATTTTCACTCCCTTTTTGATTTCTGTTTTCCTTGTACCTTTTTGGTTAAATACATTTTTAGTGTATAACTTGATGAGTATTAGTGAATATATACATCCTGTAACTGTCACCAGAATCAAGATATAGGACTTGGCATCCTCCCAAAAGTTTCTCTATGTTCTTTAGTGTCAGTCTTCCATACCGCTGGCTGCAGCAACCAGTGGTCTGCTTCCTTTCTTTATATAAGTTTTATCTGTCTTTGAATTTCATATAAGTGGAATCAAATAGTAAGGACTCTACTCTGACTTTTTTCACATAGCATAATAATTCTAGTGTTCACATATGTTGTTTGAACCAGAGAGTTTTTCCTTTTATTACTGAGAAGTAGTTTGTTGTATGGGTAAAATGCAATTTGTTTATCCATTTACCTGCTGATAAACATTTGTATTGTCTCTGGTGTTTACTAGGTATTTTGAATAAAGTTGCCGTGAATATCATGTGAAAGTCTTTGGGTAGACATATAATTTATTTCCTTTGGATAAATATAAGGAATGAAATCACTAGATCATGTAAGAAGTATATTTTTAGCTTATAGGATATTGCCAAACTGTTTTCCAAAGTGATTGTACTATTTTGCATTCCTACAGCAGTGATTGGGAGTGCCAGTTGCTTCCATTTTCACCAAACTTTGATGTGTCTTTATTTTTAATTTTGGCCATCCTGACAGGTGTGCAGTGGTTTTTCTTAAAGATTTATTTTATTTATTTGAAA
Source organism: Oryctolagus cuniculus (assembly GCF_051225735.1). Lineage (NCBI taxonomy): Eukaryota > Metazoa > Chordata > Mammalia > Lagomorpha > Leporidae > Oryctolagus > Oryctolagus cuniculus. Next base: position 66,342,962 of record NC_142879.1, on the reverse strand, counting down.
GACAGAGTTGGAAAGAGAGAGGGAGAGGCAGATAGAGATTGAGATCCTCCATCTGCTGGTTCTTTTCCCAGATGGCTTCAGGATCCAGAAGTAGGCCAGGGCAAAGCCAGTAGTCTGAACTCCATCCGGGACTCCCACGTAGGTGGCAGGGTCCTAAGTACTTGGGCCATCTTCTGCTGCTTTCCTAGGCATATTAGCATTATTCACAGCTGGGACTTGAGCCAGTGCTTATATGGGATGCCAGCATCGTAGGCAGTGACTTAACCCGCTGTATGACAAGGCCGGTCTCAACTTCGGGGTTTTAATTTGCATCCTGTGATGTTGAATAATGTTGAGTAACATATATGTTTATTGGTGATTTATATACCTTCTTTTTATGAAACTTTGAACTTTCTTTGAAGCAGAGTGGCCTAAACAAGTGTTATTTCAACTATTTATAAGTTCACAAAATGACCTCCTCTTTTATGTGTAATTGTTTGCATTTTAATGTAATGAACAGCTAAATATATTAAACTTTTACCATATGCTTATTACTTTATATATATATATATAGGCTTATATATATCTTCATATCATTCCTATTAGATTACTATCATTATCTCTCCATCTTACACATGAAAAACTAAGATGTAGAGCTATTAAATAACTTAATGGCAACCCAGCTAGTAAAGAACAGAGTTAGTATTGAAACCTGGGCATTCGATGCAACATCTTTAATCCTGGTTAGGAGCAGGCTGATTCCAAGCCCAGGAACCCAAACCGGAGATGCTTTATGTTGGGTTCCCATAGCTTTTGAATGACTTTGAAACTGTGCCTATGTTATGACATTTCACAGGGTTTATGGGCTAGTCAATAAAATTTGGAAGAATTTGTACTGGATGTGGGGACTCTAAATCTGAATAGGTGGAGATACTGAGTTACAGAATTCTTAAAAAGTCACTGTATTCCTTTCAATTATATATGGTAATTTAGTTTAAAAAAAAAAAAAAAGGAAACAAATGTGTGTGTTTGGAGAATGGGATCCATGGCATTCAGTAATAGTGGCTTGAAGCAAAGTCCCAGAATAAAACATTGGGTTGAATCTAAGTGTGTTCAAATGGTGTTTTTTATAAAAATCAAGCATGTTCTTTCTATAAAAATCAAGCATTGTAAGAAGCCCAGATGTGAAGCTTAGAATAATAAAACAAGAAGAAATCATCAGAGGTTTGTAAAAGTTAGATAATATGGAATTAATTAACTATTGGAATTATGATTTGTTTTCTGAAATAACCTTGAAACTTCATGTTTTGTATTTGACCCATAGGACCCATAAAAACAAAAGACAAGAAACATTCATAAAATGTTGAGAGCCTGAGGAAGATGTTTTTGGGGTCCTTCTATCGTCTGACTTGAATCACCAGAATTATTATAGAACCATGAGTCTAAAAATGACGTGATTGGAAGGTGTAGCTTAAATATATCATGTTAGGAAGTTAACGAAAAATCAGTTTGTGATGTAAAAAAGCTAGAAAAGGCATTAAAACCAAAGCTAGCAAATGAAAGAAAGTGATAAGGATTAGAGTAGACACAAATGAAATAGAAGATAGAAAAAGCAAGAGAAAATAAATGCAATCAAATTTGAATATTTTAAGAAACCAACAAAGTCAACAAACCTTTATCTGTTTTGACTAAGGAAAAAAAGAATTAAAATCAGAAATGAAAATGAATACATTACTATCAGTTATACAGAAGTAAAAGGATTGTAAGATAATATGAATAGTTGTATCTCATTGAATTAGATAACCTAGATGAAATTGGCAAATTTCCTAGAAACAAATCTGGCAAGGCTAATTTATTTGAAAGACAGTTACAGAGAAAGAGAGAGAGAGAGAGAGAGAGAGAGAGAGAGAGAGGTCTTCCATCTGTTGGTTCACTCCCCACATGGCTGCAGTGGATGGAGCTGAGCTGATCCGGAGCCAGGAGCCAGGAGCTTCTTCTGGGTTTCCCACCTGGATACAGGGGCCCAAACACTTGGGCCATCCTCTGCTGCTTTCCCAGGTCATTAGCAGGGAGCTGGATCAGAAGTAGAGCAGCTGGGACTCGAACCACCACAGCACTGGCCCCAAAAGGCTAAATTATGAAGCAATATAAAATCTGAATAGACCTATAAATAGTGAGGAGAAGGAATCGTTAATGAAAAATTTATTGACAAAGGAAAGTCCTAGATTGGATGACTTCACAAATGAATTCCATGAAATATTTAAAGGAGAAATCATATTTTTCCTCAAACTTTTCCGAAAAACTGAGGACGAAAGAATACTTTTAGACTCAATTTGTGAGGTCAGAGTAATCCTATTATGAAAGCCAGACAAAGACTTCATAAGGAAAGATAACTATAAATCAATATTCCTCATGAGCATTGAAAAATCCTCAACAAAATAATAACAGACTAAATACTGCAGCTTATTAAAAGGATTATACACCATGATGAAGTGGCAAGGATGGCTCAATGTATGAAAAACATTCCTTATAACACTTCATGTTAACAGAATGAGGGAGTAAAACCACATGATCATATGAATTCATGCATAAAAACCTTTTATGAAATTTATGACCTGGGTACTGGCGCTGTGGTGTAGTGGGTAAAGCTACCGCCTGTAGTGCCAGCATTCTGTATGGACACTGGTTCGAGTCCTGGCTGCTCCACTTCTGATCCAGCTCTCTGCTATGGCCTGGGAAAGCAGTAGAAGATGGCCCAAGTTCTTGGGCCCCTGCACCCACATAGGAGACCTGTAAGAAATTCCTGGCCCCTGGCTTCAGATCAGCCCAGCTGTGGCCATTGCGACCATCTGGGGAGTGAACCAACAGAAGGAATACCTCTATCTCACTCTGCCTGTGCCTCTCTGTAGCTCTACCTTTCAAATAAATAGCTATTTTTTTTTATAAAGGAAGTTTAAGAAAGAGGGGGCCAACTCAGTGAAGACTCACTTTTTATTTGTTCTGTTGAATTCTTCATTTCTAATATTTTGTTTTGATTCCTATTTAAAATCTCAATTTCCGGCTGGCGCTGCGGCTCACTTGGCTAGTCCTCTGCCTGCAGCACCGGCACCCTGGGTTCTAGTCCCGGTTGGGGTGCCAGATTCTGTCCCGGTTGCCCCTCTTCTAGTCCAACTCTCTGCTGTGACCCGGGAGTGCAGTGGAGGATGGCCCAAGTCCTTGGGCCCTGCACCCGCATGGGAGACCAGGAGGAAGCACCTGGCTCCTGGCTTCGGATCAGCGCAGCGTGCCGGCTGTAACAGCCATTTGGGGAGTGAACCAACGGAGTGAAGACCTTTCTCTCTGTCTCTCTCACTGTCTAACTCTGCCTGTCAAAAAAGAATCTTAGTTTCCTGTGAAAAGTTTTCATTCATATCATGTACAGATTTCTTTTGTTCATAGATTTGCTGATTACTTCTAAATAATCCTATGATCAATTTTTTGAATCCCATTTCTGGCATTTCTTCAGTCTCTTCATCTTCACATTCTACTATTGAAATGTTGTGTTCTGGCCGGCGCCCCGGCTCACTAGGCTAATCCTCCGCCTTGCGGCGCTGGCACACCGGGTTCTATTCCAGGTTGGGGCGCCAGATTCTGTCCCGGTTGCCCCTCTTCCAGGCCAGCTCTCTGCTGTGGCCCGGAAGTGCAGTGGAGGATGGCCCAAGTCCTTGGGCCCTGCACCCCATGGGAGACCAGGAGAAGTACCTGGCTCCTGCCATCAGATCAGCGCGGTGCTCCCGCCACAGTGCGCCGACCACAGCGGCCATTGGAGGGTGAACCAACGGCAAAAGGAAGACCTTTCTCTCTGTCTCTCTCTCTCACTGTCCACTCTGCCTGTCAAAAAAAAAAAAAAAAAAAAAAGAAAGAAAGAAAGAAAGAAATGTGTTCTTTTAGGGGCATGATGTTGTCTTATTCTTGTTTCTTGAATTGCTGTGTTTATTTTTTGACATTTGTGGAGATACTTTTTTTTCTTTTCGTGTGATGGCATTTATTTGGACTTCGTGGCTTTGTGGAGTGTCCACTCTTTCAGTGAATCCCCAAAGACAAGTGCTGGGAGTGATCTGGGAGCTCTGTTCAGTGCCCCAGTTTGAGGGGAGTGTCCAAGGTGACACCCAAGTTTGGCGTGGTAAATCTCCTCTTCTCTGTTTTTACTTATATTTTAATGAGAGAGGAGGTTTGTTCTGCTCTGTTGGCATATTCTCGAGCTTACCTCCTCTCTTCAGAGGAGACCAATGCCTGGGTGCTAGCCCCAGTCGGTTTGGTTTTCATCTGTGCTTCCACAAGAACCACACAATGGATCCACGTAGTCCTTGTTGTGAACGTGGATCTCTCAGTAATGACTCTTACCAGGGAATCGGGGAGCCCTGAGTGCATGGAGCCTCCCACAGTGCCCTGCCTAAAGCCCTAGCCACACCCAGTGCCTTTCCCTGTGGCCACAGTGTTTTCTCAGTTCCAGCACACCAAGCTCCCACAATCATGATCATCCAGCCCCCTGTCAATTAGCAAAGCATCCCCTCTCAGCTGGTTGCTAGGCTTGTGGACATAAATGGGTGCAGCTGTTAAGTATGTCCACAGTTACACCTGCCCTCTCTTCGCTAGTTAAAGGATGTTGGCACTGGGTAGTCAGTGCTACAAGCCAGATTCCCAGTAGGCTTTTCCCACAGCTGTATCACTCACCAGTGGCCTGGGCTGCTGCTATCTGGTCTCGCCTCACTCTCTAAAGCTGGTGCTGAGGCTCTCAACTGCTGAGGTCTTGAGTTGTGTGTGCACACCCTCCACGTAGGTCTACAGTGTCCCTCTAATTTGCATGGAGTTCATCTGGAGTTTGCTCCCTAACTCTTCCCTGAGATTGTACTCTCTAAACTTTTTGATTATTATCATCCCCTAGACTAGAGCAATTAGCTTCCTCCCTATTTCACCATTTTTGAACTCTGATTTTTTTTAGTAGTATATAAATAATATTTTGTCCTAAAGCCAGTGGCTTCTTAAGATTGATGATGATGTGTGATAGTCACAAAAAAGGAAAGTTGAGAGTCTAGAAAAAGGAGACTTTCTGAGCAGATCATGGAATTTTGTGAAACTTCTGTGTATTTCACTGGGGCAGTCCCTCTGCATCACTTCTACTCTGTGGCTGATGTTCATGTTTTTCTGATGCACCATCTTAATTGTTCCTACTGTATTTCAGGCCATGTTTTATCATCTAGATTATTTTTGTAATTGTCTGAGTTTCCTGCTATAACTGATGGTTTGAAATCCTGTGAATCACTTAAAAAAATCAGACCTTATTACTGCTTACCTCAAAAGTCTTTAAAATTTGCCCCCTCCCATGTTTTTTTGGGTTTCACAGTAAAATGGACACTGTCATGACAGTCGATTTACTGCAAAACTCAATTCACTCTGTACCACCTTCATGTCTGTCTGCACATCTCCAGAATGACAGGTGCTTTGTTTTTGCTTCGATATATTTGTTCTGTAGAAAATGTGCTCTTCACTATATTCGCTGTCTATATTCATCAATATCCAGCACCACTGTCCTCATTTTTCCTGATTCCATGAAGAAAAATTGCTTTTCCCTTTGTAGGCTCTCAGAAGTTAGGAGTTTGTATGTAACATTGGTTTCATTCTGATTTATTTTGTGTTAGTTGGTTTGTTTGTTTTCTTATCCACTAAATTGAAAGCTACTTGAAGGGTTGGGACATGTCTAGTTTAACAACAAAAAAAAAGTGCTTTTGTTAGAGTTTGTTAGGGGCCCAAGGACTTGGGCCATCCTCTGTTGCTTTTCCTAGACTATTGGCAGGGATCTGGAGCCGAAGTAGAGTGTCCATATGCGATACTGGCATCTCAGTCGGTGGCTTTACCTACTATGTCACAATGCCAGCCCTGAGAGTAAGTTTTGAAAGGAAAAGTAACATCCTATATGGAAGTCCCTGGCACTAGCCAGTAGCACATGGCGCCTATGGTACCAGGACACCCATTAAAAAAAAAAAAAAAAGAAAGAAAGAAAGAAAAAGAAAACATAACACATAAGCAGGAAGCAGGAATTGAGAGCAGAGCTAGGACTCGAACCCAGGTACTCTTATGAACCCAGACACTTTGTCAGTAGAATGTTCTTAAATGTTTATATCAAAACACCAGTGATTAAGAAAGATAACAATGGAGTTTTTGTGGTTGATGGAGGCTCTGGATCTCAACTGCCAGGATGTTCTTTCTCTCTCATGAATATCTTCTTGGTCCTCAGCATGATAATTGGGGTTTGATGAGGAAAGATTTGAAAACAAGTGTATTATAGTTGAAAGACATATTTTGTTGTGCTGGAGAATAACATGACAGTTGAGCTTCAGAAAGAAAAGTCTCACAGCAATGTGAAACATAGGTTGGAGAGGGAGTGTTTGGTTTCTTTCTGAATTCCTTGGTTTTCCTTCTGTACTACCTCAGAATAATTGCTGGTTTTCAAGGATTATCCTATGGAACAATTTCCCCTAACTGCCTGCCTCTCCTTAATTCTTCCATGACAGTTTCAGGTCTGTTAATCGTCACTGTGGAGTGTTGAGCAGATAGGCCTGGATATCTGTATGACTCCTAAGTGTCCCCTGGGTTGTTGAGCCCTATCACTTTTTTTTTATTATTATTTTTTATTTTTGACAGGCAGAGTGGACAGTGAGAGAGAGAGAGACAGAGAGAAAGGTCCTCCCTTACTGTTGGTTTACCCTCCAATGGCCGCCGCGCCTGGTGCACCGCGCTGACCCGAAGCCAGGAGCCAGGCATGCGGGTGCAGGGCCCAAGCACTTGGGCCATCCTCCACTGCACTCCCGGGCCACAGCAGAGGGCTGGCCTGGAAGAGGGGCAACCGGGACAGAATCTGGCGCCCCGACCAGGACTAGAACCTGGTGTGCCGGCGCCGCAGGCGGAGGATTAGCCTAGTGAGCCGCGGCGCCTGCCGAGCCCTATCACTTTTGCTGGCTGAGTGTACCTATGTCAAGTCTTAGCTATTTTTTTATGTTGTCTCATAAAGATTCTTAAAATGAGCCCTCGGACAGGTAAATGTATTAAACTACCTTATTCAGAACAATTGATAATTGATGGTTTAGGCAATATGGTCTTTTGGGTTGAACTCAGATTATAAGCTTGATTTGTTGGTTGTATAGGCATGTACATCTAAGGAATTAACGTGGCTTAAAATAACTTGGAGAATGAAAGATTGTGTACCATCTAATAAATAGAAATATAATTATTTAAGCCAGTTACTATTTTATACATTTTTCATTTAAGATAGGCATAAATAGTATAGTTTTCCTGAGACTTAAAATGCATTCACATTTGTCAATATTTTCAAACTTGATCATGCCTTTGGAAGGAATTGATGTTTTCTTTTGAAAATGAAAGTTGTAATTTGTTGGATATAATATACATTCATATAAAAAGGAATCAGCAATTTTCCCATTTCTACTATTAAATTATGCCAGAAACAATTCTTTGGATTGGTAGTTTGGAAAAGTATGTGTTTTAAGGAGGAAGCTGTTAAGAAAGTTAAGTGACTTTTAGGAAATTCTGTATTGTGGAGATCAGCTTATGCAGCCTTAAGCATTTTCCTGAATAAGAAGCTTTAAAGGTTAGAGAGTAAAAAGAAGGTGATCAGTGTCTAGTCTTCTCAACGCTATGCCTACGAGAAAATTTGTTTCCTAGCCTCCTTAACTTCCTCCTCTATCAAAAAACTAACATTTAATGAACCCTAGCTCTGACCTGAGTATGTACTGCATATTTTGTGTGCATTATTACATCTTTCAATGCTCATAGTTATCTTTGAAGACAGGGAAGATGCTATTTTCATCATCTGACTTTTAGAATACAGAAAAGGAGACTGAGAGAAGTAAAGCAACTTGCCTAAGTTGAAGTAGACTGTAAACAGCAGAGCTGACATACTCAAACTCATCACTGCCTGACTATAAAGTAATCTTCTCATTACACAATTTGAGATTAGCTCTTGCTTTTTGGCCAGTGCTCTGTGTATTATGCCTTGAATACATCCAAAGCATTAGAGGAAGACCATGCCCATATAGTATTTGCAGTTGAACTGGGTATTCTAATCACATACTAAAGAAACAGTTAGAGAACATGTGTCAATTTACACATTAAGCTTAGAGAACATACCTCATAATGCACTATACTTCTCTCTCTGATTCTGTTATTTTGAAGTAAATATTTGACACCTTACATAAACATCTTGGATGTTCATAATCAGTGAAATAATTTCCCTTAAGAATTTTAAAAAGCATATGTTTTAATGTTAAATTATAAGCTGTTTTGAAAGAATATAAACCTGGACCCAAATACCTATTTAAATGTTTATTTTATAGAGACAAGTAACTTAACCAAATAATTCATTGAACTTTCATTAAGGACCTCGTATGCCCATAGCATTGTGCTGGGCGTCAGAGACTGATTATAGTGTACCAGAAAGACAAATGAACTTTTAGGGTAGATGGTATAACAAGAAAAGAACCTGACATAAATAGAAAGCACGTAATAAATATTTTTTAACTGAAAAGTAGAACAGATTTACAATTATGGACTCTGTAAACTACACAATTAGCTAACATCTCTTAAGTTTCTTTCTACATCTGAAATAAATGATAATAAAAACCCATATCCAAGGAATTTTGAGATTAAATGAGCTAAAATATGGGATTATGCCCAGAACTTATGTCTGGTACATATTTGGTGGTTAATAAATGTCAAATAGTGAAAAATGACACATTATCAATATTTACAAGCAATGACAGGGTTTAAAGTGGGATTCTTATGCCCTGTGAACTTGCGCTTGTTGTCAAATCCTTGCATTTGCTTTAAAATTTTTTGTATGAGCTTCATTAATAATCTAGAGGGTTTTTTGAACTCTAAGAAGAAAACACATTTAAACAGATATACTCACATATTCCTTTACATCTGCACTCAGGTTCTTCTAGTATTCTATGAAAAAAAAAGTTTGCACAAAGTTACTGCTTAATATCATAAAATACTTTTATATTTAGATGTCCTCTATAATAACAAAACATGGAAAATGACTAGAAGCAGCAGACTTATATTAGAGAACACTTTGGATATAGAAAGAGATTTGTGGTTATTGTAAGTTCAGGGGCGTATTTGTTTTCCTTTTTTTTAAAAAAATATTTATTTATTTGAAATGTGGAGTTACAGAGAGGCAGAGATATAGGTAGATATCTTCCATCCAGTGTTATCACTCCCCTAAATGGCTGCAATGGCCAGAGCTGAGCTGACCAGGAGCCAGGAGCTTCCTCTGGGTCTCCCACCTGGGTGCAAGGGCCCAAGGACTTGGGCCATCTTCCACTGCTTTCCCAGCCATAGCAGAGAGCCAAATCAGAAACAGAGCAGTCGGCACTTGAACCAGCACCTATATGGGATGCTAGCACTTCAGGCAGTGGCTTTACCCTCTATGCCACAGCACCAGCCCCAGTGGCTTATTTCTTACTTACTCTCACACACAGTGTGGTTTTTACAGATTTACTGCAACTTTTTTTTTCTAGTAGAGAATTGGCAGAAATGAGTCATACCATGGGGTACAAGGGACACATGCCGTTGGTTCCTATTTATACAGTATGCCAATCAGGATGCCCTCTCCTTCTTCCTGTCCCTCTCCTTTATTTGAAGAGCTAGGAACCAAGAACTCCATCTGGCTCTCCCATGTGGGTGCAGCAGCCCAAGGACTTGGGCCATCTTCCACAGGTTTCCTAGATGCATTAGTGGGGAGTTGTATTGGAAGTGGAACAGCTGGGACAATGTCACTGAGAAGAGATCCTGGTGTTGCAGGCAGCCACTTAACCTGCTGTGCCATGACACTAGTCCTGGTGTTGGCTGTTTCTGTGAAAGATTGCTACTGTGAAGTACAATAGAAGGAAAGCTGTGTTTTCATTTCTTCAAGATAAATTCATAATTTAGTTATGTTTTATGTTTTCTCTACAGAATTAAGCATTTAAAAAAATTTGAGCAGGGCCGGCGCCGCGGCTCACTAGGCTAATCCTCCGCCTAGCGGCGCCGGCACACAGGGTTCTAGTCCCGGTCGGGGCGCCGGATTCTGTCCCGGTTGCCCCTCTTCCAGGCCAGCTCTCTGCTGTGGCCAGGGAGTGCAGTGGAGGATGGCCCAAGTGCTTGGGTCCTGCACCCCATGGGAGACCAGGAAAAGCACCTGGCTCCTGGCTCCTGCCATCGGATCAGCGCGGTGCGCCGGCCGCGGCGGCCATTGGAGGGTGAACCAACGGCAAAGGAAGACCTTTCTCTCTGTCTCTCTCTCTCACTGTCCACTCTGCCTGTCAAAAAAAACAAACAAACAAAAAAAAAAAATTTGAGCAGATAATTTTTTAATTGCTTGAATACCCTGACTAGATCATGTTGATGACCTTTCTATACTTTATTGAATGCCACTGTTTGAAGATTATTATATCTTATCTACAAGAAAATAAATCTGTTTTCTGAAATTGGTTTTGAATCATCATTAAAATATATAATACTATGACTATGAGTTAGCATTAATATGCCAAAAAAATTTATTAAGCTATTTTCAGGCACATATTTCTAGCCCATTTAGATGGACTTTTGAGTTAAAATTGAAATGTCAAATGACATAAAATTTAAAACACATATTTGACTTAGTATTGCCATCGCATGGTGTTAAATATTAAACCATTAATTTATTTCATGCTGCTGGCAGATCACAATGGTTCCGTGTTTAATGAAAAAAAATATTGTCTACTTGATGACTAGTTTGTCCTGTAATAGAACTGTGTGTGTTTATCATAGATTAGTAGGTTTTGTTCTCCTAGTGCATACTTTAATATACTTTTTAAGTCATGTAAGAATATACCCATTTCTGACATAATCTACAACTACAATTCATCAATTCTATATTTTCTGAGATGTGTGTCTGTTATTTTTATGAAGGAATTAATTATGTGATCAAGTCAGGCCTTATTAGGATTAGATGCTCACCTAATAAGGTGAGTTTAATGTGTATAATAATATCTTGCTATAAATGTATTAGAAGCAGTTTAAGTTAAGGGGATGAATTTCAGAGCAGAATTAGAGACCTTAAACAGAGGATACATTTTTCTCATTATATTTTAGAGTCCGTGCAGTTATACTCGCACATGTATTTGTTCATACCACCTACTATCTGCGTGTAATCCAGAAAGTTGCTAATGTTGCTGTGCTTTAGTTTTTTATTTGTAAAATGGGTATAATAATGCTTGTAGTTCATACCTTATAATATAGCTGGAATTGTACTTGACAGTTAACATACACTATAGTAGTGTTATGTTTTATCATTATATATATTGAGTGCATATATATGTGTATATATATACATACAGACACACACACACACACACAACCAGTGTGCTACAGTGAGTAGAGAAACAAGAACAGAAGAACTAGTCATTTGCAATAAACTTAGATACCATGATATGTGAGGAACCTGCTAGGGGATGTAGCTTTGATATTGTATTTGAGATGAGCCTCACTCATGAAATGACATTCTGTTTGTAGATGTCTTATATCTGATATAGATAGATAGATAGATAAGTAGGTAGGTATAGTGACTTGACCATTTGAAGTCAACTCATCTCCTTTCCTTTACCAGAATTTGCTCCCCTGTCAAGCCCCTTCATCTGTCTCATCCTGAATCCAGCAACACCCCACCCCACTCAGATGGAAACACCCGAATCTGTTTTGGTTCCTTCATTGTATCAAAAAATCACATCTGAAATAAACATCCAAAAGATATATACATGGGGTTGAAGGAATCATTTAGTTTGAGCCTCGGAGTATTGCTTCTGCGTTTAATTTTTTTTAAAGATTTTATTTATTTATTTATTTGATAGGTAGAGTTACAGACAGTGACAAAGAGAGGGAGAGAGGGAGAGAGAGACAGAGAGAGAAAGGTCTTCCTTCCATTGGCTCACTCCCCAAATGGCCAGCAATGGCTGGAGCTGCACCGATCCAAAGCCAGGAGTCAGGTGCGTCCTCCTGGTCTCCCATGTGGGTGCAGGGGCCCAAACACTTGAGCCATCTTCTACTGCCTTCCCGGGCCACAGCAGAGAGCTGGACTGGGAGAGGAGTGGCAGGGACACAAACCAGCGCCCATATGGGATGCTGGCCCCGCAGACCGAGGATTAACCTAGTGCGCCATAGCACAGACTGCTCTGCATTTAATTTTTAAAAGAGGTTTCATTTTTTAAGTCACTAATATGTTAAAGCTGTTAACTTTCATCAAAAGATGACTACCTCTTTAGGATTTGTGTATTTATAGTACAAAACTTCAGACGTTTATTTCATTTTTATTTTAACCTTCATTTTATTTTGTTAGAGAGACAGACACAGAAACTCTCCCAACCAGTGAGTCACTCTTAAAGTACCTTCAGTGGCCTGTGTTAGGGGGAGAGATGGAAGAAGCTAGGAATCAGGAACTCAACCCAGGTTCTTCCATGTAAATGGCAGAAACTGAACCACTTGGGCCATCACTGCTTCTATTCAGTTTCCAAATTAGCAACAGACTGGAATTAAGAACCAGAGCTGGGGACTGAACACAGTTACTCTGATGTTAGATATGAATGATGTAATGAGCACTTTGCCTCTCTCCAGGCCAAATGCCCGCCCCCATAGACATCTTTAAAAGGTGTGTGTAAAGCTAATTTTTTCACTTTGTTTTATTTGGTAAATTCTAAATGCATGAAAATATCTTTAAGAAATGGAGCTTGGGGGTTGGCATTGTGGTATAGCCGATAAAGCCTCTACCTACCATGCCAGCATCCAATATGGGCGCCAATTCAAGTCTACTTCTAGTCCAGCTCTTTGCTAATAGCCTGGGAAAAGTCTTTGAGCCCCTGCAACCCATGTGGAAGACCCAGATGAAGCTCCTAGCTTCAGCCTGCCCCTGTACTGGTCTTTGGGGCCATTTGGGTAATGAACCAGCGGATGGAGGATCTCTCTGACTCTCCTTCCCTCTCTCTTTGTAACTCAGAATTTCAAGTAAATAAATAAATCTTTAAAAATAAAAATGGGGCAGGTGCCGTGGCTCACTAGGCTAATCCTCCACCTAGTGGCGCCGGCACACCGGGTTCTAGTCCCTGTCGGGGCTCCGGATTCTGTCCCGGTTGCCCCTCTTCCAGGCCAGCTCTCTGCTGTGGCCAGGGAGTGCAGTGGAGGATGGCCCAAGTGCTTGGGCCCTGCACCCCATGGGAGACCAGGAGAAGCACCTGGCTCCTGCCATCGGATCAGCGCGGTGCGCCGGCCGTGGCGTGCCGGCCGCGGCGGCCATTGGAAGGTGAACCAATGGCAAAGGAAGACCTTTCTCTCTGTCTCTCTCTCTCTCACTGTCCACTCTGCCTGTCAAAAAAATAAAAATGAATAAAAAAATAAAAATGGAACATGGACTGTGAACTAATCTGACTAAATAAACTCATAATACTCTTGCTCTCATTTTGCCAATATTGTAAGCCAATTGAGCATTTCTCATGTTATCAGTTAGCTGTTTTTGAAGTATTCAAGGTGCTATATAAGTGTAACGATATCTCACTAACTTTCTGTATAAAAAGTGGTTGCAGGAAAATTTATTTTTCAAAATAAAATATTCTATTATGAAATATGAGCATGATGTGTCTTTACACCTAGCTTATGTGAAAATTACCTGCCTTGTATGCTTTTTTTTTTAAGTAGATGTACCATGACAACCAAATATATCAGGCAGTAGTTGAAGATGGGAGTATTGGACTGTGAAAGTGGAGTTTCAGAGGAGTCTCAGTGATCATAGAGGGAGAACAGATTAGTGTTGCCAAATTTGTAGAAGAGAAAATGTTAGAATTAACACCAGTAAAAACACATATAGAGAAACTCATTTTTGAATGTTAAATTTCCTAAGTTTTTGAGACAGTTTTGCAGGTGTGTATCAAGAAATAAGGTTGGGGGGAAGAGAACGCATTTGAATTTACTCTGCAAGCTCTTAAAATTATTAATGGACTCCATAACCTCATTGAGCCAGAAGAAGGTGCCTCAATTTGGATGAAAGCTAACAAGGAACAGACATTGCTGCTCAGGGAAAACTGCTCTCAGCAGAAAGGAGAAAACCTTTAACATAAAAAAGACAAGGGGCTGCCATTGTGGGATAGCCGGTAAAGACACCACCTGTGAAGCTGGCATCCCATATGGATGCCAGTTCAAGTCCTGGCTGCTGCATTTCTAATCCAGTTCCCTGCTAATGTACCTGGGGAAGCAGCTGAGAATGGCACAAGTTCTTAGACCTGGAAGAAACTCCTGGCTCCTGGCTTTGGCTTGGCCCAGCCATGGCCATGTGGCCATTTGAGGAATGAACCAGCAGATGGAAGAACTCTGTCTCTCCCTCTCTGTTTCTTTAACTCTGCCTTTCAAATAATTAAATCTTTAAAAGAAAAAGAAAAAGAAAACACTATCTGAGAAGGAACATCATATCTAGGAAACAGTTGCCAAAATAGATACTATACTGAAAGGTAAGGGCCATAAATGTAGTCTTGTCTCATTAACTGATATATGCAAACAAGTTTTGGAAATACATAAACACATACATTTTTAAAGGAGGGAGATACTGTGTTTTTGATGTTGCTTTATTGTTTTACCATATCATACCATGATTCTCAAATATACCTTTTAATGAAGACTTTTATTGAGCATAATTTTCTTTTTTTTTTTAACTTTTATTTAGTAAATATAAATTTCCAAAGTACAGTTTATGGATTACAATGGCTTCCCCCTCCCTATAATTTCCCTCCCACTCGCACCCCTCCCATCTCCCACTCCCTCTCCCATTCCATTCACATCAAGATTCATTTTCAATTATCTTTATATACAGAAGATCTATTTAGTATATATTAAGTAAAGTATTTTCAAAAATACTCTATTCTAGTGCATTCACAAAATTAAAAAATATATAGGGTCCATACAGGGTACTCTTTTATGAATTAAAACCTAAAATAATTGTTTCATAATTTCCATGTTAATTTTGTCATTTCTGTGTTTTCTGGGGAATACTGAATATTAATAGCATTTTCACTTTTTTTTTTTTTTAATTGCACTTAACAGTTAGCGAGGTTGTGTGACCTTGGTCCAGAGGAAGTCTGATGGAGGGTGTGGGTTCAGGCTTTTGGAGCTTGACTACAAAGCACTTATATTAAGACAGAACATAAGCAGGGAGAAGTTCAGTAGCAGCTTTGATTTTGGAAGAGAACTATTTATTGATGAGCAACTGATAATACAACAAATACTGAGCCTAAGCTTTTTCAGGAAAATTATGCAGAAGAGACAGTCTTTGTGAACTAGTGAAAGTATACACTTAAATCAGAATTGAGCTTAGTTGAAGTTTCCAGGCTTAGATTAGTTTATATATATACTGACTTGGCCAAAGTTACCTAAAAAAAAAAAAGGTTGACTCTGCTTGGAGATGCTTAAAATAGAGAGAAGAGCAATTTTTAGATGAGACAGGAAGGTTTTTAAAAATTGTGAAATCTTTTCAAAACCCAGAAGTTAGTATTAGCACAGCATCTGTTTTGTGACCAGACTTTGCCTTTGTGTATTCTCTTGGCTAGAGGGCATGATTTGATTATGTGGTCAGGAACAGTCTAGGCAAAATTGTTAAATCATCAGTTTTTGTTTTATTGGCTCCAGCCTCATTTTCTTTGTTTTTGAGTTCTACAAAACAGCTAACCCCAAACACTTCATCAGTGACTTGATGTTTTTATAGTTTACTCCAAAATATACCCTCAAAAGAAATACCTTCTCTCCTCATTAACTATTCCAATTGAGAACCAGACCATAACCAACATAACAAATCTCTTTATTCAGCTGTCACTTTGAGCAGGTTGATGGGAGGGACTCTGATGGTAGGAAAGTAGAACAAGAAAGGATATGTTTCTGTTAGTATTGCAAACATACTTTTGGGATAGTGTTTACTCATAATAGATACTTAATTTAGGAAATAGTTTCTTAGGCTCTCTGAGGGTACTCCACCAAGGTTGTGGAAAAAGGTAATTAAATGCATGAGTTCATTTCGGTGCTAACATTTTTTTTTCAAATCCATAAATGTGTGTGTGCATTTCAAAAAAAATTTTTGCACCAAAATAAACTCATAATTTTAATCCATTTTTCCATAGACTTTTTGAAGTGCCACCATATTACTACCTGAAATTTTTTTAGGAGAAAAGACTACCAAAATCCCTTAAAGCAAATGTTGCAACCCACAAGAAAAATTGGTTTCTCATGAAGGCTATAGGTTATTCTTAGCTAGAACGTAAAGTGTTATTGTAGTTTTTATTTATTTTGAGAAGCATTTTTGCCAAATAAAAGGTCATGTATTTAATCAAAAGAAACGAAAGTTGAGTTTTTAGCTTTGTGCTGGTAACAAAGTTTGGGGTCTGAGATAGCTCCTGCCAACCTGCACATAGACTTTGAAATGCCATTACTTAGCTGAGATGAGCATCTGGCAATTTGTTATACTGAGCAGCTAATTTTTCAGTGTGGTTCCTCTGGGGCTCAGAATAAAGTCATGCAACAGCTGACTACGAATAGCAGCCTGAATTCAGATAAGGTATCAGATGAGTTTACAACTCTTTATCCTGAAGACCCATTAAGGAAGTTGTTTATAGACCAGCATTTGGTCTCTAAATTGATTTAGTAGTTTGGTGTATAATGTGGGTACTTTAACAAATACTTCTAATTAAGATATATACTGAATGTTATTTTTAAAAAAAATTGAATTATATGAAGCTTTGAAACTTAGGTATTATAATCATATTTAATAGTTGGAACCAGGCAAATAGGCTTTTGAATTTTGGCTGCAACCCAGTTGTTTGGGCATCTTCTCTGTGCCTCATCTGTAAGATGAGGATGCTAAACACAGCAACTTTACAGGGCTGTTCTGGGGACTTAGTCAAGTCAGATAATGTATTTTTTTAAGATTTATTTTTTTTTGAATGGCAGAGTTACAGAGAGGCAGAGGCAGAGAGAAAGAGAATTTTCCAAACACTGGTTTCACGCCCCAAATGGCTACAATGGCTGGAGCTGGGCCAGAGCTGAGCTGATCCAAAGCCAGGAGCTTCTTCCCGGTCTCCCACACAGGTACAGGGCCCCAAGCACTCGGACCATCTTCCATTGCTTTCCCAGGCCACAGCAGAGAGCTGGATCGGAAGTGGAGCAGCCGGGTCTTGAACTGGTGCCCATATGGGATGCCGGCACTGCAGATGACGACTTTACCTGCTATGCCACAGCACTGGCCCCCATATATGTATTTTAAGTGCACATTCTAAAATGCCCAATAGTCAGTATTCTTATTGCATTTGATATAATTTATGAATGAATATGTAATTTCAAACTTATTGACCATAACAAATACATACATAATGAGAGTGTGAAGAATTTATTCTTCATATGTTACTTAGACTCATTCTGAAATAAGACAAACTACTGATTCAGCTTCTCCACTGAAGGTAATGACTTCATTTTGCTTTGATGCCATTTCCATCTATCTGCTCACATAGATTGTCCAGTAGAAAAGTATGTCTTTATATTACTTGTAGAATCCCAGTTGTATAAGTTGAGTACTGTCCAGTTCAATGCAATCACATTTATATGCCTATAATATATACTCTTTTATTCAGTATAAAGAAAATCACTGGGCCGGCACCACGGCTCACTAGGCTAATCCTCCGCCTTGTGGCGCTGGCACACCGGGTTCTAGTCCGGTCAGGGCGCCGGATTCTGTCCTGGTTGCCCCTCTTCCAGGCCAGCTCTCTGCTGTGGCCAGGGAGTGCAGTGGAGGATGGCCCAAGTGCTTGGGCCCTATACCCCATGGGAGACCAGGAGAAGCACCTGGCTCCTGCCATCGGATCAGCGCGGTGCGGCGGCCGCAGCGCGCCGTCGCGGCTGCCATTGGAGGGTGAACCAACGGCAAAAAGGAAGACCTTTCTCTCTGTCTCTCTCTCTCTCTTTCACTGTCCACTCTGCCTGTTAAAAAAAAAAAAAAAAAGGAAATCATTGAATAATAAGTTCTATATAATATACTAAAAAATCTCAGTGTTCCTTAATTTGTGCTACGCAATAACAAAGAATGTATTTTTTTAAACAATTTTGTTAATCATAATCCTAGGCCTGGAGTTTGTGAGCTGGAGATCTACATTTTAAAACTAAGTACCGCAATTATCATGAAATCTGTTTGTTTACTCTAAATCAATAAGGCTCTTTGAAGTACCACACCTACCTACCAGCTAATTGGATTCTTAATCTTTGCCTCATCTCTTCCTTTGCTGAGGACTAGCTGGTTCTTGGAATGTTTGGTTTTGGTATTCTACTCAGACTGTATCACCCTGGATGCCAACATCAAGAGAGTAATTTTGTCGAAAAGAAAAGTACTTATTTACCCACTCTGGCCCCAACCAGATTCCATCTCAAGTGAATGTCACATCCTGATTTGTTGCTTAAAAATATTTTTAGTTATTAGGAAAATAAATCCTTTGTTTTCAAATTAGATGTCTCTCTTGGGTCAGACTATCTCATCAATATTAATGCTGCAACTTGAATGAGAATGCTTAACTGCTGTGTAATTCATACTGGGCACAGGTGGTGACATGATCTTAAGAAGGTGAGGGCCCTAAATCCCTTAGGTTATTAAGCAGAACCTCCCCATTCTCATTCCCTAATTATTTAGCCATTTGTTACCTGCATAGTAAAAAAGATTGCTTTCCACTTCTGTCTAGTCCTTTATGTTTGATCGAAAGCTCATCTTCTAGTTGTCTTGTCACAGATGAAGCTGAACCTTTGACTTTCTTATTTGGATAGTAAACTGTGAGAAGTATGGTAAGTTACTTGACTGTTGTCTCCCACTCTCCAGTTTCATTGTTTGGTAACTCTTGTGGCTTTATCATCTCTTGAATTGTTCTACTTTATGTGCCTTAACAGTAATTGTCTTTTTTTTTTTTTTTTTTTTTTTTTTTTTTTTTTTTTTGAAAGACAGAGTGGATAGTGAGAGAGAGAGACGAGAGAAAGGTCTTCCTTTTGCCGTTGGTTCACCCTTCAATGGCAGCCACGGCTGGCGCGCTGCGGCCGGAGCACCACGCTGATCCGAAGCCAGGAGCCAGGTGCTTCTCCTGGTCTCCCATGGGGTGCAGGGCCCAAGTACTTGGGCCATCCTCCTCTGCATTCCCGGGCCACAGCAGAGAGCTGGCCTGGAAGAGGGGCAACCGGGAAAGAATCCGGCGCCCCAACCGGACTAGAACCCGGTGTGCCAGCGCCACAAGGCGGAGGATTAGCCTAGTGAGCCGCGGCGCCGGCCAACAGTAATTATCTTATATGTGACCTGAATCACGCAGGCTCCATGGTCATAGACTTCCCCAACCTTTGTTTTTTGAAGTTTATTTATTTTATTTATTTGAAAGGCAGAGTGACAAGGTGAGAGAGACATAATTTGTTTACTGGATTACTTCAGCTGGGTCAGGCCCAAGTCAGGAGCCCAGAACTCCATCCAGGTCTCCCATCTGTGTGACAAGGACTCTAGTATTTGAGCCATCCTCTGCTACTTCCCAGGCTGTGCATCAGCAGGAAGCTGCATCAGTTGCAAAATAACCAGGATTTGAACCAGGCAGTCCAATATGAGACGTCGGTGTCCCAAGAAATGGCTTAACCCACTGCACAACATCTTCTCTGACTTCACCAACTTGTGTCACTATGGATCTTGTAAAAACTGAATGTAATATGAGTGAGAGATGGCATTGTCTAAGTAATGGATTTGTTAGACAGGATTTAAGCATGTGAAAGTTTCCATATGTCATTGTGACTGCAGGAAATGCTCATTCACAAAAATCCTTGACTTAGAAAATAAATTGGTAAGTGATTATTTGTGATGTACGAGGATGTAGCATATACCCCTTTAAATCAGAAACCTTACTGAAACTTTAAAGTGTTTCAATTGATAACTTAATAAATAAAACACTTTTGTTATCTTAAGTTCCATGTATTTCATATATACAGATTTAGGAACATAACGATACTTCCCACTCTACCCTCCCTCTCATACATGCCCCAACCCTTCTTCCGCCTCCCTCTCCTGTTCCTGCTCTTTATTTTTACAAAGATCTCTTTTCAGTTTCATTTATACTCATAAGATTAACCCTACACTAAGTAAAGAGTTCAAAAATAATACAACAAAAGAACACTGTTCCTCAACAGTAGAGACAAGGGCTGTAAACAATCATCAAATCTCAGAAGGTCCATTTCACTCGAATACCTAAGTTTTAGGTACTCTGTTAGTTACCTTGGATCAGGGAAAGCATTTTGTATCTGTCTTTTGAGTATAATGGTGTCTAGTTGTATGCATTTTGTTGCAAAAAACAGTATTAAATTTTTTTTACAGCTGAATAGTATTCCAAAGAGCACATATATTCTTTTTATCCAGCCAGTAGTTAGTGGACATCTGAGTCGATTTCATATCTTAGCTATTGTGAATTCTGAGGTGAACATGGAGGTACAGATAACTCTTTCATAGGCTGATTTCTTTTGGTTTGGGTAAATTCCCAGTGGGATGGCCAGATCATATGGTAGGTCTATATTCAGCTTTTTTAGGTGTCTCCATACTGTGTTCCACAGTAGCTGTACTAGTTTACGTTCCCACCAACAGTGGATTAGCATACCTTCTTCCCCACCTCCTCACCAGCTTTTGTTGTTTGTTGATTTCTGTATGAGAGCCGTTCTAACTGAGGTGAGGTGAAACTTCATTGTGGTTTTGATTTGCATTTTCCTGAATGCTGGTGATCCTCAGCTTTTTTTTCATCTGTCTGCTGAACATATCTGTCCCATAGTGTGCTATGCTATGCCTAGGATCACCCTAGAGCTGTGCTTCTGTAGTCTGGCATATGTGAATTTTGATTAAATAGAGGTAGAAGATAATTTTATTTGAAGCCAAGATATATGTATGCTTGGCAAAACCAAAAACCTCTTTGTTCATGGATTTATCATTCATTAAAATCATAAAACCAGAGCTTACTTCTGCCCTTTGGATTATAATGTCTCACCTTGGTCTGATGCTTAAGGTTTTTGTCCTCAAATTACCCTGTCAGGAGCAGTTGCTACCACATCACTCTCATTTAATGTTAGCCACAACCTTTTCTTCAAAAATGGCATGTTAACTAAGAGACTTTGTATTGAAAGTTATAGAAACCAACTCTGACTAGATTAAGTGGAAGGGGAATTAGTTGGCTGGATCCTAGAATATTTTATAGGATCAAAGGAATTCCTTGATCACAACTTTCAGACTAACCCATTTTCCAGAATGCTGTCTTAGATGTGATTGCTTCACCAATTTCCTATAGCTGAGTTTCTCTGCTTAACATTTTCATACCCTACAATGAGAACCTGGACCGGCATAGGCTAATCAGTTATTAGAGTCATGTAGCCATTGATAGGCTTTTCCAGATAGGGGACCTTGTTCATCAAAGGTGATTATCTCATGAATGACTGCTTCCACATGCTGCACCTTTTCCAGTCTTCTTTCCTTTATTCATGATGTTCTCTGCTTTGGTGTCTGTATGTCAAAATACTCTGGTGCAGCTTATACTCTACCTACTGTAAGATGTCTTTTCGGCCGGTGCCGCGGCTCACTAGGCTAATCCTCCGCCTAGCGGCGCCGGCACACCAGGTTCTAGTCCTGGTCGGGGTGCTGGATTCTGTCCAGGTTGCCCCTCTTCCAGGCCAGCTCTCTGCTGTGGCCAGGGAGTGCAGTGGAGGACAGCCCAAGTCCTTGGGTCCTGCACCTGCATGGGAGACCAGGAGAAGCACCTGGCTTCTGCCTTCGGATCAGCGCGGTGCGCCGGCCGCAGCGCGCCAGCCACAGCGGCCACTGGAGGGTGAACCAATGGCAAAGGAAGACCTTTCTCTCTCTCTCTCTCACTGTCCACTCTGCCTGTAAAAAAAAAAAAAGAAAGAAAAAGAAAAAGATGTCTTTCCTCACCATGTAGTCAGATTTAAAGAATTGTTTTTTGATCCTGTAGCATACTACTCATCCCTTTAATTTTAGCCTCCTTGATTCTGCCTTATATCCTTAGCCACAGACATTTGTGTTAACCTCTCCCCTCTGCAACCTAAGGCATCTGGGCTGTATTGTGCCATGTTCTGAAGAGATGGCAATAAATACCAGGTTGAAATAAGAATTAGAGCAGGTCTCAGCCTCTCCCAGCCATCCTATGAGATGCTTAGTATCTCTTACCAGGTTGCTGTACTAGAGGAGAGTTACACCTGTGTAGAAGTCACAGCTTTCTGTAACCCTAGAAGACGGGAAAATGGTTAGGAGTCCTCATCTCTCTCAATAAAATTGCAGATATGGTAAGATCAAGGGTCATATTACGAGGGCAAACAAGAGCTAGGTGGTAGAGAAAGCCATCATTGATGAATATAAACCTTCGCTCTGACTGTCCTAGAAATGTGAATAAAAGTGGAATGATTGTCAGATAGGAAAACACCATACTGAAATTAAGAGCCCAAGGTTTTGAGGTTCCTTGTGGTCTTGGTTCCCTATTTAAGTTTCTGTCTTCCTTATCCTGCTTTTTTAAATGCATCATGTGAGACTTTATAGAGCAAACTAGAAAATAAATATGATTTAAGCACTAAATGAAACATAAGTTTAAAACATTTCATCATCACCATTTTCAAAACAAATGAGTTTTGGGGTGGGGAAATATGGCTAAGTTAATAATTGACTCAGATATTAGCCTGTGTAATCAACAATTGCATTTTATTAAAAGTGCTGAATATCAGTGCACAGAGTTGAGAACAATGTCATAACTTTTCATACAGTTTGAAATATTCTTAGAAAAATATGAAATAAATCAAGTTTACTATCTTGAGGATTAAGGTCCTCAGTGATTCACTGTACTAGAATGAATGTGAATTCAAAGAAATTGTTCTGTAAGCCATGGACGATACAAAAATGTCATGAGGCTTACTCAGAATCACATTATTCTACACATGTTCTCTATTTTAAATGTGAAGACTTAATTAAAAGTCTACATTTTGGGATGTATTTTAACTTATGTTCTTACTTGTAAAATTTCTATTTCACTTCTCTCTCCCTTTTTAGGGGTGGGGTTATCCTGAGTGTGAAGGGAGTCTACTTCTTGCTTAATATGGTAGAATCTGCATCCAAGCATGTTCTGAAGTAATTAACAGTTTTCTTTTTTTTTTTTTTTGGAAGTTCTTTTTTTTTATTTTTTAATTTATTTATTTGATAGGTAGAGTTACAGAAGTGAAGAAGTGAGAGAGAGAGAGAGACAGAGAGAAAGGTTCACTTTTTTTGGTTCACTCCTCAAATGGCCGCTACGGATGGCGCTGTGCCGATCCGAAGCCAGGAGCCAGATGCTTCCTCCTGGTCTCCCACGTGGGTGCAGGGGCCCAAGCACTTGGGCCATCCTCCACTGCCGTCCTGGGCCACAGCAGAGAGCTGGACTGGAAGAGGAGCGCGACCGGGACTAGATCCCAGCGCCCATATGGGATGAGGCACCACAGGCGGAGGATTAACCAAGTGAGCCACGGCGCTGGCCCCAACAATTTTTTTATTTTTAAACTTCACTTTGGAAAAACTAATAGGAAAAATAAAAGTTAATAGCTGCTGGATTCCTTTAGGAAATTGACAAAGTCCATGTTGTTGGTCTGTTTGGCCATAGCAGAATTTATAAAAATCTAAAACATTAATGATGTCTGAAAGACACACTGCAACACAGAGATGAATGCAATGCCTGGTCTGATAGTAAAATTAAAAAAAAAAGTTGGAGCTCCAGCTTCTTGAGGATCATTCATGTATCATTTTAGTAGGTATTTAGAGTATTTCATGAATACAGTGGAGACCATATAAAACCCAATTTATGTTACAGCTGAAACATTGTTCTGTACAGAAAACTGTTGAAATTAGATGGTGAAAGAAAATAAATGTTTATAGGAGGCTACAGAAAACACTGAAAGAATCCAAGTAAAACATATTAGGAGTGCTTTATGTCCCTTTTTATAGTACTGGAAAATATAAAGCAAAAATAACTTTTATAACATATGCAGAAGATCTGTTCTTATGGTGCATATTTTATATCTGCCATACAGACCAATATAGAATTTTTCACTGTCAAATTGAGTAAGTTGTGATGTATATCATGGGTGGTTTTAAGGCCATTTTACCATTAATAATAAGACATTCAAACATTTTATAACTAATTATAGTATACACCACTATTACTTTGAGTTTACTATTTTGCATGCCTCAAATGCTATTATAAAGTGGCATTATACAAAATGTGTGAGGGGAAAATGATCTGGAAAGTCAAGACTTCTTTCACATTCGATAGTGGAAGTCTCATTTTCTCTGAAGTAAATCAACATTTCACAATTTAAAAATTTTGATGTATACAGAGACAGCACCGGGATGCATTTTAAAATGGGATCACTGGAGAGCAAACGATACAGTGATTTTGCATTTAAGTGTTATTGGGCTCTTCCAGGTGTGAGAGATGAATGATGAGTACCTGATTCGTGAACTATGGCTAACCCTGTTCACAGTGTATTTTTAAGAGTCCAATAAAAAGAGGGCAAAGTACTTTGTGATTTAGGCTTCCCATGTATAAAAGATGGTAATGAAATAAAATATATTTTAGATGGAAACTAATTAGAAGGGACTCTTTTGATACAGTTTTTTCTCTTTTATTACCTTTTTCCTAAACCAAGACCATGCAAAATCTCTGGTTGTGGTCTATGGAATCTGTGTTTGCCTGGACACACATTATAAATTTGATTAGCAGAAAATATGCATGTACTGAGTAAGAAGTTTTTATTGACATAGGCTACATTTCTGCTTACATTTCATGTTAGATGGGGAGATTGATTTGAGTTTATCCTTTTTTAAAATTATTTTTTAAAGATTTATTCATTTTTATTTGAAAGAGTTACAGAGAGAGAGGAGAGGCAGAGAGAGAGAAAGGTCTTCCATCCAGTGGCTCACTCTCCAATTGGCCACAATAGCCGGTGCTGCGCCAATCCGAAGCCAGGAGCCAGGAGCTTCTTCCAGGTTTCCTGTGCGGGTGCAGGGGCCCAAGGATTTGGGCCATCTTCTACTGCTTTCCCAGGCCATAGCAGAGAGCTGGATCAGAAGTGGTGCAGCCAGGACTAGAACCGGTGCCCATATGGGATGTCAGCACTGCAGGCCAGAGTGTAAACCCTCTGCGCCACAGCGCCAGCCCCTTTTAAAATTATTTTTAACTCCCAACACAAATCTAAAAAAACCTGTAAAATGTTGTTTGCCTCTTACTCTTCCTCTGAATCTGTTATGTTCTTTGTGGACTAAGAATCTTTCTATACCAGCCTTTTCAATAGGCATCAAAAGAATATTGAAATGGCTAAACCTTTCCCTAGAATTGTAATATTTAAAAAAAATTTGGGAATATGAATTAATTGAACAAATACAGCCAAAAACTGATTCTGAAGGGAAACTTCAGGGTGATAGCAAGGATCTGTAAGTAATGGACAATTGGGGAAATAGGAGACTTGGAGGTTGACATCTAACTGATACAATTTCCAGAGGAGATAATAGGTAGACTATAGAGGAAGAAATAAATCAATGAAATGATAGAAGAAATTTTGCAAAGCTGAAAAATCTATATAATTCTTCAACTTGGTGCTTTGGATGTGCGTGTGTGCCTATATCCCATGTTGGAATACTTGGATTCAATGTTAAGCTCTGGCTCCTGATCCCAGCTTCTTGCTGATGCGGAACCTGGAGACAGTGGTCACGATTCAAGTAATTGGGTTCCTGCCACTGCCTGGGAAACCTGTATTAAGTTCTTGGGTTCCAGCTTCAGCCCTGCCTAGCCATTGTGGGCATTTTGGGAATAGAATAGTTTATTGGAAGCTCTGCCTCTGAAATTAATAAATAAATAAAATTGTGTGTGTGTGTCCCAGAGATGAACAAAGAAGATAGGAGAACCATACTAAAATAATACTTTTCATAAGCAGCAGCATATTCTAAGACAATAAAGCAGTACTTTAGAAGTTAGAAGGGAAAGTTACATTACACTGCTATGCCACAGTGTTAGTCCCTCATTTTATTCTTAAGTAACTAAAGAAAGAACTAGAATTTAAGATAGCCAAACTACTTGTTAAGGCAATAATAAATTTAAATATGCATGAATATAAGCTATTACCCAGACTACTTATGAAAAACAATATCAGGGAGTTACTTTAATAAAATTGTAGAGGAAGCCTAGAAAGAAAATAATCTGAAATACAAAAAAATAGATGGGAGTAAAGTGAAGAAAATAATTAAAATGAAATCTGTTTTCCTTGATTCTTGGAATACTTTTCTTCAAACAAGATGCTTAATGGCATATGATTGCATTTCTTCTGTGAATCTACCCACAATACTTAGTTCAACAGTGAATAATATTTATGTAATTGTAATGTTGTAAATGGTATTGATTTTCTATCTCCTGAAATCAACTATTGATCAAGTACAGTGGACTAGGGTAGCTATGTAGAATTTAATAATTTATAAATCAACACTAACAATGTAAAATAATATTATACAAAAAGAAATATTAAAATACATTATTTAAAACTGTAATTGTGTACATCAGAAAAATGGAAAGATACTTTATAAAAGTGATTTTTGACAATATATTGGTAAAGGAATGTTTTTCATTTTATGCTTTTTTATGGATTTATTTATTTATTTGAAAGGCTGAGTTACAGAGAGGCAGAGGCAAAGAGAGTCTTCCGGCCGGCGCCGTGGCTCACTAGGCTAATCCTCCGCCTTGCGGCGCCGGCACACCAGGTTCTAGTCCCAGTCGGGGCACCGGATTCTGTCCCGATTGACCCTCTTCCAGGCCAGCTCTCTGCTGTGGCCAGGGAGTGCAGCGGAGGATGGCCCAAGTGCTTGGGCCGTGCACCCCATGGGAGACCAGGATAAGTACCTGGCTCCTGCCAATCAGATCAGTGCCGTGCGCTGGCTGCAGCGCGCTGGCCACAGCGGCCATTGGAGGGTGAACCAATAGCAAAGGAAGACCTTTCTCTCTCTGTCTCTCTCTCTCTCTCACTATCCACTCTGCCTGTCAAAAAAAAAAAAAAAAAAAAAAAAAGAGAGTCTTCCATCTGTTGGTTCACTCCCCATATGTCTGTAGCAGCGCAGCTGGAGCTGCGCTGATCTAAAGCCAGGGGCCAGGAGCTTCCTCTAGGTCTCACATGCAGGTGGCAGGGGCCCGAGGACTTCAGCCATCTTCCACTGCTTTTCCAAAGTAGAGAGCTGGATCAGAAGTGGAGCAGTCGGGACTTGAACCGGCGCCCATATGGAATGCCGGCATTGCAGGCAGTAGCTTTACCTGCTATGCCAGTGTGTCCCTCATTTTATTCTTAAAAAATATGTGCATAAATTGTTTTACTGATTTTAAGAGAAGCTTACATTTAAAGGATGCTGTTCAAGAAAAGATTGTTAAGTTGTGTTCTTATACTGCAATAGATTAAAAAATTTTTTTTATGGGTGCTAAAGTCAAAACTCTGTAGATAAGTTGTGGCATGTTATGGTTTGTCTCATCTAATTTAGGTTAAAATGCTTTTATGCTTGTATATATAGTTATGTGGGGAAAAGTTTCAAAGATTATTTTTACTACCACTTTTTTAAACTTTTGTATATAATAAAGGTTTACAGTGGCTTTCATCAGTTTTGTAGTGATAACCCTCAATTTTTGATGTCCAGAGAAGGGAAAAACTTGGCGAATGACAGCCAGGAAGCTAGTGTCAGAGATGGAAGTAAAATCCATTAGTGGAGGTACTGCTACGGCTGAAGGAAATTTTAGCTTCTCCCTCCAAATGTTTCTCACCCCTCTTAAGACAACCCTGGTAATAATAGTAACCACAGCAATAATGATAAATGTGTGCTAAATTTTATGTGAAATATAAATAAAATTGTCTTCAGGAAGAAAATGTGTAATTTTAGCAACTTGATGTGGATGGGAATAATCAGGAAATGTTTAGCAAAGGAGGTGGCAGTTGAGAAAGTTTTGAGCAAGGGGCATAGTTTCCTACCGCCTGAGATGGGGGTGGAGCTGTGGACAGTCATTCCAGGTGGTGTAGGGCACAGAAAAAGGAACTAGTTTATCTGTTTCTATCTTAAGAATTATTCTGTATATAACTTAGAAATAGGGGAATGATGTTGAGTTAATGTGGTGATCTTTTTGGTTTACAAATAATTTTTCTTGGTATGTTATTAGCTTTTATTGTCAGGGAGTATCATTTGTCTGAAACACAGTGATCCAGGAACACAGCCCAGCAAGGGGAGAGGAATGCAGAACGCAGTAGTGAGCCTGAGGCTCCTTCACCTGTTGTTGTCCCTCTGTTGGTTTGCTCACTGTTCTTTCCAGTCTCTGTGTATTTCAAGAACATGAGTGCCTTTACTACAGCATTCTTTCACACCTTTTCTTTAAATGTGTTATCTACTGTAGTGTTTATTAGGAATTTAATGTCTTCTTAAATTGTGTTTATATCTTTTATTAAGATTTTTCTAAATGTTTATTATGTAGGTCTTGACTATTCTGTTTTATAACCTTTTCTGGTTCAAGATTTTATAGGCAATGTGATTTTTTAGGAATGTATATATCCAGTTATAACAGCCCTCTATATTACCGTTCAGAGTATTGCTTTCTCTAATGGTGGAAGTGTTTTATGTTGTATCTAGTACTGTAGCTATTAGCCATATGTAGCTATTTAAGTTCTTAAAAGTAAATAAATTTTCACTTAGTCACAGTAGCCATATTTCAACTGTCCAGTTGCTGATTCGTGGCTTGCAGCTCCTGTGTTGCACAATGCAGCTATAGAGAGAACGTGATGCGTGTGAAAATTTGTGAGTCCCTTGTAATCATCCCAGGCGCTCTTTGCTCAGGATCCCCCAATCTTTAGGTC
Organism: Oryctolagus cuniculus; assembly: GCF_051225735.1. Taxonomy (NCBI): domain Eukaryota; kingdom Metazoa; phylum Chordata; class Mammalia; order Lagomorpha; family Leporidae; genus Oryctolagus; species Oryctolagus cuniculus. The sequence continues at coordinate 66,313,943 of NC_142879.1, read as the reverse complement.
AGGAAGAGAAACTCAGGCAGAGGTTCTAGGATTGTGTGAGCATGTAAAATCTTGGAGAAGGAAGGCTGTGTTTGGAATGCTCACTGCCATGAAAATTATGCTACACGTGATCTAGAAATGGTTCTTTCTCTCTCACTCTCTCCATCTCCATCCGTCCATCTTCTCCCAAAGCCTTGCATTTGCCCAGGTGAGGAACACAATATTTATAGTTACGTATAATTATATATCCCTGACCAGATTATATGTAACTTGAGATCAAGAATTGTGTTTTGTAATTCTTCATCTTCCACAGTGAGTAACACTTCAGTCACATTTACAGAAAAGACATTATCTGGTTTGAAGGTAGTGTGTTATTCATATTCCCATAGAAACTGAGAATATGTTTCAGTTTTGATCAAAAGGGATTAAATATAGGATGATTAAGACAAACTAGCATAGGACTTTTGACACCTTCCAATTGCAGTGGGTAAAGCAGTGTTAACTCCTGTTTTTTCAATGATCATGCTGCTTCCTCGACCTTGTGTTTAATGACAATGTATTAATGAGACATTTGACTCAAAAGACCTATTATCTCCAACATTAGAATAGGAACCTGATATAAAGTAAAATACGTGTCTGTGTGGTTTAATGTCATGCTTCACTCTGCAGTACTCTAACTCTACTCCCACCTCCCACTTCTTATGAATTGACACGATGTCATAGGTGATATCAGTTTTCCTTCATTTGTGTGGATTTTAGTCACACTTGAAGTTACTATTGAATCTTTTTGGATAGACATAATGAACACAATTCTAGCTCCAAATTGTACAGTTAGAAAGATTTCTTATGCAATTCTGTGTCTTTAACATTTATGATGCAGCTTGAGTCACTGTGTCAGCTGTTTAGCATTTTTGGTCTTGTGGATTAAATGCGATATTCTGTTACACGAATATTTCAAGGTACTAAAATTTAAAATGTGTGCCAATAACCATAACACAGCGTGTTGAAGGAATACTTTCCCTCTGTGTACTATATGTTCTTTAAAAGGAGCAGCCATTGCTTTCTACCTCATTGTGATTCACACTGCGTCCAGTGCTACTGGAAAACTAATGAAAATGCTGGGACTACAAGGCTTTATTTTACTGTTGAGAATTCTCAGTGGTTACAGTATTATGTAGTGCCTAATTCTCTTGGTACTACATTTTTTAAAAAATAGTGATTGTTATTTTCAGTATATTGATGCATTACGTTCATTAACCCTCTAACCACTGAGTAAGTATCATGTCACAAAAGGGCCTCCAAAGAGGTGTGTGTTGCATTTATTACAAATACAGATATTCTAATCAGTCCTGAATTTCTTCCTCTCTCTTCTTAAATATTCTTAAGACTATGGCTTTTAAGTCCATCTCTGAGAGGATCAAAGTGCTGGAGTAAGAGAGTGAATGCTATTTTTCTTGGAGTATGATCCCAAGTGATAACAATTGTTGCCACAGCAAAATTAGATTAAATTTAATAAAAACTGCCCACTGCTCCCAAGGAAAAACTGAATGAACTAGGGCATAAGGATTTTAATGTCATCCGTACCCCTTTCATTTGATTTCCTTTCCTTAATACAAAATAAACATGGGTGTATCCTTCCTATTAAAAAAATTGATTCACTGTGGAAAGTTGACTGGTATTAAACCTGTGTATAATCTGTACAGATTTGTACCCAAACCAGTAGTTGTCATTCATGCCATGCCTTTGTGTGGCAAGTGCTGTATCTGATAAACAACTGGAGTCCCAGATGACTCAGGCAGTTTTGAAATGTAAGGGATATTACCCATAGGATATTAGGAAACGTCTCATGATTTTATTTTGAGATTTTTTTTTCCTCTTGCATTTTAAGGAGAGCAGTGCTTTGTTGTTTTGGTATATTAATGTGAGTGTGTGCGTGTGCGTGTGTGTACACTTTAGTGACAACCAGAAAACCAGTTTTTAATGTATAGTATGCAGTTACAGTGTTCAGCCAAGTTTTTGTATTTTAAGAATGTTACATTTACATTTTGTGTTTTACACTGTTCCATGTAGTATGGACATCTTTACTACATATACCTAATTACTGATACTGTCAGGTGGCCAGGGACTGTCCAGAAACTGCTTTCTGGACAGCATCTTTATTAGACTCTGCATGTGTCCACAGCCATATCTAAAAGGCAGGAAACAGGAGAGAAAACATACCTCTTTGATAAGTCAGCTAGGGTGAGAGAAGTAAGAATGATTGATGGTTTAAGAGAATGAAAGACTGCTTTCAAGAATGAATGACGACCACTTTCTGAACACATCAAAAAAGTCTTGTAACATGGGCCTGGCAGTATGGTGTAGCAGGTAAAGCTGCCGCCTGCAAAGTTGGCATCCCACATGGGCACCGGTTCATGTCCCGGCTGCTCCACTTCTGACCCCACTCCCTGCTAATCGCCTGGGAAAGAAACGGAAAATTGCCCAAGAGATTGGGCTCCTGCCACCCACATGGGAGACACAGATGAATCTTTAGGCTTCGGCCTGGCCCAGTCCATTGTTGCATCTGGGGAATGAACCAGGGGATGGACAATCTCTCTCTCTCTCTCTCTCTCTCTGTCTCTGTCTCTCTCTCTGTCTCTTTCTCTGTCTCTGTCTCTCTCAAATAAATAAATAAATCTTAAAAAAAAAAAAATCCGTAACAACCCAGGGAACCCAAAGAGCAAGAGAATACTGATGCACTAGGAGTATTAAATTCATAATTTTGAAGATTCTCTTGAATAACATAGAAACGGAACTAAATTGAAGTATTCAGGTGAAAAATATGCTCATAAATAATGGATCTGTCAAAGTTTAAAAACAGTAACTGAGGCAGATACCACCAGAAGAAATAAATCTCTATATGCATAGCTGTCCAGTACTACATTATCATAAATGGTAGCTCCTAGCCACATTTAGCTACTTTAAATTAATTAAAATTCAATAATACATTCAGTTTTTCAGTTGCAATAACCACATTTCAACTGTTCAACAGCCACATGTGGCTCGTGGCTGCCGTAGTAAGTGGTAAAGTTACAGAACATTTCCATCATTGTAGAAAGTTGCATTGTACAGTGCTGCGCTGGAAGAATTCTTAAGAGGCACAAGGATTTTGAGACTTTTTTTAATGATAAAATATGCCAAGTGGTATAATAGAACATATTTTGCAGCAAACTTTGCCTGAGGGTAACGGTAATCTGAGAATCATACACACATGGAAGTTATCCCAACTACTCTGTGGACTTATTATTGAATCTCTCCTAATTAGTGATCTAGTTTTATCAGTGCACAGGACACTACAGTATGTGTTTTGGATACCAGCCTAATTCCTGATTCCTCTTTGCTTTCTCATTTTCCTTAAGTTATGATTTTATATAAAACTTAGATGAAATATGTTTATTCAGATTGCCTTAAATCTTTCTGGGGCTTAGGTGTGTATTAGAAATGACCTATTCTTTGTTGTTGTTGTTGTTGTTGTTGTTGTTTTTTACATTGATTGCCTTCTGAGAGAAGAGAGAGAGCAAGAAAGTGAGAGAGAATGGGTAAGAGTTCAGTTAGTGTGACAATGAATGGACTGATCATTGGAAATATATACAGAAGAGCCTATAGTTCTGGATAAACTATGTTATGTAGGAAATACATTAGTTCCTAAAGGCTTGGTGATCTACTTACAGATTACAAATCTTTGACATTTCTTATGTTTCTCAACCAGAGATTATTTAGAGAGAAATTAAACAGCAATGATTTTCAGCATTTCTACAGTTTGATTTTTTGATTTCTTAATCCATACTTGGGATAAATAATATTAACTCTAAGAATATCATGCTAGCCTCTAAATAGAGACAAGTAACTACTATAAAGAAGCAACAAAAACATTTCATATTGAAATATATTAAGACAAAAATATCTACTAATCATCACCACTTTATGTTAAAGCCCAAGAAGATCTAAGAAATCATTCAAAATCCATTCATTAATTTGTTTAGAAGCCGATCATTAAATGAAGTATTTATTCTCCCTAATTTTCTTTAATAGTAATATTAAAATCTATATGTCAACATTTAAAAAAAAAAAACCTCAGACACCAATATTGGGAAATACTCACCAAGTGCAGCTTCCTAATGTATCAGGGTAAAATTGCAGACCCTGAGAAGCAGTGGTGTGGTACTTTTTGGAACACATTCTAACACAGGGTCAGATCACTTTTGACTTCTTCTTCCAGTAGGAAACAAAGATTCTATTCCAAGAAATGTGGGTTATGTATTCTACCCTTGTAGGCTTTCTTTCTAACTCATGAACTTAGGAGCCCTCAAGACAATATAAAGCAACTTTGTTTGATGGAAGAAATTATGCCTTAAGATCCAGGCAAAACCGGGCCCTTCTCATCACTTTATTAATAATTTGAACTTAATCCTTCTAGCCCCTTTATGTATAAAATGAAAATTATATTAGTTTACACATAATAATTCAACTACTTTTTAAAATTATTTTATTTCATTTGAAAGGCAGAGAGACAGCAACAGAGTCAGACAAACAGAAAGGGACAGAGATCTTGGACCTACTGGTTCACTCCCTAAGTGCCCACAGTAGACAGCGTTCAGCCACACTGAAGACAAAAGCCAGGAACTCCATGCAGGTACCCCATGTAGGTGGCAGGGAACTAAGCACTTGATCATGATCTGCTGACTCCTGCACATTAGCAGAAAGCCTAATAGGAAGTAGATGGCACAAATGTTTGGGCCCCCTGCATCCACATGGGAGGCCTGAAAGAAACTCCTGGCCCCTGACTTCAGCCTGGCTCTGTCCCTACTGTTTTGACCATTTTGAGAGTGAACCAGTGGATGGAAGATCTTTCTCTGTGTCTCTCCCTCTCCAAGTAACTCTTTCAAATAAATAATTCTTTTAAAAAATCTTAGTCATAAAAAATGCAGAAAAAAAGATTTTGAGCTTCTGATATATTTATATTGTGATTCCATAGTTTATTTAGGAAGGATGTGTTTTAAAATTAAAAGTCAGCAGGTTGATATGAATAGGAAAGAATGGAAGGGAATAAGTAGAGGTTTAACTCTGCTACATATCTTCCAGTTACTTCTGTTGCTACCTGTCTTTAAGTGTCTGTGGACACATGTGCACCAGCGTGTGCACAGACACCCACACCCACACCAAGACACTGTTCTTTGACCTATGTTCCTGAGATTACTGCTGTGCTTTTATGTACAGCAAACTTCATAGACTAACGCATAGTTTCTCTTCCTTTTAACCCCCTGTTCCTCACCTTTCATTGTCTTATTAGCCCACTCTCAGGGGATTTTCATCACTCACACTTGACAATGAACTTATGCTAATAAGGTTAACAAAGACCTTTAATCTGACCAACTCTAGTGTCTTTTCTCTGGCCTCTTGATCATTTCAGCAGCCTTGCACACAACTGATCATTCCCTTTTCTTTAATAGAATGTCATAACTTTGCTTCCATCGCCTTGCACTCTTCTTGTTGTTATTTTTTTTTTCTTACTAGATAACCATTTCTTTTCAATGTTATTTGATTTTGGTTTTCTGTTCAGCTTTTAAATATTGGCCTTTCCAAAGTCTCAGTTCAGGGCTTTATTTAATTCTTTGACTTTAAATGCTGTCTTTTGTGCCAGTGTTTTTAACAAACTTTGATCTCCATTTCCTTTACCCAGAGCTCCAGTTTGTTTACCTTGCCTTCTGCCCAGCATCTTCGCTTCGATATCTGAAAAACAGATGAAACCAGAGCACAAGTCTTGGTTCCCCAATTCTCTCTCCACTTACTTTTTCCTGCCTCTGTCTTTCTCAACCGCGATAATTAGTACCTACTATTAACTTGTTTTGAACAAAAATCTAGTCATCATTTTTTTAAAAGTTTATTTATTTGAAAGGGTTACTCAGAGAGAGGAGAGGCAGAGAGCAAGAGAGAGGTCTTCCATTCGTTGATTCATTCCCCTGATGGCCGCAATGGCCATAGCTGCGCCAATCAGGAGCCAAGAGCTTCCTCCAGATCTTTCCACGTGTGTACAGGGACCGAAGGACTTGAACCATCTTCTACTGCTTTCCCAGGCCATAGCAGAGAGCTGGATTAGAAGTGGAGCAGCCAGGACTCAAACAGGCACCCATATGGGGTGCCGGCACTGTGGTGGCAGCTTTACCCACCATGCTACAGCGCCGGCCCCTGGTCATCATTTTTGAGTTCTGTTTCCCTCACCATGGTCTGACCCATCAGCACATCCTGTTAATATTTCTTTCAAAATATGTCTAAAATCTGTTTCCCCCTTTCTTTGCCACTACTCTAGTCAGAATTAATATCTTGTCTGAACAGTTACGGTAGTTTCCTTACTGGTTTTTCTCCTCCTTCCTGTCTTTTCTCTGTATAATCTTTCCAGAGAGCAACCATTGTAATCTTATAAAGTGTAAAATAGGTTATAGCTGTACTTTCCCCCAAAACCATCCACTGACTCCCGCTGCACTTAGAACAGAGTGTGATTTCCTTATGTCATTGCAGTTTTAATGTATCTGCCCTATCCTACCTCCAACATCACTGTACACCCCTACCCTCTGTCCTCACACCTCAGCCACACGGGCCTTTTTTCTGTCATAACATATGTTGTTCATTTTCAAAGCAGGACTGGTATTTTTGCTAGTTCCTCTGCCTTAAATGCTCAGATTTGTGGTTCAAGGTGACTGCCTCAGAAAGGCCTTCGTTTCCACTCAGTCTAAATTAGCTCTCCATTAACTATGTCTTCTTTGTGGAGCATTTACCATTATCCTAAAATCCTGTGTTCTTTTGTTTTCCTGTTTAATGTGCCTCTTAACCATGAGGCCAGAATCCTTACCAGTCTGGTTCATTCTAGTAGCAGCATAAAAACAAAAGCAAACAAACAAAAAACAAAACCACAAAACTCTATATGTTTAATGAGAGATGATTGAATGGGGGCTGGCAGATAAAGCCACAGCATCCCCTGTGGGTGTTGGTTCGAGTCCCAGCTGCTCCACTTCCGATCCAGCTCTTTGCTATAGCCTGGGAAAGCAGTGGAAGATAGCCTAAGTCCTTGGGCGCCTGCACCCATGTGAGAGACTGGGAAAAAGCTCCTGGCTCCTGGTTTCGGTTCGGCCCAGCCCTGGCTTTTGCAGCCATTGAGGAGTGAACCAGCGGATGGAAGATTGTCTTTCTCTAACTCTTTCAGATAAAGAAATAAATCTTTAAAAAGGAAAGATTATTGAATGAATGCTTTGGAAAGAAAATCATTTAAAGCTTCTTACGGATGGAACATCTTTAAAACTGAAGTAATTTGGGGCTGGTATTGTGGGCAGCAGCTTAACCCTGCATATTTCAGTGCTAGTTCCTGTGCCAGATGCTCTGCTTCTGCTCCAGCTGCCTGCTGATATGCCTGGGAAAGCAGCAGAAGATGGCGTAATTGCTTGAGCCCCTGCCACCCACATGGAAGACCTGGAAGCAGATCTTGGCTTTGGCCTGGTCCCTGCTGTGTCTGTTGTTGCTATTTGGAGAGTGAACCAGCAGATGGAAGATTGATTTGTGGCTGTTCCTGTGTCTGCTTTTATAACTCTAACTTTCAAATAAATAAATAAATCTTAAAAATAAAATGCTGGCGCCGCAGCTCACTAGGCTAATCCTCCGCCTGCAACACCGGCACCCCAGGTTCTAGTCCTGGTTGGGGCGCCGGATTCTGTCCCGGTTGCTCCTCTTCCAGTCCAGCTCTCTGCTGTGGCCTGGGAGTGCAGTGGAGGATGGCCCAGGTCCTTGGGCCCTGCACCCATATGGGAGACCAAAAGGAAGCACCTGGCTCCTGGCTTTGGATCAGCGCAGCGCGCCGGCCGCAACACACTGGCCGTAGCGGCCACTTGGGGGGTGAACCAACGGAAAGGAAGACCACCTTTCTCTCTCTCTCTCTCTCTCTCACTGTCTAACTCTGCCTGTCAAAAAAAAAATTAAATAAAAAATAAGTAAAATTCTTGGGACCAGGGTGGTGGTACAGCAGATTAAAGCCCCAGCATGCAGTACCAGCATCCTATATGGGCACCAGTTCGAGTCCTGGCTGCTCCATTTCCAATCCAGCTCTCTCCTAATGTACCTGGGAAAGCAGCAGAGGAAGGTTCAAGTCTTTGGGCCCTTGCACCCACATGGGAAACCTCGAAGAAGCTCCTGGCTCCTGGCTTCAGATCAGCCCAGCTTTGGCTGTTGAGGCCATTTGAGGAGCGAACCCGCCAGTGGAAGACTTCTCTCTCTCTCTGCCTCTACCTCTCTCTTTCAAGTAAATAAATAGATCCTTTTTTTTTTTTTTTTAAATGTCCTCAGTTCCTTTCAATGTATAATTAAAACTGATTTTGAGCCGGCACCACGGCTCACTAGGCTAATCCTCCGCCTAGCGGTGCCGGCACACCAGGTTCTAGTCCCGGTTGGGACGCCGGATTCTGTCCCGGTTGCCCCTCTTCCAGGCCAGCTCTCTGCTGTGGCCAGGGAGTGCAGTGGAGGATGGCCCAGGTGCTTGGGCCCTGCACCCCATGGGAGACCAGGAAAAGCACCTGGCTCCTGGCTCCTGCCATCGGATCAGCGCGGTGTGCCGGCCGCAGCGCGCCGGCCCGGTGGCCATTGGAGGGTGAACCAACGGCAAAAGGAAGACCTTTCTCTCTGTCTCTCTCTCTCACTGTCCACTCTGCCTGTCAAAAAAATAAATAAATAAAAAAAAACTGATTTTGGAAATAAACTGAAAGTTACGATATGGTTAAGTTCATTTGGGAGCTGGTGTTGTGGCATAGTGTATAAAGCTACTGCATGTGACATCATCATCTCATATGAATGCTGGTTCAAGTCCTGGCTGCTCCACTTCTGATCCAGCTCCCTGCTGTTGTGCCTGGGAAAAGCAGTGGAAGATGGCCCAAGTGCTTGGGCCCCTGCCATCCATGTTGGAGACCTGGCTGAGACTCCTGACTTCAGCCTGGCCCAGTCCTGGCCATTGTGGCCATCTGCAGAGTGCGCCAGTGGGTGGAATCTCTCTCTCCCCCCGCCTCCTCTCCCTCTCTCTCCTTCTCTCTCTTTATCTGTATCTGTGATTTTCAGATATTTGTTTTAAAGGTTCATCTGAATGAAATTACAGAATTAAGCCATTTCATTTTATTATGGTTAATTTTCTGTATCCTAAAGGGCCAGAGTGTACAATTTCAGATAGCTGTGCTGATCAGATATGAGGAGAATGTAATGCAGGAGAAAGAGACCATAAATGGGATAGTCCTACTAAAATGACACTTAAGGGTATGTTAAGTTTTTGAGTTCATTCATAGAGTATTGTAGTGTAGGTACTTGATGTCCTTTATAGTGACTATGTATATTCACAAAATGACAGAATGAACAAATACTTGTAACTCTCAAGCAGGAGTTAGAGGGACAAGAAATCAAACTCAGATTTTAACAGTGTCTAAGACTTTTATAGGAGACTCAGGCTCCATAGTTGATCTGAAGCACCCCCACTGCCTGGAATATGTATGTAGCTGTTTTTTGTTGAGTTTCTGTTGAATTTGTGGCTGGGTATTCCTTTGAACCCTGGCTTCCCTGAGACCCCTTTTCTCACTTTGCTCTTTCTTGAGAAGACTCTTGACCCCTCTCCTATCAGAAACAGAGTTGTTGGGCAGAGGGCTGAAAGCTCTGCTTTTTTGTTTGTTTGTTTATTTTTTCATCATTTTTTTTCCTGAAAGCTTTAGGGTACAATCTACAAATTCTATTATTTGAAACAGGGAGACTATGAGTGAATGCCAGAGGCTGTCTCTGTGTGAAATTGAATATCCTACTTAACCATAGGAAAGTTATGCGTGTAATAGATAGAAAATTATACCACTGGAAAATTTAGGATTTAGGATCAACTTCATCATGATTATTGTGGTAGGCCAATACTATTGCTAATAAACAAGTCACTAGATTGTGTCTGGTCCTTTACCATGTCTGTGAGAGGTCCCTGAAATGTGGCTGTGGAATGTTTAGCCATCTTGAAGCTGTATTGATGTTTCAGGTGCAAACTTTTAAGCGTAAGTCACCTTTGACTACTTCTGAAAGATGTAGTGATGAAACTTTTGACTTTGTTTTGTCAAGTAGAACTTTATTAATGTAAAATCATTAACAACTGTGTAACAAGCACTGTTGTTGAAAACTTGTTATATATTTTGTGTAATTGTCAAAGGAACTTGGTGAATTATGGATCATTGTGCCTGTTTACAAATGAGGAGATGGAGCCTCTGAGAAATTGGGTTAACCTGGTCAAGAGTAAGTAGCTAAGAAGCAGAAGTGGACTTAGATCCAAGTTCTGGGTTCTGAATTCAGGCCATTGTCTGTAAAATGGTTGTGTCTCTATGCTTTATCTGTTATCTACAATTAAGTCAGTAGTAATACCTATAGTGTCTGTTTTGTAGAACTGCGAGAATGAGATAAATATGAATGAAACATGTAAACAAATTGCAAGCTTTGTTCTGGTTATGAATCACAAAAACTTAACATTTACCCATATTTTCCTTCATTTTTATTCTAAGATTTTTGAATACACAGTGTTGTATTGTGATGATTTCTATCTCTCAATAGTGGATAGTTTAATTTTTAGACTCCTCATGGCTTTGTTTGGATTTCTTTCAGAATGAGTTTTACAGCCTTCCAATTGTTGGCAAATATTCACGTTGGAGAAAAACGACCCATCTGTTCAGCCGCTAGCCAAAACATCACACACAGTCAAAATAGCAGATACCACTCTAACACAAAATAGGATGAAATAATGTAACAAAATATACGCTGAATCCTAGTCAGCAGGTGTGGTAAGAGGTAATGTTAGTTTGGAATAATGTAAGATTTTCATCATATAAAATTAAGGCTGAGTTTAGAGGAATCTAAGTCCCCAGAATTGCATTTATAGCTACTACAAGAGTAGAAATTGAATGAATATAGATAGTGGGAGGAACATGTCACTCATGAGTCAGTGTGAGCCCAGCCATTAGTATAGGTAGGCTTGCCAGCTAGTCTTTCATGGGAAGCTGTGGGTGCTCTGTGGGATGGAGGTCTACTTGAGAAAGCTGGGCTGGGCTTACCCTGGTATCCTGTATTTTCTGAAGCAGAAGTGGACTTAGATCCAAGTTCTGGGTTCTAAGTTCAGGCCATTGTCTGTAAAATGGTTGTGTCTCTATGCTTTATCTGTTATCTACAATTAAGTCAGTAGTAATACCTATAGTGTCTGTTTTGTAGAACTGCGAGAATGAGATAAATATGAATGAAACATGTAAACATTTCTTGCTATGATCTTCTCAAATGTTAGCATTTTCCTGATTATCTGAAGCTTGTTTGTTGCCTACAGAACTAGTAAAACTATGCTTTTGACTCTGATAACCATAAATGTTACCTTTTTTTTATTAAATTATTTGTTGTTAAACTGCAGGCAAATGTTCATAGTATAAGTATACAGTACAAATAATGGCAAATAAAGTATCTTAGATTAGTCTGAGACATACAATGTACCACCACCTTTGAAGCTCCATGTGCTCTTCTAAGTTACCTCCCTCTCTACCCCATTTAGTAACTAATATTTTGAATTTTGTGTTTTATTCACTGGCTTTTTCCCCCTACATATATATTACAAGCAACATTTGCTTTAATTTTGCATATTTTTAGTTTTATTTAAATGCAGTAAGATTGTCCTGCGCCGCGGCTCACTAGGCTAATCCTCTGCCTTGCAGCGCCGGCACACCGGGTTCTAGTCCCGGTCGGGGCGCCGGATTCTGTCCCGGTTGCCCCTCTTCCAGGCCAGCTCTCTGCTGTGGCCAGGGAGTGCAGTGGAAGATGGCCCAAGTGCTTGGGCCCTGCACCTGCATGGGAGACCAGGAGAAGCACCTGGCTCCTGCCATCGGATCAGCGCGGTGCGCTGGCCGCAGCGCGCTGGCTGCGGCGGCCATTGGAGGGTGAACCAACAGCAAAGGAAGACCTTTTTCTGTGTCTCTCTCTCTCACTGTCCACTCTGCCTGTCAAAAAAAAAATGTAGTAAGATTGTGCTTTTTCTTTATCTACTCTGCCTTTTTGGCTTAGTATTCTAAGATTTATCCATGATGATGCATATAGCTGCAACTCATTTGGTTTTATTGCTGTATAGTTTTATATTACATGATTTGCAGTAGTTTATTTGTTCCATTTTAACTATTAGAAACTTCACTGCATGTACTTATTTCCTAATGAAAATGTACATGAATTTTTCTAGGGTATATAACTTAGAATAGAATGGTTGGGCCATGTGTATAGTTATGTTAGCTTCACTAGATAATCTCAAATTGGTTTCCGAATGACTATATATTTATACTGAGTCATGCATGTACCAGAGTTTCCATAGTTCCAAATCTTTGTCAGTATTTAACATGGTAGGATTTAAGAGTTGTCAACTTTTAATTACAGTTATCTAAAATTGTTAGACTATTTTTTTAACCTATGCACTTAAAAGTTCATTTTCTTTTTTAAAGACTTATTTATTTATTTGAAAAGTAGAATTACAAAGAGGAAGAGATGGAGAGGTGTCTTCTATTTGCTGGTCCATTCCCCAAATAGCTGCAACAACCAGGGCTGTGCCAGGCCTGTACCAGGAGCTTCTTCTGGATCTTTCATGTGGGTACAAGGGCCCAAGAACTTGGGCTATTCTCTGCTGCTTTCCCAGGCACATTAGCTGGCTCAGAAATGGAGCAGTGGGGACTCGAACTGGCGCCCAAATGGGATGTCTACTTTGCAGGCAGTAGCTTAACCCACTGTGCCACAGAGTGAGCCTCTTAAAACTGCTATAAATATTTACAAAAAAATTCCTTTGTCCTTCCTCACATTTCCAGTCTCTTTGTTCTTAAAACCTAATGTACATTTTTGCTTTAAATTCTGGTGATACCAGATGGGGCATTGTTGTGCTTTGAGTTGACCTGCCACTTGGAATGCATACATCCTCAGTAAGAGTGCTAGTTTGAATTCCAACTATTCAGCTCCTGATCCAGTTCCTTGCTTATGCTCCTGGGAAGCAGTGGGTGGTGGCCCAAGTACTTGAGTTCCCACTGCACATGTTGAAGAGCAGAATGGAGCTCCTGGCTCCTGTTGCAGTCATTTGGGGGAATGAACCAGCAGATGAAAAATCCTTATGTACTCTTCAGTCTTGCTCTGTACTCTCTCAAGTGTATAAATAAATATTGTTAAAAGTTCATGGAAAATTAGCTTTATCTTAAAAAGTTAATTCTGACAATACCAAATTATATGCTATTTGTGAGTTGATTGATTTTTGTAGTATTTCAGCTGAGTCTTGCCTGCTGGTCTTTATTTCCTTGTGTGTTTCTGATTTTGTTTCTAACTAGATTCATGCTCTTTAGAGATTATTTGAGGCCTGGAATAAAGAGTGTTCATTGGGGTAAATTTACTTCTTGTTCTAGTGACAAACTAGGGCACTAACAACCATGGATCCTTCTGAATTTAATTTCTGTGTTTAGATATGTTCAGCCACAAAAATCATGTGAATTTAAGCTACAAATTTGGGTGAATGCCACAGGCTGAGAAACAAGTATCTCCTACTATCCAGAGCAAAGATCTGGATTTGTAGTTTCTTTGCTCATCCCTTCTATGGAATAGGTTTCTTCTGTTTAATAATTAGTCTGATTCACAAAGATAGTCCTTTAGCATCCTAGGTCTGTTCAGGGGTTTAGTTTTAGATTTCCCAATCTGGGGGAGACTTCAGCTCAATCTCCAGTGCTTTCTGCCCATGTGGCTGTCAAAATAGAAGTTCAGGATGCTCTGAATAGCTAAATGTCTCCATTGAGAAGTCTGGCTTGCCTGCTTGCTTACCTCTTCCATATTCTTCTTTTGCTTGGATGTAATCATTTGTGGACATTTTTCTTTTTATTACTTAAGTAATGGATTTTATTTTTGAAATTTTCTTTTTAAGTGGAACTTTTTATGTCTTCATTTTTCTTCCTCTTTGTACTACAAAAAATTTTCCATCATGTGGAAAAGAAAAGAGACACAACAAACAGGAAATACAGCACATGGATTCATTAATCGTTAGCATTTTCATTAATCGTTAGCATTTTGCCACATTTGCTGTATGTGTGTGTATGGGTTTGTTGAATCATTTGAAAGTCATTTGCAGATACTGGACACTTACCCTAGATGCTTGGGTGTGCCTCTTCAAAAAATAAAGACATCCTCTGCTATAACAATGTCATATCACACCTTAAAAATTAAAGGAATTCTCTCATACTTTGTTTTACCTCGTGGCTAAACTGTATTCAGATTTCCCCAGTTGTTGCTAAATATCTTCTATATGTCCTCCACCTCCACGCCTTGAGGATACAAACAGTATAGTCATGAGTTTTAAAAGATATTTGCCAGTATGGCTATTTGGGTCATTTGGTTCACCATGTTGTCAAAACAAGGGAATGTGCTTTGATTGCCTTTTCTGAAGTCTTCTTTTGAATTTGTTTTTCATAGGAGCCCAAAAGCTCTATCTTTTGCTCTCTATTCATTGTCCTTGTGAGCTACTGATCATTAGAGTATATGATTGAAAAATATCTCTGCCTTTAGGGGTTTTTACTTTTCAAAGATACAAAGATGGCTAATGCATTGACTGTCATTCAAATACTTAAGAATTTTACGTTTCTGTCATGTTAGTGGACTGACCTCACTTAAGGTTCTACCTCAGGTCTTTCTATACATTTATAAACGACATTTGGCTATATGGAACAGAACCAGTTTGCTTTTAGACTTGTTTTTGGACAGTGAAATTCTGCTGACCCTTTACTACGTCCTGCTTGACACAGCTGCATAAAGATAGGACAGAGAATAACAAAGACTAGGAATGCTCCATGTAACTTTTATGGGAAAAGACAGATGGATAAAGATTTTTTTCTTAAATGCAAAGCTAAGCTAATATTGCTGCTCATTTCTGGTAACTTTCATTAGAGCTTAAGATTTGATGAATATAATGATGCTTGAAATATTTTTAAGATGGCCTCTGATAAAACAACAATAACACAGTGTTTTTGAATAACAATAAGCACCAGGTAGGAAATGTGGGTATGTTGACTCTTTTCAAGGATCTCAAAGTTATTTATATGTTTAAATATGTTCATGAAACCCCAAGTATAATTTTTCTTTGTCACTGGCTTCATGGCAGCTCAGTAAGATATTAAATATTTATATGGTATATTTTCCTGCACCTGCCCCATGACAATATACATAGACTGTGCAAACAAAGATGTATTTAGTGAAGAGATTGTGAAGGCATTTTATTATTGTCCTCATCTCTGTTGGAAATGAAGCTGCTTTTTCAAATGCTGTTTAAGCATGCTATCTACAGTCAGTAATTGTGCAGATTGTAATCATTAGATTCTCTTCAACATGTGTATAGCTATTGTGGTAGTAACTAGTGAATCACTGCATTTTAATTTGGTTGAAGAAAAAAGTGGAAAGCTCAGCAGAAGTATATTTTTAAAAAGTAAAAATTTAAAACTGATGTAATAAAATAAGGTATTTCTGAGCTTTGACTAGAAAATGGAAAAGTGACTTTGCACGTGTGTGTATGCTTTTAGGGTACTACTAAGATAAACATAGGTGGAGAATGTGCATGTTCATATATATGTATATGTATTCTTTTATGGCACTAGTAGCAAACACAGGTGGAGACTTTTTTTGGGTTCAACTAATTTAGTACAAAATTACTCTTTTCTGTTCTAATTTGTTTATTTTAAAGATCAGTCCTTAGTACTCATAAACTTCTGTTTATTAATCTTTATACCTATTCCTAAATATCCCAGTAAATATCTTGGGAAGATTCAAAAACTATTTTCAAAGATAATTATGGAAAGTTTTGTATAGAACAGAACTGTCTTTCTTCATGATAGTGGCTGTTGGTTTGAAATAGTTTCTGTCTTAGCTGTACTTCTTGGAATCAATTGTTACATTGTTTATTTACTTATGTGCTAATTTTTTAACTCCTTAAACTTAATAATATGTTCCACTCTTGGTATAATAAATAAACTCGTATTATGGACTTTAGCATGTTGGTTTCAAACATCCTTTTTTCTCTTTGACTTTTACCTTATACATAAACTTGACCCTTCTGCCCATTTTCCTTAATGATTTGCTTTGCTTTGTTTACTCTTGTAGCATAGCTGTGATGTCTGGCACTTGTTTCTTTTCTTTTTGGTCCATTTTGGATTCTTACACTAAAGAAATATTTTAAAACTATAGTACCTCCCATCTGGTTTGTGGTCTAGGGTGTGAAATATGATCTCTGACTGCATTTCCAGATGCCTTCCTGTCTTCCTTAACCTTATTATTTAAAGCTTGGCATTATGAAGACCATGTCCCAGTTAGACTGGTACCATTACTTCTCAAAGCAGAAAGGGCGGAGTGGGGGATCATTCTAAGTGATACCTAAACGTTGAAACCATGGCCATCATTTGTCTTCGGTGTTAGAAAGGGACTTTCCATGTTGTAAGAACGTAACCAAGCAGGGTGGGTTTTGAGAGCCAGTTCTGTAAAGCCTCTGGTAGCAGGAGCTGAGAATTTTTAAGCTAGAAGGGACAGGAAAAATTGTATTTAGTTAGAGAAAGCAGCAGGACAGCAGATGAAGCTCTTCACTCATAAGCAGTTTAAAATTGGGGTTTGTGCAAAGCCAATTGGCCATTATAAATATTGAGGTATTCTAAAGGAACATGATAAGATGGATCATCAAGCTGGAGTAAGAATGAAGCCAGGGAAGGGTGTATTTGGATGGGACTCTGGACCGTTAGGGCCTCTGTCCTGATTTAGACATGCACTAGACAGCAGAACAGATGACAGGAGAAGCCAGGAAGTTGAGTGCTCCCCTGCCCTTCTTCAAGCAGTCATGAAGGCACAGGGTCTGGGAAGTGGGTGACTTTTTCCTATCCACTTTCTCAAATGCTATGTGTCATGATGGTAGGAGCATGAATTTACTAGGATGTAAACTGACCTAGGCTTAAATTTTGTCTTCTTGATTAGCTAGGTGACCCTGGCTAACTTGCTCTACCATTCCAAAGTTTCCTCTTTGGATAATAGAGGTATTAATATATAATGTGCCAGGCCGGCACTGTGGCTCAATAGGCTAATCCTCCGCCTGCAGCGCGGGCACACTGGGTTCTAGTCCTGGTTGGGGTGCCGCATTCTGTCCCGGTTGCTCCTCTTCCAGTCCAGCTCTCTGCTGTGGCCTGGGAAGGCAGTGGAGGATGGCCCAAGTACTTGGGCCCTGCACCCGCATGGGAGACTGGGAGAAGCACCTGGCTCCTGGCTTCGGATCAGCGTGGCGCGCTGGCCGCAGCACACCAGCTGCAGCGGCCATTGCGGGCAAGAAAGACCTTTCTCTGTCTCTCTCTCTCACTGTCCACTCTGCCTGTCAAAAAAAATGTTAAAAAAAAAAAAAATATATATATATATAAAATGTGCCAGTGTAGGGATTAGAATGTCTGGTCCTCAGTTTGGGGTTTTAGAAAAATTCCTCTTTCAAAGATCCGTTGTCATTGATAATGCAGAGGAAATGTGGTATTTTGGGTATCTGTGTGTATATAATATGAAATTATAAGAATATATGAAGAATACTAATATCCTTGTACAGGGGTGGCTTAATTTTGTTTTTCTCTGCCTCCTTGACCTGACCCCTCAATCTGTCTAGTGGCAGGAGGAGTTAATAGTCATGGATGCCATGCTCACCTACTCCAGATGGTACTAGAAGCTCTTTTTTTTTTTTGGTGGGGGTGGGCAGAGTTGGACAGTGAGAGAGAAAGACAAAGGTCTTTCTTTTCGTTGTTTCACCCCCAAAATGGCCGCTAAGGCCGGCATGCTGCGCTGATCCGAAGCCAGGAGCCAGGTGCTTCCTCCTAGTCTCCCGTGCAGATGCAGGGCCCAAGCACTTGGGCCATCCTCCACTGCCTTCCTGGGCCACAGCAGAGAGCTGGCCTGGAAGAGGAGCAACCGGGACAGAATCTGGCACTTCAACCGAAACTAGAACCTGGAGTGCTGGCGCTGCAGGTGGAGGATTAGCCAAGTGAGCCACGTTGCCGGCCACTAGAAGCTCTTTTTATGGGCAGATTATATAGTCTGACACAAGAGAAATGCTGTACCTGGAGGCCCTGTGATTTCTGGAAAGGCATTGAAGGAGAGCAGTTAATGAAATCTATTTCCTAATACCCTGAGAATGTCCTATTTTGTGTACCCTGTGCTTGGTACATATTTGCTAAATTGATAAATAAAGGAGTTTTTCCGATTAAATTTTATGCTTTTAGTATAGCTTTTTTCCGTGAAAATATTGACCAAATTTATTAAGGCTTTATGGAAATGAAAAACTATTGATCTAAAAGTACTTGGGAAACTTAAATACAGTACCATCAATTTGTCAATACTTAGGAGGCTAGCAAGGGCTGAATATGGGGTCAAAGAAGACTGTGCTATATTTTATTTATTGGGATACTTTTGTGGTTACAAAGTATGTAGTAGACAGTCAATATAAAAAAGCCAAGAAAGCAATGAAAAAGTAAGGAAAATAAAAATGACCAATTTTTAACATTTTGATAAATTTTCTTCCAGTACTTTTAACTTAGAGAAAGAAAGACAGATGGACAGACAGAAGGTGTTCCCATTCACCAGTTTACTCCCCAGATGCTTCCAATGGCTGGGGTTGGGGCCAGAGCCAGGAGCCAGCATCTCAATCCAGGTGTCATTTATGAAGGGAAGGGACCCAGTTACTTGAGCAATCACCTGCAGCCTCCTTGGATCTGCATTGGTGGGAAGCTGGAGCTGGGAGTTGAACGCTGGCACTTCAGTATGGGATGCAGACATCTTAACTACCATCTTCATCCCTAAGCCAATCTCCTGTCTCTCTTCCACTTTTTTTTTCTTTACAGTTAGCTATTGGATGTTTCGTTAACATTGTAAGAGTTATATCTTTTCATAAACTACTTTTGAAAAACACTCTAATGAGTCTCATCATTCACATTTTTATTACTGCTATTCACTTGATTATTCTTCTAATGTTGGGCATATAAGTATATACTAATTTTTATTCTTACTTTAAAATTGTATTTGAAAGGCAGAGCTAGAGAGAGAGGGAGAAACAGAGACATATGTTCTATCCACTGGTTCACTCCCCAGATAGCTGTAACAACTTGGACTGGGCCAAGCCAAAACCAGGAGGCAGTAGCTTCTTCTGGGTCTTCTACATGGGTGACAGGGACCCAAGTACTTGGGCCATCTTCCACGCTTTTCCCAGGCTATCAGCAAAGAGCTGGTTAAAAAGTGGAGCAGCTGGGACATGAACTGGCACTCATATGGGATACTGGAGTCACAGATAATGGCCTTAGCAGCTATGCTACACCACCAGCCTCTATATTGACTATTTTAAATATTACTGAAAACTGTCTTTTGTTGATAGCTGTATTTTCTTAATTGTTTTCTTGATATACAATTATTATATAAAAATTAAACTATGCTTATTTAAGAAGTTACATACTGGCAAATAGCATCAAATGAGTGATTGAATTTACTAACTGATGTCTGGTAGTATGTGACCATTTATTTATTTATTTTTTAAGCTTTATTTGAAAGGCAAGGTGAAAGGGGCTAGCACTGTGGTGTAGCAGGTTAAGCTGCCACCTGATGCATCTGAATCCAATATGGATACCAGTTCGAGTCACTTCTGATCCAGCTACCTGCTAATGCACCTGGGAAAGTAGCAGAAGATGGCCAAGTACTTGGGCCCTTGTCCCCATGTGGGAGACTTAGATGAAGCTCCTGGCTTTTGTGGCCCTGACCATTGTGGCCATTTAGGGAATGAACCAGTGGATGGAAGACTTCTCTCTCTCTGCCTCTCTCTATATATAACTGTATTTCAAAATTAAGTGATTGGGCCCCTGTACCCGTTTGGGAGACCAGGAGGAAGCACCTGGCTCATGGCTTCGGATCGGCATAATTCCGGCTGTAGCGGCCATTTGGGGGGTGAACCATTGGAAGTAAGACCTTTCTCTCTGTTTCTCTCTCTCTCACTGTCTATAACTCTGTCAAATAAAAAAAAGTTTACAAAAATAAAAATAAAGAGAAAGTGAGGAGGGAGAGGAAGAGGAGAGAAAGAAAGGGAGGAAAGCAGAGAGGGAGGGAGAAGGAAAGGGGAGACATAGAGGCAGATCTCCCATCTACTGTTCACTGTCCAAATGCCCATAGCAGCTGGGGCTGGGCCAGGCTGAAGCCATGATCCAGGAATTCCAACTTGACCATCTATGTATGTGACAGTAACCTAAGTTAGAGGCCATCATTTTCCTCCCAGGAACATTAGCAAGTTGGATTGGAAGTGTAGGAGTTGGGACTCTGGTATGGAATGCAGGTGTTCCAAGTGGAGGCTTAATCTACTGCATGACAACACCTGCCCCAGTGATGATATTTTTATGTTAGCATATCTTTCCCAAATTTGAATGTTGGTATAAAAACTATAGACTTTGGATTCTGATTTACTCATCTTGACTCTTTTTCAGATAGGGATATGAACCACATTAATTGTAAGTAAATAAATACTTGACTGTTTAGCTGAGGTATTATCTATTTTTCTGCACTTGTTTATGCAGTTGATTCTACAGTGATCAGTTTTTCCTTTATTTATGCCACCCATAGAGATTTGTATAAAGTAGGTACTCAATAAATGTGAAAAACAAATATCACCAGGCTGGCGCAGTGGATTAGCAGGTCAAGCTGCCACCTGTAGTGCTGGCATCCCATATGGGTGCTGGTTCAAGTCCTGGCTGCTCCATGTCCAATCCAGCTCTCTGCTATGGCCTGGGAAAGCAGTCGAAGATGGCCCAAATCGTTGGGCCCCTGCACCCACATAAGAGACCTGGAAGAAGCTCCTGGCTTTGAATCAGCAGAGCTCCAGCTTTTGTGGCCATTTGGGGAGTGAGCCAGAGGATGGAAGATTCTCTTTCTCTCTCTCTGCCTCTGCCTCTCTGTAACTCTGCCTTTCGAATAAATAAATAAATCCTAAATAAATATCATATGATATCCACCTTGATGGAACCCACTGCTTGTTAACACACAAGGGCACTTCAAAATGTTCATGGAAAAGGAGATTAAAAGATAAGTATATTTAGATGCCAAAAATTCAAAATTAATGCATTGCATTGCTTTTTAGTAATATACACTTCCCATAAACTTTTTGAAAATCCTTTGCATGGAATTAAATGATTTTTTGCAACAAAGTAAACCATCTTAATTCTGTTTTTCCCTAAACTGTGTGACACACTTTTTTAAAAATGTATAACATACTTTTTTTTTGCTCTCATACAGTATTTTTTAAAAAAAGACATTTATTTGAAAGACAGTTGCAGAGGCAGAGAGAGAGAGAGAGAGAAGTGTCTTCCATCTGCTGGTTCACTCCCCAAATGGTCACAACGATAGGAGCCAGGAGCTTCTTCTGGGTCTCCCATGCCAGTGCAGGGTCCAAGGAATTGGACCATCTTCTACCACTTTCCCAGGCCTTAGCAGAGAGCTGGATTGGAAGTGGAGCACCTGGGACTTGAACCCATGCCTATATGGGATTCTGGCACTGCAGGCAGTGGCTTTACCCACTGTGCCATAGCGCCGGCCCCTCTCATACTTTCAACAGTTTTCAATTATTTTTACTGTAAAGCATCACATATAGTAACTGAGTCTCATTTTTGTATAAATAATCTATTGGTCTAGATAAAGTAAAAATTCTTATCTCTTCTTTCATCTAACTTCCCCCTGTGTACTTTTTCTTCTCTTTTATTATTATTATTATTATTTTTTTTGACAGGCAGAGTGGACAGTGAGAGAGAGAGACAGAGAGAAAGGTCTTCCTTTGCCGTTGGTTCACCCTCCAATGGCCGCCGCAGCCGGCGCACTGCACTGATCCGATGGCAGGAGCCAGGTGCTTCTCTTGGTCTCCCATGGGGTGCAGGGCCCAAGCACCTGGGCCATCCTCCACTGCACTCCCTGGCCACAGCAGAGGGCTGGCCTGGAAGAGGGGCAACCGGGACAGAATCCGGCGCCCCGACCGGGACTAGAACCCAGTGTGCCGGCGCCGCTAGGCGGAGGATTAGCCTAGTGAGCCGCGGCGCCAGCCTTCTTCTCTTTTTCTAAAGTTAGTGTTGGTATTGTCTGTATGTTTTCATCATAGCTTTTGTGTTGCCTATCTGAAAGAATTGTATTTTGTGCTGTCAGTAGAGGGGTACTGAAAAATATTGGTGATGGTTAGTAGGTATGTAAGCAAGATACAAGCTTCAGTAGTCATATGAGATGTGTATTAAACTAGTTTCTGAAGATCATTTGCTTTTTATATTTTATGGCAGTACCTTGTGGATCTGCATTTAGAATGATAATTCATGCTAATGGCTTTCATCTCCCATGAGGTAGCAGAAATCAGTTCTAAAATGGCAGAATGAAAGGATATAGCAAATAAAGTCAATGAGCTGTCAAAGAATTTCTCTTCATCAAACATGTCCCAAAGCTCCCTGTGTTATACTGACCTTCCTTTACTCTTCTTTCCAGGATGCTTAGGCAGATTTGGGTCATGATTTTTTTTTCTCCACAATATGGAAGTTAATAAATATATTTGGTCAATGAAACAGTGTCTCAATCTTGAGGAAAATGGTAAAGAGGAAGCACAGCATTGATTGCTGTTGCTAAGCAACAGCTTTTACAGCAGATGTGCTGGGGACAGTGGTGGTGTCTGCCAGGATGCCGTGCAAGGCAGAGAGCAGTGCAGTGCTGTGGTGCAAGAAATCCAGATTGGAGTCTCATGCTTCCTCTTTTCTCTCAACTTTGTGTGACAGTATTTGAGAGGTTAAAATCGTATGGCTAGATCTATAGAATAAGAAATTTGGAGCATTTGGGAGATTTTTATAGAGTTGTGGATAGATGTGTAAAGCTAATTCTTTTTTTTTTTTTTTTTTTTTTTTTTTTTTTTTTGGCCAGGCAGAGTTAGACAGTGAGAGAGAGAGACAGAGAGAAAGGTCTTCCTTCCATTGATTCACTCCCCTAATGGCCGCTACGGCCGACACTGTGCCAATCCGAAGCCAGGAACCGGGTACTTCCTCCATGTCTCCCATGCCAGTGCAGGGACCCAAGCACTTGGGCCATTCTCCACTGCCCTCCTGGGCCACAGCAGAGAGCTGGACTGGAAGAAGATCAACCAGGACTAGTACCCAGGGTGCTGGTGCCGCAGGTGGAGGATTAGCCAAGTGATCCACGACGCCAGCCATGTAGAGCTAATTCTAAAAGAATCAGAATTCTTTTATTTCAAAAAAATCATTAATGTTCCTGTTCATTCATTTATCCGTTCATTCATGTGTATGGCCACATACTGATTTAGTGAATTCTCAAGAACGCTTACTGCCCTTAAGAGTTTGGTATCTCACTTGTGTTTGTGTCACTGACATGTATACTGTAGGTGGGGTGCTAAAAACCATTGCAGCAATGCTGAGATGATGTAATGAAGAGCCTCTTGGGCCTTCCTCCTAGAATGTGACTGTGAAGCTGTAGGGCAATGGGAATTTCTGGGGCAGTTTGTTAAAAGATTTCTCAACCCACTTGGTTATCCTATTACCAGAGGTCTAGAAGGCAATTCAGGAATATACATTCTCTCTCTCTCTCTCTCTCTCTCTCTCTCTCTCTCTCTCTTTTTTGACAGACAGAATGGACATTGACAGAGAGAGACAGAGAAAAAGGTCTTCCTTTGCCGTTGGTTCACCCCACAATGGCCTCTGCGGCTGGCGCGCTGCGGCCAGCGCACCACTCTGATCCGAAGCCAGGAGCCAGGTGCTTCTCCCGGTCTCCCATGTAGGTGCAGGGCCCAAGCACTTGGGCCATCCTCCACTGCACTCCCTGGCCACAGCAGAGAGCTGGCCTGGAAGAGGAGCAACCGGGACAGAATCCGGCGCCCCAACCGGGACTAGAACCCGGTGTGCTGGCGCCGCAAAGTGGAGGATTAGCCTAATGAGCTGTGGCGCCGGCCAGGAATATACATTTTATAAAGTCCCCCAGGTGATAATACTGGTGGTAGAGGAACTACTCCTGAGAAAACTGAGGCAAACAGTTTAGTGCAGATTTCATTAGAGTTACCAGGCAAGATGTCACTTGTCAGTTTTAATTTAGTAATGGGGAAACTACTTGCAGTGATTTTTATGTGTTCAGTCTGTGTCATTCCCAGCTTAATTCTTAAGCTCTCCATCTTGGAATTGCTTTTGATTCTATAGAATTAGACTAGTTTGGGTTAGTCCTGAGACTGGGCTGTGTATGTCCCTCAGAGAGGTATTGAAGGGCAGTATAGCATCACTGCTTGGGACTCACTCAACGGAAGAAATGAGAATACAGAAAAGTGAGTAAGTCTCGTTGCAAGTCCTCTGCAGTATAGATCCCGATGACTGAAATTTGAAATTGCTTTTAATTCAAAACAAAAAACAAATGAGCAGGGGAACACCTGAACCAATGAGTTACCTGTTTTTTCACTCCATAGCTGAAATGTTTCAGTGATTAATCAATTGTGAACCTGGCCTATCCTTACTAAAACCTTGTATCCCTGTAAAGTATTTACATACATTAGCAAGTAGTTGTTGCTTATACAATTTTGAAAATGATAAATCTTTTTTTCTTTTTCCGGTCAAATTTGCCCCAAATCCCAATTTTGGTTTTAATGTTGGCCATCAAGATCTTGGCATTATACAAACTGGTAATACCGAATAATACATAGCTCATATTAGTTTTTTTTAATATTTTATTTAATGAACATAAATTTCCAAAGTACAGCTTATGGATTACAATAGCTTCCCCCCCCCATAACTTCCCTCCCACCCACAACACTCCCCTCACCCACTCCCTCTCCCCTTCCATTCACATCAAGATTAATTTTCAATTATCTTTATATACAGAAGATCAATTTAGCATATATTAAGTAAAGATTTCCACAGTTTACACCCACACAGAAACACAAAGTGTAAAATACTATTTGAGTACTAGTTATAGCATTAATTAAACACCTAGAGTAATTGTGTATTAATTACAGAGTTCATCCAATAGTTTTAAGTAGAACATAAAAAATACTAAAAGGGTAAAGTATTAAGTTCTTTTTTTTTTCTTTTTTTTTTGTTATATAGTTTTTTTTTTATTTAATAAATGTGAAGTTACAAAGTGCAACTTGTGTATTGTTGTGCCCCCCCCAACCTCCCTCCCTCCCGTGGCCCTCCCCTCTCCCACACTCTCTCCCATCCCACCCTTCATCGAGTTTCATTTTCAATTACCTTCATATACTGAAGATCAACTTAGTATATACTAAGCAAGGATTTCAACAGGCTGCACTCACAACCACACAAGGTATAGGGTATTGTTCGACTAGTAGTGTTGTTTTTAAGTTTCATAGTAAAACACATTAAGGACAGAGATCCGACGTGGGGAGCATGTACCCAGTGACTCCCGTTGTTGATTAACAATTGGCACTCTTATTTATGACGTCAGCAATCACCCGAGACTCTTGTCTAGGCTATGGAAGCCCCTTGAGTTCACCGATTCTGAACTTGTTTAGTCAAGGCCGTATCACAGTGGAGGATCCTTCCTCCCTTCAGAGAAAGATGCCTCTCTCCTTGAGGCTCATATTAGTTTGTTAACCATTCGATGTATCAGGCTAAATGACTTGCAGGTAACTCATACACTGAGAACTGTTCAAATGTTACTAGAATCTGTAACTTGCCATCACAACCATGTTTGTCCTTATTCTTGGTCTCTCACTGGAATGATGTTCATTGAATTTATATGACAAAATATCAAGAAAATTAAGTTGTACTAAAGGGATTACCAGTATGAGTGGGGAGATATAAAATGTTGGCAGTAATCAATAATGGAACTTAATTTATATGCATTATAATGGAGACATTTTTCATTACGTTTATGTTTTCCAAATTGCTTCAACTTTTAAATTAGTTGCCCTCATTTCAGACTATACTCAACAGTGAAATAATATATTTCCTGAATCTAAACCATTGTATATGGTTTGACCTTTAGCTGAATCCGGTAGTAAAGATCAAAGTGAATTATGCTTGAGTGGAAAGGGATTTTAGTGTTTCTCTGCACTTGGTTTGCCTTCATCCCACATGCTGTTTCGTATTATTAATTCAGCTTGAATGATGATGAGTCAAAAAATGACTTTAGTTGGTTTTGGATAATGCATTCTTAGATTTTAGAGACGTGTTTGCAACACCTGAATGATTTTGCATAAATAGCAATGCATTTTTATATTATAGAAAAGAGAAAATGCAATGCAATTGCCCGGTGAAAAGCCAAGAACAGTTGTTTTAATGTATACTCTTCCTTGGTGCAAATATGTAACTTCCATTAGCCCTAATAAGGGCTGTGTATTTGCATCCAGAAATTCAGCATTTAGAACCTGACATGCAATGAATATTTGAGGAATTATTACTGAACCTTTTAAATAAGTTGAAAGGCATAAGTGACTTGTAAGTACTGGGAAAGTGCAGTAATTCTCTAGAAATGAACTATGTGAATATTTGACTCCATTATCAACCAAGTGTTAGTGAGAACTATCTACATATTTAGATTTGTTTCAGATTAAGCATCTACATGCATTTTTATAGTTATATTACCTCCCCAGTAATACATAGCACCATGTGAAGTCAGTAGAAAAGCCTCAGTCTTTTTTTTTTTTTTTTTTTTTTTTTTTTGGACAGGCAGAGTGGACAGTGAGAGAGAGAGACAGAGAGAAAGGTCTTCCTTTTGCCGTTGGTTCACCCTCCAATGGCCGCCGCGGTCGGCGCGCTGCGGCCGGCGCACCGCGCTGATCCGATGGCAGGAGCCAGGAGCCAGGTGCTTTTCCTGGTCTCCCATGGGGTGCGGGGCCCAAGCACCTGGGCCATCCTCCACTGCACTCCCTGGCCACAGCAGAGGGCTGGCCTGGAAGAGGGGCAACCGGGACAGAATCCGGCGCCCCGACCGGGACTAGAACCCGGTGTGCCGGCGCCGCTAGGCGGAGGATTAGCCTAGTGAGCCGCGGCGCCGGCCAAGCCTCAGTCTTATTCACAGTGCCTGGGCCTTTTGAATGTCCTGGTTTAATTTGCTGGCATTATTATGGCTCTTGGAGTAGCTCTGTTGCAGAAACAAAATGAACATACAGAAGGGTAGCTGTACTTTCATTTAGCCTGTGAGGTAAAGAGAGCTATCATTCTGGAATTACTTTATACATATAGGCACAAAACAAAGTATATTCTTATTTTATACATACCTAAAGAGTTCCTTGTTGCCTGAATTTCCTGAATTTTTGAGTACTGAATTGATTTTCCTTTATATTTTCTTTATAAAGCTAGAGAGGTTTGTCTATGAAAAGGCTTTACAACAAGATACAAGGGGTCTTCAAAAGTTCATGGAAATATGTTATGAAAAAAAGGTGCATGAATTTCAATTTTTTGTGCCAAATTAAACTTATCTTTTAATTCAGTTTTTCTGCTTTCTGAAATACCCTGTGTAAGCAATATGCTGTTTAAGAATGCTTCAAGTCTCTTAGGACTTTTGATATTACAGATTCATAAGGAAATAATTTTTTTCTAATGAAACATGACATCTCTCAAATAGCTGGGCTTACATTTGCACTTCACATCTTGAAGGATAAATGATTCAATAAACTGGGCTTGAGAGTCATCTGGGAAGTTTGACCTGATTGCCTTTTCTTGGAGTGAATGTCATGAAGAAGTGCATAGGTTTAACTGCATTTAAATGAGACAGTGTTGTGGCATGTAGCCTGACTTAATAAACAGAGATAGGACAATCACTGATTGCCCATCTCAGTAACCCTGGAAATTACACATTTCTTGCTCTGTGAGTTAATGCTTGAGTAGCTTATAAAATGCTCCAAACTTTTCCTAAGTATCCATTCATAATTAATTGTATTAAAAGGCTGGATTTGTACTTGAACAAAGATGTTAACAAAAGATAAAAGTTGCATTCCAGTACTTGGCAGTCAATCATTTCAAAAAATACTATGATTTTTCTCCTTGATTACAAAGGTAATGCATACCCATTTTAGAAAATGGGGAAGAATCTAGAAAAAGTATCTATAAAAAAAATTATCCTGGGGCCTGTACTGTGGAGTAGCAGGTAAAGCTGCCATCTACGGTGCTGGCATCCCATATGGGCACTGGTTTAAGTCCCAGCTGCTCCTCTTCTGATCTAGCTCTCTGCTATGACCTGAGAAGGCAGTAGAAGATGGCCCATGTCCTTGGGCCCCAGAACCCATGTGGGAGACCTGGAGGAAGCTCCTGGTTTGGATCTGCTCAGCTCCAGCCGTTGTGGCCATTTTGGGAGTAAACCAGCAGATGGAAGACCTTTCTAACTCTCTCTCTCTGCCTCTGCCTGTCTGTAATTCTGCCTTTAAAATCAATAACTTTTTTTAAAGACTGATTTATCCTTATTTTACCCCATAGCAGATACTGCATTTTTCTTATATGGTTTTTCTTTTTCTTTTTTTTTTTTTTTTAATTTTTTGACAGGCAGAGTGGACAGTGAGAGAGAGAGACAGAGAGAAAGGTCTTCCTTTGCCGTTGGTTCACCCTCCAATGGCCGCCGCGGCCGGCGCGCTGCGGCCGGCACCGCGCTGATCCGATGGCAGGAGCCAGGTGCTTTTCCTGGTCTCCCATGGGGTGCAGGGCCCAAGCACCTGGGCCATCCTCCACTGCACTCCCTGGCCACAGCAGAGAGCTGGCCTGGAAGAGGGGCAACCGGGACAGAATCCGGCGCCCCGACCGGGACTAGAACCCGGTGTGCCAGCACCGCTAGGTGGAGGATTAGCCTAGTGAGCCGCAGCGCCGGCCCTTATATGGTTTTTCTATATTATATAATTGGTATTATACTCATATATAACATTTTATAGGCCATTAAAATTTTATCATGTTAGGGCTGGTGCCATGGCTCGCTTGGTTAATCCTCCGCCTGCGGCGCCAGCATCCCATATGGGCACTAGGTTCTAGTCCCGGTTGCACCTCTCTGCTGTGGCCCGGGAAGGCAGTGGAGGATGGCCCAAGTGCTTGGGCCCTGCACCCGCATGGGAGACCAGGAGGAAGCACCTGGCTCCTGGCTTCGGATCAGCGCAGCACGCAGCCTTAGCGGCCATCTGGGGGGTGAACCAACAGAAAAGGAAGACCTTTCTCTATGTCTCTTTCTCTTTCTCTCTGTCTCTTTCTCTCTCTCATTGTCTAACTCTGTTAAAGAAATTTTAAAAATTATCATGTTAAATCATGGTATTTCATTAAAACTTCTTCATAAACATGGTTTTATTGCACCTGTGTGGGAGACCAGGAAAGGCACCTGGCTCCTGGCTTCGGATCAGCACGGTGCGCCGGCCACAGTGGCCACTGGGGGGTGAACCAATGGAAAAAGGAAGACCTTTCTCTCTCTCTCTCTCTCTCTCTCTCACTGTCCACTCTGCCTGTCAATAAATAAATAAATTAATTAATTAAAAAAAAATCTTACTGACTATATGTGCTAAAATTAATGTAGTTCTCTGTTGCATTTCTTTTCCGTGATCCCCATGATCCCAGAGCCACTATTTTTTTCTTGGCTTATAGATGTCTTTCTCTCTTTCCCAAAAACAGGGCCTAGATAACTTTTTCTGTGGAGCACCAGCTAGTAAATATTTTGTTTTGTAGATAGTTGGTAGCTACTTGTACAAAAAAAGAGAAAACAAATTTCCATATATTTTATGTATTTCTGTTGGTGAAATTCAACTCCAATTCAGTCATTAGAAGTTAAATCTAACTATGAATGTAAGAACTAAGTATTTTTAAAAGCTGTCTTTATTTTTCTGCCACCAATTTCTAAATTGTCTTCTAAAATCATATTGTGAATTTTAACATTTTTGAAAATTTTCTTTGCTTAGGAATGGCTTTTACCTTCATCACATCATCACATTCTACAACCTTTTTTTTTGGCTTTCATTATTTTTGACTTTTTTTAAAAAACATTTTATCTATTTTGGAAGAAGGAGAGACAGAGAGAAATGTCTTCCATCCACTGGTTCGCTCCTCAAATGACTACAATGGCTGGAACTGGGCCTACCTGAAGCCAGGAGCCAGAAAATTCTTCCAGGTGTCCCACATGCATGTAGAGGCCAAAAAACTTGGGCCATTCTCCACTGCTTTCCCAGGCCATAAGCCAAGAGCTGGTTTGGAAGAGGAGCAGCTGGGAAATGAAACAGTGCCCATATGGGATGCTGGCAATGGAATGGAGGTGGAGGCTTAACCTAGTCCCCACAGTGCTGACTCCTACAACTATTATTTCCACTTGACTGTTTTTCTGTCATTGTTCATTAGAACTACAGAACTACAAATTCCAGTATTTTCTAGTTATTTTTATCTGATTGGCAGAATGATAACAATAGTGATGGCCAACATCTATTAGTTATTTACTAAGTTCTGTATGTGGGTTAATCTCCATGTTCTCTGAGGTAGATTCCATTATTGTGGCCTCTGTATAGATGAAGAATTACATGCACCAAGAGTTAAAATAACTTGTTTGTGGCTGCAAAGCTTCTGGAACCAGGACTCTAATAAATTAGTAACTGTGCAGAGTTCATGCTGTGAAGCACTGTTTCCCTATAGTTTCCCCTCTGTATGAGTAGACACACACACACACACGGAATTTTGGTCTAAGTGGTAAATTTTCTAAATCTTTACAACTACAACATTAAGACATAAAATATCAGTTTAGTTCACTGACTTAAAAAAAAAAAGGTTTATTTATTAATCTGAAAAGCAGAATTAAAGAGACAGAGAGAGAGAGAGAGAGAGAGAGAGAGAGAGAGTGTCTTCCATCTGCTGGTTCACTTCCCAAATGGCTGCAACTACCAGGGCTGGGACAGGCTAAAGTCAGGAGCCAGGAATTCCATCCAGGTCTCCAACATAGTTGGTAAGGTCCCAAGTACTTGCTTTCCCAAGTGCTTTAGCAGGGAGCTGGATTGTAAGTGGAGTGAAGAGCTGGGACACAAACCAGCATGCATATGGGATATGTTGCGGGCAGTGGCTTTACCCACTACTCTACAGTGCTGCTCACTATGAGAATTTGGAATCATTGTTTTGGTTTCATAAGAAAATGAAAACTGTCTTTGTCATGCCATTCTTTTACTATTGTCCTTTTGCAGAGGGAAAGTCTAAGGCCAGCCTGACTTGTTCATTTACAGCAAACCTGTGTTGACTTCTCCATGCCAGTCCTGCCTATAAGTTCATAGCATCTTTTTTCTGTAATGTTTTCTTTTCTTTTTTCTTTCTTTTTTTTTTTTTTTTTTTTTTGACAGGCAGAGTGGACAGTGAGAGAGAGAGACAGAGAGAAAGGTCTTCCTTTGCCGTTGGTTCACCCTCCAATGGCCGCCGAGGCCAGCACACTGCGGCCGGCGCACCGTGCTGATCCAATGGCAGGAGCCAGGTGCTTCTCCTGGTCTCCCATATGGTGCAGGGCCCAAGCACTTGGGCCATCCTCCACTGCACTCCCTGGCCATAGCAGAGAGCTAGCCTGGAAGAGGGGTAACTGGGACAGAATCCGGCGCCCCGACCTGGACTAGAACCCGGTG
Source organism: Oryctolagus cuniculus (assembly GCF_051225735.1). Lineage (NCBI taxonomy): Eukaryota > Metazoa > Chordata > Mammalia > Lagomorpha > Leporidae > Oryctolagus > Oryctolagus cuniculus. The sequence goes on along the minus strand of NC_142879.1, from coordinate 66,282,277 downwards.
TGCCGGCGCCGCTAGGCGGAGGATTAGCCTAGTGAGCTGCGGCGCCGGCCTCTGTAATGTTTTAATTGAATTTTGTTTTGTCTAGGTATGAGTCATTTTTAATTAATTTTGCCTAAAATACTGACCTCTCCTCTGACGTTAGATATAGTACTTTCTTTAGAACAGAAAATATCCTTGGCTCACATATTTAGTACTTGCAGTCCATTTGCTTTGGTTCATCCCTGGAGCATCCTTTATTCTTAATGGTTGATTTCCATGGCATGAAGGCAAGCGTGGATTCTCTCAAAAAATCAAACATCAGATAGGTGTTTTGGTTTTGTCCCTTGCTGTTCACGCACCCTTTTCTGTTGTTAGCCAAGAGTGTGTTGTTTGACACAGCTTCTCACCTGTTTTCCCAGCTTGTCTCCCAGTATGACTTTGCTAGTGAGGAATATTCTTTCCTGTCACTTTTCATTTTTTGAAGTTTTGAGCCTGTAGATTTATTTGGCAGTTTGTATCAACTTTTTCTGTGTTTTGTTAATGCAGAACAGTAACTGCCCAAATTTACTGTTTCCCAAGTTCTTTACTTGGTCCAGTCTCTGTCTTGTTAACATGATTCCTGTGAAAACTTGAGATTGAATAATATAGTAAAAATTTATCTGCCAGAAAGATAACTTTAAAAGAAAGCTTTCTTGGGGCTGGCGCCATAGCACAGTGGGTTAATCTGCCTGTGGTGCCGGCATCCCATATGTGTGCCAGTTCTAGTCCCAGCTGTTCCTCTTCCAGTCCAGCTTCCTGCTGTGCCTGGGAAAGCAGTTGAAGATGGCTCAAATCCTTGGGCCCCTGTACCTGCGTGGGAGACCGGGAAGAAGCACCTGGCTCCTGGCTTTGGATCCACACAACTCTGGCCGTAGCGGCCCTCTGGGGAGTGAACCATTGGAAGGAAGATCTTTCTCTCTGTCTGTTCCTCTCACTGTCTGTAAATCTACCTCTCAAATAAATAAATAAAATCTTTTAAAAAAAGAAAGAAAGCTTTCCTAAGCAAAGCTTCCTTTATCAGGCACATATGATTTATTTTTCTTTCTTCCACTTAGAAATGAAAAATCATCTTTCACGTCCTTTAGTTCCTGTAATCTTGTAGATTTTAGAGCTATTTTTTAAATTTTAAAAAATTTTTTATTTGTGTATTTGAGAGGTAGAGTTACAGATAGTGAGAGAGACAGAGAAGGAGAAAGGTCTTCGATCCTCTGGTTCACTCCCAAAATGGCTGCAATGGTGGAACTGAGCTGATCTGAAGCCAGAAACCAGGACCCTCCTGCAGTCTCCCACGTGGGTGCAGGGCCTCAAGGACTTGGGCCATCTTCTGCTGCTTTCCCAGACCATAGCAGAGAGCTGGATTGGAAGAAGGGCAGCTGGGACTAAAACTGGAGCCCATTTGGGATGCCATCAACACAGGTGGAGGATTAACCTACTGTGCCACAGCACCAGCCCCATCTTTATCTTTTAGTTGTTTATTTCTTGCAGTCTTTCTTTGGATGTCCTTTCATCTACTCGTCATACAAGTATGCTTGGCAAATATGACCACGGATGGCCCTTTCCCTTGGGTCCTATTCCTACAATGTGCTTTGTTTTCTGTATGACCTGTCTTTAGTAGTGCCTCATTCAGTTGACCTTTTCCTAATGTTGTCTTTTTATTTATTTTATTTTATTTTATTTTATTTTATTTTATTTTATTTTATTTTTGACAGAGAGATAGAGAGAGAGAGAGAGAGAGAGAGAGAGAGAGAAAGGTCTTCCTTTTCCGTTGGTTTACCCCTAAAATGGCCGCTACGGCTGGTGCCCTGTGGCTGGCGTGCTGCACCAATCCGAAGCCAGGAGCCAGGTGCTTCCTCCTGGTCTCCCATGTGGGTGCAGGGCCCAAGCACTTGGGCCATCCTCCACTGCCTTCCCGGGCCACAGGGGAGAGCTGGACTGGAAGAGGAGCAACTGGCACAGAATCCGGCGCCCCAACCAGGACTAGAACCCAGGGTGCTGATGCCGCAGGCAGAGGATTAGCCAAGTGAGCCGCGGCGCTGGCCTAATGTTGTCTTTTACATGGGAATAAGAGTTATTATTCTTTGGAGTTACATCTTGGAGCTCTGAGAGATCTTAAGGTTTACAAAATGAGATTAATGATGACCAATAATGAATATCAAAATATGCATTGTAAACAAAAAGATCCATTATAGTTAGTTATGAGAAACATACATCCAGATAATAAGTAATGGGTATTTGAGGGTAGTAATTATTGATTTCAAAGAGAAGAGCAGGGATCGGTGATGTGGCATAGTTAACCCTCTGCTTGCTGTGCCTGCATCCCATATGGGTGGTGGTTCAAGACCCAGCTGCTCCACTTCTGATCCAGCTCTCTGCTAATGGCTAGAGAGAGCAGTGGAAGATGGCCCAAGTGTTTGCGCCCTTGCACCCACAGGGGAGACCCGGAAGATGCTCCTGGTTTCAGATGGATGCAGCTCTGGCTATTGCAGCTATTTGTAGAGTGAACCAACAGATTAGAAGACATTTCTCTCTTGTTTCTACCTTTCTCTGTCTGTAACTCTGCTTTTCAAATGAATAAATAAATTTTTTTTAAAAAAAATGAAAGAATAGCATATGAGCGACATATGCAGGAATTCATATTTTGTGACATTTCATATATGGTTTTCCCTATTCATATAGCCTGATTATGGCAGATAACTTAAGTCTCATTTGTATGTCTGATATGCATTGTGTTTATGAAGGTTACTACTCATGGTGCGCATTTTTGGCAGTCTGAGGCTCTAAAACCTGCCTTCTGTGCTGTGATATATCATGGCATTTCCTGCTAATGCCCTGTGATGAAATGTTTAGGGAGCTCATTTTTTTTTTTTCCCTTCAGCGAGCTCCTGAGTCTGCCAGCACTTTGGACGAATCACTGTTTCTGAAAAGTGAATAGACAGTTTACTATGGATTATATTACTATGATTTTGGCTTTTTGTAGTTACCAAATCAGCTGAAATTATGTATAGTTTCTAAACTAGATTAAAATTTAATATACCCATTCTAAAGCGGCTGGAGTATTAAGGTTTTCCTGACATTTTCTGTGTTTTATTAAAGCAGTAAAATTAAAATGCTCTTTTTGCCACAGTGTGATTATTTATGTATTGGTCAGAATGACAAATTTACTTGTCTGAGAAGATGCTGAGTTAGGAGTTCTGTTGAGGCAGTGCCCAAATTGCCTTTATGCAGTACATTGGATAAAAATCTAGAAATAAAATTGGTTATTGATTTTGCTTGTTTTACATTTATAGCACAAGAAAATAATACTTTGAATCTTTATTTCAAGTGTATAGATTCTGTGCAGAATTTTCTTCTGTTGTCTTTGTGTGGCTTTTGATATCATTAGAGCTTTCCATGTGATCCTAACTCTATTTGTTAAATCTCTCTGACCTTCAGTGTCACTGCATACTTGTTTCATTTATTAGAAAGTTCACTTGCCTACACAATTCTTGTTGCTTCTACTTGAGATAACTCAGAACTCCTCTTCTTACAGGAGAATGTCATGTTGGTTTATGGGGAATAATGCTTCCAGTATAGGTTTTCCCTCCTGTTTGCATGTGGCATATCATCTAGATTGTTTTTGTTTTTCTTTATTAATTTAATTTTAGTTTTAAATGTTTCCAGATTTTTGTAAAATAGATTTTATGGCTATTCTGTTCTCTTATTATTTCCAGATATAACTGAAATTGTTCTAAGAGTAGAATATTGTTTCAGGCAAGACTCTCAGTAGAAAATCTGATCCTTAGTCACAAATGCTGTACCAGGAACAAGCAGTAAGTTTGATGCGAAAACATTAGCTGAGCTTTTAGTTCTAGTATGTGGGTACCTTGTTTTTCTTTTGGAAATTGAAGTGAAGGTATAATGATGAGTAATGGGTCATATCACTTACATTGAATATCTTCTCAAACTTTGTAGGTTGTAATTTAATATTATTCCCATTTTAGAGAAGAGGAAATGAAGATTTATAAAAGCATCTTGGGATAACGTGTAGTCAAGCTTGATTTTCTTGTCTGATTCCTGTTAGGCAGGAATTGAACAAAAACAGAGATGTAGGAAATTATATACAACCCCCATCTTCCCCTTTTCCTATGGAGAGATGTACTTAGGCAGAACATCGTTGTAATAGACATGTTCCGAGACAGAACTCTAGGAGAGAAACCCATCCCCCCTCATACTGCTCTGCAATGAAAGAGCTTCAAAACTTCATGATGTCAGAATTTACCCCTCAAGAAACTGAACTTTATACTTGGGAAAATGATTTTAATCTGTCAAACATTTAAGAGTATATAAATGACATGACAGGCTTCATCCTAAAAGAATGTAAAGTAAAGTAAATAAACAGGTAAGTAAGTGTTGAACTTTCATAAAATTATTCAAGGGAAGATTCTTTTTTGTAGCGCTTTCACTGCATTCAGATGATTCTAAAGAGATAAGCCAGTTGTTTCTGTAGTAATCGTTGTTTTTTTTTAATTTATTTATTATTATTTTTTATTTTTTTGACAGGCAGAGTGGACAGTGAGAGAGAGAGACAGAGAGAAAGGTCTTCCTTTGCCGTTGGTTCACTCTCCATTGGCCGCCACGGCCGGCACGCTGCGGCCGGCGCACCGCGCTGATCCGATGGCAGGAGCCAGGAGCCAGGTGCTTTTCCTGGTCTCCCATGGGGTGCAGGGCCCAAGCACCTGGGCCATCCTCCACTGCTCTCCCTGGCCACAGCAGAGAGCTGGCCTGGAAGAGGGGCAACCGGGACAGAATCCGGCACCCCAACCGGGACTAGAACTGGGTGTGCCGGCGCCGCAAGGCGGAGGATTAGCCTAGTGAGCCGCGGCGCCGGCCATTGTAGTAATCGTTTTTTGAGACTAGTATGCCAGACACAGTGCTAAGCATTGGAATCACAGAACTAAAAAGGAGTGTACATTGGGAGGGAAGGATAATAGGTAATGCATAGGAACTTCAGTAATAGATATTTCAGTGGGGTGTAGGAAAAGGAATTGGTGTAATGGAACCTGATTTTGTAAATGGGAGGAATGAATGATAGCTTCAGAAATAGGAAAGGGAATTTAAGAGAGGACAGGAAAAGAAGTTAAAAAAAAAATGAAGAGGTTATAGGTCTGTTTGATTTGGCCACCTTACAGTTTTCTTTGTTACTAGGACATAAAACTTGGGAAATTGCTCATAAATGAACTGAATTCTAGGTTCTCTTGAAAGGCAGAAGAACAGGCCGGCGCCGCGGCTCACTAGGCTAATCCTCCGCCTTGCGGCGCCGGCACACCGGGTTCTGGTCCTGGTTGGGGCGCCGGATTCTGTCCCGGTTGCCCCTCTTCCAGGCCAGCTCTCTGCTGTGGCCAGGGAGTGCAGTGGATGATGGCCCAAGTCCTTGGGCCCTGCACCCCATGGGAGACCAGGAGAAGTACCTGGCTCCTGCCATCGGATCAGCGCGGTGCGCTGATTGCAGCGCGCTGGCCGCGGCGGCCATTGGAGGGTGAACCAACGGGAAAGGAAGACCTTTCTCTCTGTCTCTCTCTCTCACTGTCCACTCCTGCCTGTCAAAAAAAAAAAAAAAAAAAAAGGCAGAAGAACAGGATGTCCTGGGATCAGAGTTCATATCTGACTGACAGTGGCGGCTTGTGCCGTTAGATGGGACTGGTGTTCTCTGGTTTTCTTCCAGGCCCGCTCATGATTGGCGTGGTCCCTCTGTGTTTGATATTGAGACTCCTGGTTCAGGGTATTTGTACATCTTGATAGAGAAGGTAAGCAGGTATACAGAACAACAGAGGGGTCTGGACTAGAAGCCAGTGGTTGATGCTTTAAATATGGAAGGGATTTGAGAATGTTTCTTTCTTTCTTTCTTTCTTTTTTTTTTTTTTAAGGTTTATTTATTTATTTGAAAGAGTTACACAGAGAAAGAGGAGAGGCAGAGAGAAAGAGAGAGAGGAAGAAAGGTCTTCCATCCGCTGGTTCACTCCCCTATTGGCCACAACAGCTGGAGCTTTGCTGATTCAAAGCCAGGAACCAGGAGCTTCTTCAGGGTCTCCCAAGCTGGTGCAGGGGCCCAAGGACTTGGGTCATCTTCCACTGCTTTCCCAGGCCATAGCAGAGAGCTGGATTGGAAGTGGAGCAGCCAGGTCTCAAACCAGTGCCCATATGGGATGCCAGCGCTTCAGGCCAGGGCCTTTTTTAGGGAGAAGAGCCAGGACCTGAGAAACTGGGAGAGGGGGAGGGGTTATGGACTGAATTTTGGATTGCTCAGATTTTTTTGTGGAAATCCTAATGCTGTAAGAATGTAAATGTATTCAGAATTAGGTCCTTAAAAGAGGTGTTGAAATTAAAATGAGGCACCATTGTCCTATTAAGACAAGGAAGAGACACCAGGGCTACACATGCAAAGGGGGATGGGTATGTAAAGAGGCCGCAAGAACATGACTCCTCAAACCAAGCAGGGAGACCTCTGTGGAAACTAAACCTGCAGATGAGTTTACCTTGGGCTTCCAGCCTCCATTGGTAAGGGAAAATTTCAGTGTGGCTTCAGCCACCAGTCTGTGTTATTTTATCATGGCAGCCCTAGCAAACTAATAACAGAGGATCCTAGTGGCCACGGGAAGACAGAGGGTAATTGACAGGGCAGGAACTATGCCTGATTGTTGCTAGACTCTCCATATATTGCACATATCTGGCTGAAAGCTCCATGAATGTGTATTGAATTAATTTAACTGAAGACCCAGTGAGAGAGAAACACAGAGGGATTTGTTAGGACAAAGGGAAGAGGTTTGGAATTCAGTAGGTAATATGAGACCCAGAAGTTCTTGTTGTCAAGAAATACTGCTTTTGAGGAAGAATTGACTTTCTGAGGCTGCATTTAGTACTTCACATCTTGATGGTTTGAGAAAAGGCAGTGGGTAGAGGAATTTAAAGTGGGAAGTCTTTGGGAAACCATCTGAGAAAAATGTGACGTTGACTTTGTTCAAGTAGAACTCTTGTAGGCAGGTCAAGGCCCAGCCTGGGATTTGCTGTAACAGTCTTCAAACTAGGATAGAGGAAGATCTAGGTACTAAGAGATGAGCAAGTTTCATTGTCCAGTAGGAGAGGTCAGATGAGAAGAATGAATAATTGCACATATACTGATGAGAAAGAATGGAGTTGCTCTATTTATAAGGAGAAATAGTTTTATAAGGCAGTGTTTCAGGAACTTGGGCACTATAAAACAGGATTTATATGTGTATAAGTCACTGGTTTTTAAAATTAAATACTTCAAATCATAAAAGTATATTACAGAAATTAATGTTAAGAAAAAGAATTAAATAAAAATCAACCATAAACTTACCATCTAGAAATAACAATCATTAATATTTCTCTATGTAAGTACCCATTTCCAGAGATTTTTGATGTATTTGAGTATAAATCATTTAAATTTTTTAATAAACCTAGCAGGTTTGAAGGTAAATGATGAGAACCAGGTTACTATTTAAAGTTTTGGTTTCTTGGTTGCCATGTATGAGAGTTAGAGCAACTGAAAATGTTCTTAAACAGACTCCATTTCTGAGTTCCATCCGAACATTGTCATCCTTTTGCTGATAGCTCCTTCTTTACCAAGGTCAGCAGGCCATAACAGCTGGTACTGCCACATTCCTGATGGTCTAATTAAATATTCCACATAAAACGCATATCCCATCTGCTTAGGTTACAGATATAGTGACCCAAATAATAAACTGATTGCATGTGTGTGCCCATGTATGTGTCCACATTCTCTCCTGGTATCCCCTGTTAGTGGTGCTATATACATGGACTGATAGGCTTAGCTAGAATGCCATTCTGAGCTTGCAGAGATGAGCAAATTCCTTAATGTTTCTCTAAGAATTGTATTTGTTACTGTATTGATGTATTCTATTGTTAGCCAAGGAAGCCTTAGATATACAAGTGTGCAAATAACATGTTTTTATTGGTTGAAAAGGATTTGTGTATATTTTGTGAAAGAACTTGGTTAAAATGAGAGCAGCAAGTCTCTGTTGTAAGAGATGCTTCTAAGTCTGTGGGTGAACTCAGTGTTTGAGATGGTGCTTTGATAAAAAAACATTTTGTTGGGACTGAGGTAGAAGAAAATATAAAGACCTAGATTTCATTCCATGTGATTTTAGGTAAGTAAATTTGACTCCATGAACTCCAATTTTAACTGCAGTAAAATGCAGCTGATAACATACCTTCCTTACAAGGTTGTTTGGAGAATTGAATCAAATAGATGAAGTGTAAAATGCATACCACTGTCTCTGTTAGTTATTCCCATCCCCTGCTTCTTCCACATTACAGTGGGTATCTGTGTTTCTTCTTCTTCTCATTTTTTTTAATTAAAAATTTATTTATTTATTTGAAAGGCAGAGTTAAAGAGAAGCAAATAGAGGGAGAGGTCTTCCATCTGTTGGTTCACTCCCCAGATGGCTGCAATGACCAGAGCTGTGCCAATCTGAAGCTAGGCGCTTCCTTCAGGGCTCCCACAAAGATGCAGGAGCCCAAGCACTTGGGCCATCTTCTACTGCTTTCCCAGGCCATAGCAGAGAGCTGGATAAGAAGTGGAGCAGCTGGGACTCGAATTGGTACCCATATGGGATGCTGACATGGCAGGCTGCAGGCAGCGGCTTTACTCGCTACGCCACAATGCCAGTCCTATGGATATCTGTGTTTATGCCTGCTCAACAGCCATGCTCCCCTCCCCTGGAAGTAATATTCCCATGTTTGCTTTGGATAACTTCTCCTCCACCTTTAGATAAAGGCTTGGTATAATTGTCAGCCTAGATCCTCTGTGGTAAGCATGCAACTCAAGCTTGCTAGTCAGGTGTACTTCCCTGAGCTTTGAACTGTATAACATGAAACTCCAAATGTGTGGAACAGTGTCTTGAAGGTGGACTGTTTAGTAGTTTCTTTTATTTAGAGTCTTGTCTTTGACGTGGTCCCTCAGAGTAAATACCTTTTAAAAATTGTTTTATTTTTATTTTTTAAAATTTATTTTAAAGGCAGAGAGAGAGAGAGAAAGAGAGAGATCAATCTTCCATTTGCTGATTCATTCCTCAAATGGCCACAACGGGTGGGGATGGGCCAGGCCAAAACCAGGAGCTTCTTCCAAGTCTCCTACATGGGTGACAGGAGTCCAAACACTTGCTCCGTCTTCTTCTACTCTCCCAGGTACATTAGAAGGGAGCTGGTTTGGAAGTGGAACAGCTGAATCTGGAACTGGCACCCATATAGGATGTTGGTGTCATGGGTGAGGGTTTAACCTTGTACACCACAATGCTGGCCCCTAATTTTTTTTATTTTTGAAACTTAAGATGGTTTAAAAGTTGGTTGTGTTGCTTACATTAAGGTTCTCTGTCTGGGCCACTTGATTGGGAACAATTTCACAAGCATATTCACTCATTGATTTAATCCAAGAAATACTGGTAACCTTCCTCTGTATAATCCTATACTATGTGGATACTATGTGGATTTGTATAGCATGGCCTGAGGCACAGTCCCAAATTAAGTTTGGTGTTAGATATAGTGACAGTTAATCCAACTCTAAAAATTTAATTAAGAAATTTTAAGCTAAAAAGTAACCTCTTTAGCTTTCATTAGTTAATTATAGCTAATTACACTCAGTCTTTTAATTTGTTTCACTTAATTTTGTCTTTTAAAGTATTGTCTGGTCAAAGAAAAAGTCTAATAGTTTTGTATGAAAAAACAGGTGACATAAAATTCTGAGCTTTTGCTGAAAATTGTGACCTTTGATTACTCATTCTGGTAACTTGTTTCTCTTTTTTATGATGCTGTTATAACATTCCAAGATGTAGACTAAGATCTAATAATTTAGAAGTGCCAGAGGCATCGTTGGCCGAAGATGACAAGCTTTAATGACTGTCTTAGATGGTAAAAGCCACTGAAATTGCTGCATGAATATTCATTTGAGAAGCATTCATTGCTAGGAAAGAAGTTGTAAATCTTAACATTTAATCTTTTTAAAAAATGAACAGCATACCACAGTTATCTTTATTAAAAGTATCTTCACATGTTTTTATTCATTTTGCTACTTTTTTTTACAATAAGCTTTGCTTGTGTATAGAAAATAGTATTAGTCTCATCTGAATATTAAAAATAAACAGGTATTATTTGTATCATGTGAAATGGCTGACAGCTCTTAGAAACCGTCCTGCCCTTTACTTGGAGGCATTCATCACATTGTTGCTTGCATCTGTTCCTGGGAGAGGAAACCTACCTTGACTGAGCGCAGGTCTATTTACCAGGCTTATTCCCAGCCTTCTTGAGCAACATGATTTGTTCATTACTAGATTGTGGCTATTTTGTGTCAAGAAGCTATGGTTGCTTGGATCTTATTTGTCTTGCTTTCTCTTGTTGGAAGGCAAAGATAGCAGTGATGATAACTTTGGTCAGGGCGGGCCATGTTAGCTAAATATTGTTTACGTGGAAAGCACATATTGAGTAAAAATCAGTTTAGACTGAACTGGATTCAAATCCAAGCAGTATTATTGTTATCTCAGTCCACACTCACAACCACAGTTAATATCCAACAAATATTTTAAAATAACCTAAGTTATTTGTACTATGATTTAGTGCTGGAAAGATTGTATAAATCTAAGGTACACCATTATTTTAAGAACAGTTCAGATTTACATCAGAATTGTGAATATTATGGAGAGATCCATATATTCCATGCATCCTCTTTTCCCTGCACACAGTACATTAGTATGGTACATTGTTAAAATTGATAAACCAGTACTGAAATACATTATTAACTAAAGTCTGTATTTCACTGAGTTTACCGTAGTTTTTTTCCTGTATCAGAATCCCCATTACCTTTAATCGTCTGGTTGCCATAGGCTTGTTGGGGTTGTGATAATCTTGCAAGCTTTTTTTTTTTTTGTTGTTGTTATCTTTACAGTTCAAGGAGTACTGATCACTTATTTTGTATGATTTTTTCCCCACAGTTAGAGTGGAGCTATGGATTTTGCTCCATCAGCATGACTTATTGTTGAGGTTGACCTGGTTGAAGAGGTGTTTATCAGGTTTCTCCATTGCAATTGTTAGAAAGGAAGGACTGCACACAGCCAGTCCTTGAGCATTAGGGAGTTACACATCTCCTCTTTGAAGGAGTATTTACGTACATTACCTTGACTCCTTAAGAGCAACAGATTCATCTCTTATTTATTCATTATATGCCCATGGGTATTAATTTTATACTTTAATTATAATGCAGTATTAATTCATGCTGTTGTTTTGGCCATTGGGAACTATTATAGTCTTCTATGTTTCTCTCATATGTCATCATCATTGTGGAGTTTGATTTTGGTTTCTTGGTTGTATTTTTTTCCTTTAAGTGCTTCCTGACTGTCTGGCATTTTAAGATGTTCCAGGCTAGAAGCTCTAGTCCTAGGAGCACCCCACCCATTTTTTTCAGTAAGTGGTAGTAACTTATTTTGGAGAAGAATATTAGAAACCAACATCTGGGCATGAGATGTGCTGATTGCTGTTGGGTTGCCTCTGCATCTAGGCTTTATATAAAGGGTTTTTGTTGTTGTTGTTGTTGTCTTAAAAGGTTTACTTATTTATTTGAAAGGCATAATTACAGAGATGGAGAGAGATCTTCCATTGGCTGGTTCACTCCCCAGGTGGCTTCAATGGCTGTTGCTGGACCAGGTCAAAGCCAGGAGCCAGGAACTCTTACCTAGTTCTCTCATGTGATGACCTAAGAATTTAGGTCATCCTGTGCTACCTTCCCAGGCACTTCAGCAGAGATCTGTATCAGAAATGCTGGTGCCCCTATGAGATGCCGATGCCTCAGGTGGCAGCCCAACCCACTGTGCCACAGTGCCTCCCCTATATAGGTTTTAACTCTAATTTTCAAAAGCTACTTAATCTTCGTCTTTTTTTTAGAAGGTTTTAATTAATTAATTTATTTATTTTTGACAGGCAGAGTGGACAGTGAGAGAGAGAGACGGAGAGAAAGGTTTTCCTTTGCCATTGGTTCACCCTCCAATGGCTGCCGCGGCCGGCGCGCCGTGCTGATCCGATGGCAGGAGCCAGGTGCTTCTCCTGGTCTCCCATGGGGTGCAGGGCCCAAGCACCTGGGCCATCCTCCACTGCACTCCCTGGCCACAGCAGAGGGCTGGCCTGGAAGAGGGGCAACCGGGACAGAATCCGGCGCCCTGACCGGGACTAGAACCCGCTGTGCCGGCGCCGCAAGGTGGAGGATTAGCCTAGTGAGCCGCGGCGCCGGCCTACTTGATCTTCTTTACTGAGCTATACTATTTCTGTTACATGTTAGTGACTGAAAATGTTAAATACTTTTAAATTGTTTTTCTTTGGGGAAAGGAGTGTTCTGTTGTAGCTATACTGAAGAATTGACAAAAATAAAACTAAAAAGAACACTACTTTATAAAAACTGGCCCTTGTTTCTTAGAATTGCGTAACTGTATCAGTAAATTTGCCTTACCCATTCTTCAAGATTTTAATTAATTAATTAATTAACTTGAAAAGTTGACAGAGAGAAGGGAGGGAAAGACAGATTTTCCATCTGCAGGTTCACTTCCCAAATGGCTGCAACAGTGAGAGTTGTCCAGGCTAAAGCTGGGAGCCTTGAACTCCCTTCTGGTCTCCAGGGTGGGTGGCATGATCTAAGTACTTGGGCCATGCTCTGTTCTGCTGATTTCCCAGGTACATCAGTAGGTAGCTGGATTGGAAGTGGAACAGCCAGGAATTGAACTGGTGTTCCAATATGGGATGTTGATGTTAGAAGTGATAGCTTAATCCGTTGTACCACAACATCAGCCCCTCAAGATTTCTTAAAATTTTTATTTATTTGAAAGAAAGTGGGAGTCAGAGAGGGGGAGAGAGAAATAGATATATCTGTCTTCCATTTGTTTCCTGAATGTGTGCCACAGCCACAGCTGGGCTGGGCCAAACCAAAGCCAGGAGCCTCTTCTGGGTCTCATACATGGGTAGTAGAGGTCCAAGTTCTTAAACCATTCATTGTGTGCTCTGGACTCAAGTAGTTGAAGCTCCTAGGGTGTGCATTAGCAACAAGCTGTATTAAAAATGGAGTTGGAACTCAAACTCAGGGACTCCAGTATGGAATGTGGCATCTCAAACTGCAGCTTAACCTTCTCTGCAACAACACTAGCTCCTCAAGATAATTTTTAATAATTATATATGCAAGGCAATGATTCCCTGGGTAATGATTATGAAGAGCACCTTTTTTTTAAAAAAAAAAAGATTTATTTATTTTAAAGGCAGAGTGACAGAGAGGGAGACACAGGAAAAGAGATCCTGCATCTGCTGGTTCACTCCCCAAATGACTGAAGTGGCCATGGCTGGGCTGGGCCAAAGCCAGGAGCCTGGAACTCCTTCTGGGTCTTCTGCATGGTTGGCAGGGGCCTACTTGGGCCATCTTCTTTTGCTTTCCCATGCATATTAACAGGGAGCTGGGAAATAAGCAGAATACCTGGGACTCACACCACCTCTCCTATATGTGATACTGGCATTATAGACAGTGACTTAACCCACTGTGCTACAACACTGACTCCTAAAGGGTGCCTTTTTTGTTTTTCTTTCACAATGCACAGTCCATTTGTTTCATTTGAATTAGAACTGGAAATGCACGTAGGTTAGTAGTTGCATTTAGCTCCTGGAATTGTGCTGTTCACTGAACATTTGCTATCTTAGTTATAAATATACACACACAAGAGGAAAAACTGCAATTTCTGGATCTAGGAATGAATTTTCAGAATAGTTAATAACTTGCACTGTGTTGATCAGACAGAAGATACTCAGAAACAACCATGAAACTGTAACAGGTGTATTTTGGGCAAACATGGCCCCTGCCCCATTCTCTGGAAATGCTGGAGATATGAGAATTACTCTGTATCAGTCATAGGAAATAAGAAACATTTCAAAGTTATATTTCAGCAAAGGGAGTTTTTTACTTTGTTTTTAAATATAAAAATGGCAGTAAAATTACTTTCACTATCTTTTAAGGCATTGTACTCCATGGTAAAATACTACTCAGAGAAAACTGTCTTCATTCTGTTCTCAACCACAGCTGATATGAACAGAGGCTCTGAATTCTTTGGTTAAAATTGTACAGCAATCATGGTTTTAATAGTGCTACCCAATCTGCTGTTGAGCTATACAGAAGAACTCTTCACTCATTCGGAAATCCAGGCATGGGATTTTGTGTTCCAGTGACCTGCAGGGTAATAACTTCTTGAGAGCCATTCTTTGTCAAAATAGGGAAAGTCTGAACCATGGGATGTAAAATTTAGAGAAGGTAAACTGTTAGAATATTATTTCAATTTGTGTGTATGAGTGTTTTCCTTGAGCAATAAGTCATATAGTCTGGGAATTCCTGGGCCATTTTAGTTTCTGGTGTGTAGGATTTTGAATATGTCTATACAACTGACTGAATGATGTATTTATTACCTTTTGGGTCACTGGAACAGAGTCCAGTTGTACCGAAGCATTTGTGAAAATTTACCTGTTGTTAATAGTAGAGGCCTTTTTTAAAAAGAGAACAATCCAGCGTGGGAGGCAGGATACACAGAAGACTCATAGAATGGCAAATGCCCTAAATAGCACTCTGGCCTAAGAATCAGCCCTTAAGGCATTTTGATCTGGCTAAAAAGCCCATGAGAGTTTCTCAGGCATGGAAAGCCAAGACACTGTGGCAAAACAAAAACAAAAACAAAAGCAAAAGCAAAAAAAACAACCAAACAACTAAATGAAAGATCTCTGTGAGTGAGATTCCAGTGGAAAGAATAGGCCATCAAAAAAGAAAGTACCTTTCTCTGAAGGGAGGAGAGAAATTACACTTTGATTATGGCCTTGTCTAAATAAGTTCAGAGTTTGTGACCTCAAGAGGCTTCCATAGCCTTGGCAGCTAATGACAAGAGCCTCAGGCGATTACTGATGTCATAAATAAAAGTGTCAGTTCTTAAATTAACAATGGGAGTCACTGTGTACTTACTCCCCATGTAGGATCTCTGTCCTTAATGTATTGTACTATAAGAATTAACAGTAAAACTAGTACTCGAACAGTACTTTATACTTTTTGTGTGTCTGTGTGGGTGCAAACTGTTGAATTCTTTACTTAGTATATACTAAGTTGATCTTCTTTATATAAAGATAATTAAAAATGAATCTTGGCTGGCACCGCAGCTCAACAGGCTAATCCTCCACCTTGCGGCGCCGGCACAAGGGTTCTAGTCCTGGTTGGTGCGCTGGATTCTGTCCCGGTTGCCCCTCTTCCAGGCCAGCTCTCTGCTGTGGCCAGGGAGTGCAGTGGAGGATGGCCCAGGTGCTTGGGCCCTGCACCCACATGGGAGACCAGGAAAAGCACCTGGCTCCTGGCTTCGGATCAGGGCAGTGTGCTGGCTGCAGCGCGCCAGCCGCAGTGGCCATTGGAGGGTGAACCAATGGCAAAGGAAGACCTTTTGCTCTGTCTCTCTCTCACTGTCCAAAAATAAAAATAAAAAAAAAATGAATCTTAAGAATGGGATGGGAGAGGGGGTAGGAGATGGGATGGTTTGCAAGTTGGAAGGTAGTTATGGGGGGAAAACCACTATAAATCCAAAAGTTGTACTTTCAAATTTTATATTTATTAAATAAAAGTTTTCTAAAAAAAAAAAAATAGTAGAGGCCCACCGCCAGAGTACTGCCATCAGACAATTGCGGAAATCTAACTAAAATCAAACTCTATATTTCAAGTGTAGTTTTCTTTATTTGATAATGATGTTACTCTTATTTTTTAAAAAAATTTACATTCAATTTTAAAACCGTTACATTATTAAGTTACATCATATTCACATTCACACAAGTCCTTGATCTCCTTGGCTGAAGCAAAACCTTGGTAGCTTAAATTTGTGTGTTCTGCTGCTGTTGGTGGAGGTGGGGGTGGTCACACTACATACAGACCAATACATTCTAGAAATGTCCAACAATTTTGGTGTCTTTTTAAATCCAGATCTTTGCTGGATATTCAGGAAAGTTGAATGTATTAAGAGGTAGAAACCTGGAGCTCTTAGTGAGCTAGGTATAGTGTAGAAAATCATGATGTTAAAATCTAGGTAGCTGTAAGAGAGTTTACATGTAAGGCTGCAGGACCCTAGTTAAAGTGTCAATGTAAGAAATATTTGTTTTACTTGAGGGACAAAATGTAATTCAACAGACATTTGTGTAGAAAATCTTTATGAAGGAGACAAGTTCTTTGGTCATTGTTTTCCCATAGAACTTTCTGTGAGGATGGAAATATTCTTGACCCATACAGTGCATAATGGTGGTTGTTAGCAACAGATGTCTGTTGATCATTTAAAAAAAAGATTTAGTTTACCTATTTAAAAGACAGAGTTGGGGGAGGGGAGAGAATCTTCCAACTGTTGGTTCACTCTCCAAATCACCGTGATGGCCAGGACTGTGTCAGGCCAAAGCCAGGAGCTTAGAACTTTTTCTGGGTATCCCCTTTTGGTGTGGGTGTCCAAGCAGTTGAGCTATTTTCTTCTGCTTTCCCAGGTGCATTAGCAGGGAGCTGGATCAGAAATGGAACAGTTGGATCTTGAACTGACTTCCATATGAGATGCCGGTGTTGCAAGTGGCAGCTTAACCTGTTATGCCACAACTCTGGCCCCTGTTGATCATTTGAATTGCGGTGAAGATGACTGAGGAATTGAATTTTAATTAATATTTTTAATTTAAATAGCTACATATGGTTAGCAGCTATCTTTTAGATAGCATTATATAGTCATGTTTGTCATGTTTGTTCACGAAACAGTGTGAAAAATTGTGGCATAGTAGATGCTCCAAAAATACTAATTTTTTTCCCTTTACAAATTGTATAAATCCCCATAATTTTTTGAAGTAACCAATAGGTGAATAAATCTGTTTTAATTTTCTTTACATATCACATTTGCATATATGTCTTGTGAATTTCTTGTTGGACTCAAACTTTTAGACTCAGGAAGCTTTGGTTATATACATGAAAACAATACATCTCTTAATCATAGGTTTCCCAATATGAAGGAGAATGTGGAAGTTAACTTTGTATCATTTTGTTCCCTTGCACAGGATTTAGGATGCTTTGATATTTCTACCATTCGTATATGTGTTTTTCCTTCCTTGAATAAAAGGAGATCTTAACTTGGAACATGTGGGTAGGAAGGACTGGAAAGAAGGCCAATAATTAAGGATTAAAAGGGAAAAACACAGAGGTCAAGAGTATAATGCTATGGAGTCTGTGTTGTGGTGTAGTGGTTAAAGCCACTGTCTGTGAAGCCAGCATCTCATGTGCTGCTGGTTTATATCCTGTCTGCTCCACTTATGATCCAGCTCTCTGCTGATGGCCTGGGAAAACCAGTGGGAGAATACCCAAGTGTTGGGCCCCTACCACCTGTGAGGGAGACCCAGATGAAGCTTCTCGCATTGGCAAGCTCAACCCAGGTCATTGTGGCCACTTGGGGAGTGAACCATCTTTCCCTCCCTCTCCCTCCCCTCCCCTGTCTCTCTGTAACTCTATCAAATAAATAAATATTATTATTATTATTATTATTATTTTAAGTATGATGCTTTGTGTCTGTAGCTTGAAAGAACTGCAGATTTGGCAGGCAACTATGTGCTGTGCCACTGGGTGACTCCTTTCTCTGAAACTGTCTCTGAGAAAATAAGAGAAGGCTGTTGGGGATCTTTGTAATGTAATTAAAGGCTCTTTCCGATTTGTGTTTGTCATTATCTGCTAACTGGATTAGTTTGTGCTGTGAGAGAAATGAGAAAGGGACAGTGCAATAGTGTAGGTGAGGTACCTGGGGCATATTTGCCGACTCCACACAGGAGACCAAACCACAGGCCACTGCCAGGGCTGCTCTTTCCTCTTTGTCCAGGCACCCAGACTAGTGCATTGTATATTCTCAGGTTTTACTTGAAGGGTACATTACAAATACTTTTCAAATAAACATGTTCTACAGAACAACAATTAAAGTCTAACTTGAACTTTAAATGTTAGTAACAACTTTTTTGGTCTAGGGTTTTCGTTCAGGTTTTTTTTTTTTTTTTCTTTTTCTTTTTCTTTTTCTTTTCTTTTCTTTTCTTTTCTTAAGGTTGATTGATTTATTTGAAAGGCAGAGTTACAGAGAGACCAGGCCTGGCAGGGAAGTGGGGGTGGGTCTTCCATCCATTAGTTCACCCCCCAAATGGCTGCAATAACCAGAGCAGGGCTGATCTGAAGGCAGGAGCCTGCAGCTTCTTCTGGGTTTCCACTCAGGTGTAGGGGTTCAAGGACTTGGGCCATTTTCTGTTGCTTTCCCAGGTGGTTAGCAGAGAGCTGGATCAGAAGTGGAGCAGCTAGGACTTGAACTGGTGCCCATGTGGGATGCCGGCATTGCAGACCAGGGTTTAACCTGCTGTACAGCTCTGGCCCCTCATTAGGTTATTCTTGTTCTCTGTGATCTTACTCTATTTTTTATATTAATTTATTCTTCAACTCTCTTCTCTTACACCAAACTTTTGTTTATGTATATATATATGTGTGTGTGTGTGTGTGTGTGTGTGTGTTCCTACCAGCATGATTCTCAATTTGTCAGTTGCTGAAGTAGTGTATTTTCTTAACTAGCAGTAGTAAATGAGATAAGTAAAATGTGGAGGGAAACATATTTGTTTGTTTGTTTGTTTGGAACCACTTTCCTTTTTTTTTTTTTTTTTTGGCAGGCAGAGTGGACAGTGAGAGAGAGAGAGACAGAGAGAAAGGTCTTCCTTTTGCCGTTGGTTCACCCTCCAATGGCCGCCGTGGCCAGCGCGCTGCGGCCGGTGCACCGCGCTGATCCGAAGGCAGGAGCCAGGTGCTTCTCCTGGTCTCCCATGGGGTGTAGGGCCCAAGCACTTGGGCCATCCTCCACTGCACTCCCTGGCCACAGCAGAGAGCTGGCCTGGAAGAGGGGCAACCGGGAAAGAATCCGGCGCCCCGACCTGGACTAGAACCCGGTGTGCCGGCACCGCAAGGTGGAGGATTAGCCTAGTGAGCTGCGGCGCCGGCGGGAAACATATTTCTAATGAGGACTATTTTTCTTTTAACATGTTTTATTGGGATCAAACTGACTGTAGAATGAAAAATTTTTATCAATACTATATCCGTTTTCTTAGCATGTTTTGTTCTTTATTTGGTTTTGCTTGCTAGAATTCCTCTAAGATTTTCTATAATTATTACATTAAGAGCCTCCGTTATCAGTTGAAATGTATCCTTTGTAACCACATTTTTAATTCCTGACTTCATATTTTAAATCTCTTGAGAGGTAGAGACATAGTGAGACTGAGAGTGTTTTGTGTGTGTGTGTGTGTGTGTGTGAGAGAGAGAGAGAGAGAGAGAGAGAATGCATGTATGTGTACTCCCATCCCTGGGTCTATTCCTGAAATGCCTGCTGGGCCTGGGCTGGAGCCAAAGCCAAGAGCTAGAGCTTAACCCAGGTCTCCCATTGTGTTATCACTGCTGTTTCCCAGCGTGTAGATCAGCAGAAAGCTAGAGAATGGAGCCAGAGCTGAGAATCAAACCTGGTTACTTTGATTTGGTATATGAGCATCTTAAACACTAGACTAATTGCCTGCTCCACATTTTCCCATTTTAAAAGTATTGGGCTTTTTATTCTTGCCAAGAAAATGTACAGATCCCAGTAAGACTTATTTTTCTGCTTTTCCCCAAGAAATCTGATCTAAAATGTATACTTGATTAACTGGATTGAAACAAAATTAATGTGATATTTACTCTTTTAAGTAATATATAATTAATTTGATTTCTTCAGATCTCCAACTTTTACAATGAAAATAGTGCATTTGAACATCTATTGGTATCATAATTTTAGATTTCATTTTTCTTTATAGTAACAATTACTACAGAAACTGTGAATTTGGACTTTAAAAATTATCACACATAATCTCATGTATATTAAATATGTGTAAATGAAAGAATGCCAACAGCTTCATCTGGGTCTCTCACATGGGTACAGGGGCTCAAGTACTTGGGCCATCCTCTACTGCTTTTCAAGGCACATTAGCAGGGAACTGGATAGGAAATGGAGCAGCCAGTATTTGAACCAGTGCCCATATGGGATGCCAGCACTGCAGGCGGCAGCTTAACCCACTCTGTCAAAGCACCAGCTCCCCTGGTTTTTCATCTTGTCAACTCCTTTAAGAAATTTCTTGAAAGGAGAAGGAATTATTTTGTTTTCAGAGATAAATGTCTCCCACAATTCCATGCAACTGACAGTATTCTGCCTTTGGTGCCCCGGGAGCTTTTATTGTAGTCATTTGGTCTTTAAAAGCAGCATGTGATGAAGTTTCAGTTTGTCTTAAAACCACAGAATGCTGCTGTGATACATATATCAATAAACTTCAGGGTTTCTTTTGCTTTCTTTTGCTATTTGAGATGCCTGACAGCTTTCAGAAATAGGCAGCCCCATAAAAAACAAGGATGACCCATCTGTAGAAAAACAGTTGGGAAAATCTCCCACAGTGCATCTATTTAGAAGTTACTCTCTGAGCTTGTTCTGTGTCTTGAAAACACTTACTATCCTATTTTGTCCTATGTGTTCCTTTTTGTTATATGAGTGTATATTTTAAGACATGTATTTAAAACCTTATGTATTTGAAACAGTATATATTTTAAAA
Source organism: Oryctolagus cuniculus (assembly GCF_051225735.1). Taxonomy (NCBI): domain Eukaryota; kingdom Metazoa; phylum Chordata; class Mammalia; order Lagomorpha; family Leporidae; genus Oryctolagus; species Oryctolagus cuniculus. The sequence continues at coordinate 66,261,550 of NC_142879.1, read as the reverse complement.
CATTAAAACAGTATTCATATTTAAAGTTGGGATTACTGAACACTTTTAATAGTAACTGTATACCAAAAACATACATTCTTTCCTTGAGTCAGTAACTCATTGCTTCCAATATATAGTAACTTACTCTGAAGATTTTTCTCTTACTGAGCAGTCTTGAGAAAGATCATTCTTTGCTTTGAACCTAAACTTCTTTGTATATAAAAAGATGATGGTACCATCTAATTATTTGTAAGAGTTGGATGAAATAGTGCATCTTGTCCAAGAAAGTACTTCTCTGCAGTAGGGTGGGAGTGAAGGCATGACAAATGAGGTGCACCTCCTCAAGAACTTAGAAGTGTTTGCCTTCTGGAAAAAAATAATTATAAAACCAAAACACAATGGCTATAGTAACATAGGCCCTTTAATGAGACAAATTTTAGGCATGCATATTGTCTAACTAAGAAGATAACTTTGAAAAGAACATTTCAACAAAAAATTTTAGTAGCCCAGGGAACCTTTAAAAAATTTATTTGAAAGGCAGAGTGAGAGAAATAAGGAGAGACAGCAGTCTTCCATCTGCTGGTTTACTGTCCAAATGGCTATATCAGCTGGGGCTGGGGCTAGGCCAGGTGGAAGCCAGGGACCCAGAACTCCATTTGGATCTCCCATATGGGTGGCAGCAGCCCAAGTACTTAGACTGTCTTCTGCTGCTTTCCCAGATGCCTAAGCAGGGACTCAAACCTGCACTTGAATATAGGACGTCTCCTTGCTTAACTCACTGTGTCACAATGCTTATCTACTGTGGCACCTTTAAAAAAACAAAGCTTTCGCAAAGTTTATGTTGAGGATGATAAAAAAAATTTTCAGAAAACAGTGGTAACGGTTCACAGCATTTTGAATTCAGCTACGGCAACTGAATTGTACACTTAAACAAATTAAAATGGATAATTTTATATATATAAATTTTTTTTAGAAATCAAGGTGAACAAGATGCAGCTTTGAGCATTATCGAGGTAAGAGAAGCAGAAACTAGGACAGCACTACACAAATTCTGTGGCAAAGAGATCATCCTTATGGAGTCCAATCCAGAGATTATGAAGGCCAGGATTCTGTTCTCACAAGTTCATTGCCCTATTTCTGTCCCTAGGCTAGGACATGTTGAATGAATCTGTAGCCTGATGTCATTTATCTATTATAAATCAATTCACTGCTGTTACTAGGGTGCCAGAAAAAACTATGTTGTGCTTATAATTGGGCTGGCTATTCAGGGAGAGAACATGCTGCTAAGAGGATAACTGTGTAACCCTTTGATTCACTGGCTTTTCATTGTCATTTTATGACACATTCATAAAATTACTGAAACAAGTTGAATGTTTACAATTTAATCAAACCAAGAGGTGACCTGAATACTTTTTATTAATGGCCATCCTTAGTGCCTGGAAAGATTGGGAACCCCAAGGACTGTGTTAGATATGTTTTGGGGTAATACAGTGGGGAAAAATCCATTTTTAAAAAATATTTATTTGAAAGTCAGAATTACAGAGAGAGGGAGAGACAGATCTTTGATTCCGTGGTTCAGTCCCCAAATGGCCAGAAGACCAGGGCTGGGCCAGGCCGAAGCCAGGAGCTTCTTCCAGGTCTCCCACATGGGTGCAGGAGCCTAAGCAGTTGGGCCATCTTCTGTTGCTTTCCCTTGGGCATCTTAGCAGGGAGGTGGATCAGAAGTGGAGCAACTGGGATTCACACCCAAGTCCACATGGGATGATGGTGTCACAGGCGGCAGGTTAATCCATTATGCCCCATTTCCAGCCCCAAAGAGACCTTTTTTAAGTGGACTTTCCAATAAATTTCCATTGATTAATTATTATTATTTCTTTTTTTGACAGGCAGAGTTAGACCGTGAGAGAGAGAGACAGAGAGAAAGGTCTTCCTTCCGTTGGTTCATCCCCCAAATGGCCACCATAGCCAGCATACTGTGCCGATCCAAAGCAAGGAGCCAGGTGCTTCCTCCTGGTCTCCCATGCGGGTGTAGGGCCCAAGGACCTGGGCCATCCTCCACTGCCTTCCTGGGCCCCAGCAGAGAGCTGGACTGGCAGAGGAGCAACCGGGACAGAACCCGGCGCCCCAACCAGGATTAGAACCTGGGGTGCTGGTGCCGCACGCAGAGGATTAACCTAGTGAGCCGTGGAACTGGCCCCATTGATTAAATTTTTTTTTTTTTTTTTTGACAGGCAGAGTGGACAGTGAGAGAGAGAGACAGAGAGAAAGGTCTTCCTTTGCCGTTGGTTCACCCTCCAATGGCCGCCACTGGCGTGCTGCAGCCAGCGCACCGCGCTGATCCAAAGGCAGGAGCCAGGTGCTTCTCCTGGTCTCCCATATGGTGCAGGGCCCAAGCACTTGGGCCATCCTCCACTGCACTCCCTGGCCACAGCAGAGAGCTGGCCTGGAAGAGGGGCAACTGGGACAGAATCAGGCGCCCCAACCAGGACTAGAACCCGGTGTGCCGGCGCTGCAAAGTGGAGGATTAGCCTAGTGAGCCACGGCGCCAGCCTGATTAATGTTTAATTGAAGATTTTTTTCATCTTCTTTGCATTGTCATTATCTCCAAGTAACAGAATCTATTGTGAGTTTTTTTAAAATTTCTTTTTAATTGCTAGTTTTCTGTTGAAGCAGTGAATTGGAAATGTTAATTCAGAAAGATGAATAAAAATTTAGTGGTTCCTTTAGGGCTACTTTCTTAAGAAAGAATCTGGAAACATTTAAATGAGGATATTTAAAAGTGTCAAAGCTTGTAGTTTTTAGGTCTGCTTTTTTTTTTTTAAACTGTGGAAATGCTGAAAAATCCTTCAGCTCTTTATTTTACTGTTTTCTCTAATGATCCTCTTGGACATTTTAAAGTAAAAAATGTGCCAGGTTAAAAAAAGTTACTCCTTCCTACCTATTCTCTTCATGTCTTTGTTTCTTTGCCTGAGTGCTTTTGATTCCTTGTTTTATACTGTTGCTTTTCTTCATTCCCATTTGTTTCTCCTTTCTTAAATGCAAGTCTTCTCTTTCTTTTAAAATTTATTTGAAAGACAGGAAAGTATATATATATATATATAGAGAGAGAGCGATCTAACTATCTTCCATCTGCTGGTTTACTCCTCAGATGACCACAACAGCCAGGGCTAGGCCAAGATGAAACCAGGAACCGGGAACTCCAACCTGGTCTCCCACATGTGTGTCCAGGGCCTAATTATGTGGATGATCTGCTGCAGCTTTCCTAGGAGCATTAGCAAGGAGCTGGATTGGAAGTGGAGTAGTTGGAACTTGACCTGACACTCTGATAGGGAATGCTGGCATTGCAAGCAGCTGTTAAACCCACTGTGCCACAATGCTAGTCCTAAATAGAGGTATTCTAACAGAGCTGTGGCCTGGGTTCAGAATTAAACTTGATCAACCTATCACCTAGTTCATGTGCTTTATATGTTTGTGTAGCAAATCATTTCTTCTGTCTTAGCTCATTTTACATTTTAGTCCTCAGGTCTTTCGGTCACAGTGAAAAATTCTTCCTTTAGATGGCTTGTAAATGGATTGAGGGGCTTTAGAGAGACATTAAGATGTTTTAGAAAGAGTGTGGGGCCTCAGATCAGAAGACCTGAGTTTAAGTACACCCTGTACCAATACTGGGCTGAGAGAGGTACAGTTTGACTCAGCCTTCGTGAGATCGAATATTAAGGGGAATCATTTTGAGGGGAAAACTAAGTATTGACAATTCTGAACCAACATGGGCAGAGTTAGCATTGTTCCTAAGTGTTTGTGATGATGTGAAATGTGTTTTTACCTTTTCTTTAAAAACAAGTAAAACATGTATTTAGTTGAAAGTCCAAGCACCAGGTGGGTTGGGGGTATGTGTGTGTGTGTGTGGGAAAGGTCTTCCATCTGCTGGTTCACTCCCCACATGAGTGACAGAAGCCCAAACCATTTGGGCCATCATCTGTACCTTCTTGGGTACATGAGTGAGAAGCTAGATTGGAAGCTAAGTAGCCAGGACTTGAACTGGCACTACGATCTGGGATGCTGGTGTTGTAAGCAGCATCTTAGTCTTGCACCATGGTGCTTGCCCTTTGGCCTTTATGGAAAGTTATCAAGTAAGAATTCTAATTCTTTTTTGTTTTGCTTAGTTTTTGGTTACACCCACTATGCACTTTATTTTTGCAGTATTTGTAAATTGTAAGAAATTGAGAAAAATATCATGGAAGACTTTGAATTATGCATAAACAAAAATAGTGAATGTCTTCTCTAGCTTAGTCAACCTGGTTATTTACCTTTCTTTATCTTTGAACTGTTTTATAACTCTGATATTGCAGAAAACAGTAAAGCAAATTATTCTGGTCCATAAAAATACTAATTGTGAAAAGTGCTCACAGGCTCTAGGGACTAGGGTGTGGACATCTTTTGGGGGCTATTCTGTCTGTATGCTCCTCTCACTAAGTTTCCTTAGTTGCCAAGAAAATCCAGAATCTTTGGTGCCTTTGGCACCCGTGTGTACCTTCCTGTGCTGGAGTGAGCCACAGTTAGCCTTCTTTTTTTTTTTTTTTTTTTTTTTTGACAGGCAGAGTGGACAGTGAGAGAGAGAGACAGAGAGAAAGGTCTTCCTTTGCCGTTGGTTCACCCTCCAATGGCCGCCGCTGCAGCCGGCGCACCGCGCTGATCCTGGCAGGAGCCAGGAGCCAGGTGCTTTTCCTGGTCTCCCATGGGGTGCAGGGCCCAAGCACCTGGGCCATCCTCCACTGCACTCCCTGGCCATAGCAGAGAGCTGGCCTGGAAGAGGGGCAACCGGGACAGAATCCGGCGCCCCAACCGGGACTAGAACCCGGTGTGCCGGCGCCGCAAGGTGGAGGATTAGCCTATTGAGCCACGGCGCCGGCTCACAGTTAGCCTTCTACCTGAATTCCTTGCCCTAACAAGGGTCTCCTTGCTTCCTGAGTAGCCATTTGCCAAGCTGGTTTTCAGTGTATCAACTGTCAGCTCCCTCTCCAGGAGCTGGTCCACAGGTTGGTGTTGTACAGCATTCCAAGAACTGACTTCACCTCCCTACATCCTCTGTCCCTGTGGATTGGCCTTCCCCATGCCCTGCCCCTAAGGATCTGGCACTGACAGTTGCCAAAATCATCCTTCTAGTTCTCTGTTCTCTCAGTTACTTCTACCAAGGAGACTGTCTTGACTAAATCAGTATAGTACTGTAAAGTTGCAGGTTGCCTCTTAAAGCTATAAATCAGTACTAGTTAGGATTTCTGTTGGAAATGCAGTAAATATTTCTAGGTAAAGCACATTTTGTAATTCACAGATATTAGTGATGTGTTCTCCCAAATTTTGCTGCTTTTGAAACAATTCTTCCTAAAAAGAAATATGTTCTAGCTTTCTCTTGTCTAAGTTAAAAATATAACCTGCAGTTAAGAATTTGTGTACCAAAGACTTGGTATTTTCTTCTCCTCCTAAAGAAAAAGAAGTGCTAATTGTGCTCAGAGAACCAGTAGATTATTGACCTGTGCTTCTTGGCTAGTTTTTGCTAATCTCATCTTACCAGCATTTCTGATGCTTACATATTTGTTTCTTTTGTGTTCTTCTTTGAACTAGTTTTAACTTCTTACTTGCTCTCAAATTAATGACTTAAAAAATAAATGTACTTGAGAAAGATTATTCCCTAATAATATGGCAAAAAAATACAGTTTTTGGAATTAAGGGATTTATTTATTTCACCTTGAACAAGGTACTTTAAGTGAATGAGGTAGAGTTTTTTTCTCTGTCTCTCCCCCCCACCCCTTTTTTAAGTTGTACTTATTTATTTGAAAGGCAGAGTTACAGAAAGAGAGGGAGAGACAGAGAAATCTTCAATCCACAGGTTCACTTCCCAAATGGCTGCAATGGCCAGAGCTGGGCTGGGCCAAAGCTAGGAGCCAGGAGCTGCTTCTGGGTCTTCCATGTTGGTGTAGGGACCCAAGCACTTGAGCCATCCACCACTGCTTTCCCAGGCACATTGGCAGGGAGGTGCAACAGAAGTAGAGTAGGTGGGACTTGAACTTGCACCCATCTAGAATGCTGGTGTAGAAGACCATTGGCTGTATCTGCTATTCCACAGTGCCATCCCCAGGTTTTCTCATTTTAAGAAGTGGTGAGATTACCTAGAAACCCTCTGGTCTGTGATTCTGTAATTTAATATTAGCTAGACCAATGTCTACTGTCCTAAATTTATAAACATTTAGATGAATTTTCATAGAATTAAAGAACTTATATATCCTACGTATATGAAATTGCATTAGATGTTCTTTGTAGTATTTTTAGTACCATTTTGCAAATAAAATTATAGAGGACATTTTGTTTGTATTTTGTTAGAAAGATTTTTGTTACTTGAATTTCTTTGTGTGTGTGTGTGTGTGTGTGTGTGTGTAAATGAGTTTATTGACGAAGACACAAGGTCAAGGTCCCCCCACCCTTCCCTAAGAACAGACCCCAACAGGACCAGAAGAATCACAGGCATTCACAGAACTATACTTCCCCGTCCCCACCCCATTGCTCTCCAGAGTCCCACAGTTCACAACACAGGCACATGGATCAGGCTTGGGTGAGGACAGACACTCAGGGAATCTCTGACCAGCAAGAGTGTGTGTGTGTGCTTCCCTTGCCCTTTTACAACACTAGCTGACGTTACAAGGACACACTGAGGCAGAGGAGATGGGCACACAGAGGGCAACCTTGGCCAAACCTGGAGACCAAGGGGAAGCTGTGGAGAGCCCCTTTCAAGTGAAGTAGTCGCCTTCCCTCCCTCTGCCCAGGGCGTGCTGGGAGGCAGCCTCCTCAGAAGTGAAGAGCTCAAGGACAGGCTCAGGTCAGCTGAGAACAGCAGCTGTTCCTCACCACTGGGGAGCCAGAAGCCGTGTCCGGGGTTGAGGGGCATGCCCTGGTACGGAACTGTATTCAGTCTGCTTACCCTGGCACTTACTCTTCCTGTGGGAGCTATGTTTGCTCTGAGCTGAGAACACTGTATCTGTCGTAGGAATCTTCTTTACTACTTGTGCCCAGCTGACTCCAGGAATGAGTCTCAGTAAGGCGACTTCACCAACCTGCTTTTCCACCCTGTGCATCGCCAGCCCACACCTCCCACACACAGCCCTGTGCCACTTCTTACTCCCCACGTGCCTGAGCTGTGGTGACACGCTTCCTGTGCCCGGGCCCTGGCAAAGTAACTCTCAGAATTCTCAAGGTTAAGAAATCGCTTTGAGGGAGCTGCTCCCCCATGTTACTTGAATTTCTATTGGCAATTTCAGTAAAGAACCGGTGAGCATTCTAGAAGCATCTTAATTAGCTGAAGAGAAAAATTTATTTGTAAAAATGGTATCTTGGCTTTTAACATCAATAGTGCTTACTGAAAATAGCGGCTTTTATTGTAGACCTGAAACATCTACCTCATAAGGCACTGCATTAAGAAATAAAGAAGCATATTGAAACTCTGATTCCTCCCTAATGTTTGGGTTGTCAGATTTAAACATTGATAGAGTAGTAAGTGTGTCTGAACTCGGTTTAGGCTGCTATAACAGAATACTATAAGCTGGGTGGCTAAAACCCCAGGGGCTTATTTTTCACAGTTAGAGGCTAGAAACCCAGGATCAAGGTTCTAGTCCATTTGTTTCTGGTGTGGACTTTCTTTCTGGTTTGTGAATAATGTCTTCTTGCTAATTCCTCATTTAGCCTTTCCTCGTGCACATGTGTACAAGGGATAAAGGGAACAAACAAGCTGTCAGGTTTCTTCTTGGACACTAGTCATGTTGGATTGAAACCCCATTGTTATAGCCTCATTAAATCTTAATTACTTCCTTAGAGGCCCCATCTACAAATACAACCATGCTGGAGGTGGGAGCTTCAACATAAGAATTGGCGGGGTGGGGTGGGGTGGGGGGAGTGGAGGGGTTGCAGACGTTGAACCTATAGTAAGGTGTGATAATTTTAGAAGCAGAAGTCACACAGCTAAACACAGGTTAGAGATGACAGACAGTGTTCCTGGCTTTGGATTGGCGCAGCTCTGGCCTTTGCGGCCATTTGGGGAATGAACCAGTGGTTGGAAGACTTTGTCTGTCTGTCTGTCTGTCTCTCTCTCTCTCTCTCTCTGCCTCTCTGTAACTCTTTCAAGTAAGTAAATAAAATCTTAAAAAAATATATCAAGGGCTGCTTCTTATATGAGGAGGCTTTGGTTTGGTTTTGACTCATGGAAGGTATTTCTCCAGTGATACTAAATATTGGAGAGAATGGCTGGGCAAAGATCCTTGTGTAATTGGTATCTTGAATCTTACTCCTTGGATAAGATGGATTAAGGGTGAAGAAATTTGAACTTTTTAGATGTTTTACAGGTAAAGGATTCCAATTTGATTGCTGTGGTCAGCTTGATTTTCTTTTCTTTCTTTCTTTTTTTTTTTTTTTTAAGATTTATTTATTTATTTGAAAGCCAGAGTTAAAGAGGGAGAGGGAGAGAGAGAATCTTCCATCAATTGGTCCACTTCATAGATAGCCACAATGGCTGGGGCTAGGTTAATCTGAAGTCAGGAGCCAGGAGCTTTTTCTAGGTCTCCCACATGGATCACAGGGGCTCAAGCACTTGGGACATCTTCCATTGCTTTTCCCAAGTCATTAGCAGGGAGCTGGTTCAGAAGTGAGCAGCTGGGACTCAAACCAGCACCTATACAGGATGACAGTGTCACAGGCAACGGATTTATCTGCTGTACAACAACACTGTTCCCAATTTTATTATTCTAATAATGGCTCAAAGCCTTTATGTGGTGAAAAGACAATAAAGTATAGCTAATGATTTCTTAAAATTAACAAAACAAAATCCATTTTACTCAGTTGAATACTTAATTATAATTAAATATTTTAAATTCAAATAAGTGATTAACAATAAAATACTTATAATAATTTGATTACAAGTCTGGCTAGCTGAAAGCAAAGAACTTTTCATTAAAACAGCCATGTTTTAGGGTATACTTGGAAAAGCAATAATAACAAAAAACCTACACTGAGTATAATTCAAAATGGCAAGTTTTCTTTTCATGCCCTCCTATTTTGGATGTTATTCTTATTGCCTACTTTTCATATAACAGGTAAACTTCACAGTACTTGTCAGAAATTATTGCACATTTAGAACTTTACAACAAGCTAAGTTCATTTCTTGAGTAGTAGTGTTAAGTAGTCCCAGGTAGATGTTAGTGTGTGTAATGGGGAGAGTTCCAGGTGTCAGATGTCTAGATGGGGACCTAGATTTGCAAGTAACTGGCTGCCTGACTGTGAGCCTATTATGGCATCATCTTAGGCCTCAGTTTTCCAGTTTTTTTTTTTTTTTTTAAGATTTATTTCTTTCAATAGAGATACACAGAGAGAGGAGAGGCAGAGAGAGGTCTTCCATCCACAATTTTTTTTTTTTTTTGGACAGGTAGAGTTAGACAGTGAGAGAGAGAGAGAGACAGACAGAGAGAAAGGTCTTCCTTCCGTTGGTTCACCCCCCAAATGGCTGCTATAACCAGCGTGCTCGCCAATACAAAGCCAGGAGCCAGGTGCTTCTTTCTGGTCTCCCATGCGGGTGCAGGACCCAAGGACTTGGGCCATCCTCTACTGCCTTTCCGGGCCCCAGCAGAGAGCTGGACTGGAAGAGGAGCAACCGGGACAGAACTGGCGCCCCAACCGGAACTAGAACCCAGGATGCGGGCGCTGTAGGCAGAGGATTAGCCTAGTGAGCTGCGGCGCCGGCCCTGGGGAAACATTTTAAAAATGAATAGTTTATTATCTTAGATGCAGACTCTCTCTCTTTAGGTAAATTGTATAGGATTTAAGACATTTGGCTTAAGTTTATCTTTCTGTTTATTTCCTAATTAGGTTAAAATAGTATCCTTTATTTGAAGATTTCCATGAATTTTTTTAAAGATTTTATCTATTTATTTGAGAGGCAGAGTTAGAGACAGAGAGAGGGGAAGTTAGAGAGAAAGGTCTTCCATCTACTGGTTTATTCCCCAGATGGCTGCCATGGCCAGCACTGAGCCGATGTGAAGCCAGAAGCCAGGAGGTCGTTTTGGGTCTCCCACATGGTTACAGAGCCTAAATACTTGGGCCATCTTCTACTGCTTTCCCAGGCTATAAGCATGGAGCTGGATTGGAAGAGGAGTAGCCGGGACTCATACCAGTGCCAATATGAAATGCTAGCGCCTGCAGGCAGAGTTTCAGCCTACTAAGCCATGTTGCTGGCCCCTCCTGAATTCTTTCGTTATTAATAATAAGTCTGTAAAGTAAGCAAAGATAATTATCTCTACATTATAAGTGGAGAAATAAAGATACAAATCTGGTTAAGCAATTTATTGAAGAAATGAGTATGCTAGTATCAGAATCCAGTTGTTCAGTGGTCTCTTCTCGGCCTTTCTGCTTTAGATTGTGTGCAACTATGTGGAGGATGTGTTATTTAGCTCACTGGTGCTTGGCTCACGTGTCCCAGAAATCATATGTCTCAGAGAAGTCCTCTATTCTCTTGAACTTGTTTTAGGGACTAGTTCCACAAACCAGATCTCCACTATGTATACCTGTTTGATAACCCAGTAAAATGAATTATTATAAAAATACCATACAAATTAAGAAAATATGCAGGACTGGTGCTGTCGCGTAGTAGGTTAAACCTCTACCTGCAGTGCTGACATCCCATATGGGTGCCGATTTGAGTCTCGGCCATTTTCTTCCTTTCCAGCTCTCTGCTAATGGCCTAGGAATACAATGGAAGATAGCCCACGTCCTTTAGCCCCTGCACCCATGTGGGAGAACAGGAAGATGCTCCGATTGGCCTAGCTCCGGCCATGGTGGCCATTTTGAAGCGAACCAGTAGATAGAAAACCTCTCTCTCTATCTCTCCCTATCTCTGTCTGTAACTCTGTTCTAAAATAAATAAATCTTTAAAAAAGAGAAAAGAAAATGTGCATATCCATGAGGAACAGGTATTTGAACTTTATTGTGCTTGTATGTAGAGGGAATGATTGGTTGCCCAGAATATGATTAATGAAATAACATAGTTCCTAACATTTCCTGTGAACTTCCTGAATCTTAGATGTGGTAAATAAGAGGTCAGCAATACTGCTATAACTGAGCAGTTTCAGCTTTGGGGAGTGTAGAGGATGTCAATCTGTAGTCTGAAATATTTTGCATTAATTTTTTTAAAGAAGATTTATTTATTTGAAAGGCAGAGTTATAGAGAGGCAGAGAGAGAAAGAGAGAGGTCTTCCATCCACTGATTCACTCCCCAGATGTATGCAATGCTAGGATCTTGGCTGATGCAAAGCCAAGAGCCAGGAGCTTCTTCCAGGTCTCCCACGCAGGTGCAGGGGCTCAGGGACTTGGGCCATCTTGTACTGCTTTCCCAGGCCATAGCAGAGAGCTGGATTGGAAGTGGAGCAGGCAGGACTTGAACTGGCACCCATATTGGATGCTGGCACTGTAGGTGGTGCCTTTACCTGATATGCCACAGCAACGGCCCCTTGCATTAATTTCATAAGTAGGGGACAAGAATTGGAAAAAGTTTTCATTCATTGTAGTTACCTGTACTATTCAATTATATTTTTGATGAACTTTAATCTACCTTGCTTTTTTTTTTTTTTTTTTTTTTTTTTTTTTTTTTTTAAAGGGCTAATTTATTTGAGAGGAAGGGAGAGAGAGAACGAGACAGAGACTGAGATTTCTAGCCACTGGTTCACTCTCCAAATGGCCACAGTGGCCAGGGCTGGGCTAAGTTGAAGCCAATAGCCAGCAGCTCCATCCAGGTTTCCCGTGTGGGTGCCAGGAGCCCAAGCACTTGGGCCACCTTGAACTGCTTGCCCAGGAACATTAGTAGGGAGCTGCTTTTTAAGCAAAGCAGCCAGGACTCCATGCTGATATGGGGTGTAGGCAACCACTAAACGCACTGCACCAGAACACAGACTACCTTGCCTTTTTTGAGGTGCTCCTTTGCACAGCCTTTTCTCTCCCTGGAATGGAACCTTTCCAAGTAGTTCTGGTCTGACAACAGCATTTGTTTGCCTATTCTGTAGGCCCAAGGTTCCTTCCCCTTCTCTAGGATGGGAATGCATGTACAGAGAAGGAAGGTAGTAATTTTCATGTCATGAGTTACCACTTCATCTCTAGGAAACAAACAGGAGTATAGTATATACTATATATAGTGTATGTAGTATAGTACATACCATATAGTATATACACTGCAATAGCATATGTTCCTTGTATAGTATTTTGTTGACTCATGTTCCCTTTGTGTCAGTTTTGGGGAGCATTTGTAGAGTCATCTCTTGCTGCAAACTAACTAAAGTGATTGCTACCCATTACTCTCTTCTGTAACTCAGTCCTGATGACAAGGCTGTGTCAAAGTCAGAAAACTGTATATTCCTGACTTTAGTGGAAGATAAAAGATACAAGTATTTCAAATATTCTTGACTCCTAGTTTTTGTTTATTGAGCCTTTTTAAATGGAGATGTTCAAATTAAGAGATCAGCTTACTGAAGAGGCCACAGTAAGGGAGAGGGAGTGGTTCTAGAGTGGGTTACATGTTGACTTGCCCAGTCCCCAGACATGCTCAGCTCCTTTAGTTGATGGATGCTTCTGGATTCCTGAAAATATGTTTCCCTCAAAGGAATTTCAGAGTTAGAAATAAAGCCTTCAGGGCTGGCGCCATGGCTCACTAGGCTAATCCTCCGCCTGTGGCACCGGCACCCCGGGTTCTAGTCCCGGTTGGGGCGCCAGTTCTGTCCCTGTTGCTCCTCTTCCAGTCCAGCTCTCTGCTGTGGCCTGGGAAGGCAGTGGAGGATGGCCCAGGTGCTTGGGTCCTGCACCTGCATGGGAGACCAGGAGGAAGCACCTGGCTCCTGGCTTCAGATTGGCGCAGCGCGCCGGCCTTAGCAGCCATTTGGGGGGTGAACCAACGGAAGGAAGACCTTTCTCTCTGTCTCTCTCTCTCACTATCTAACTCTGCCTGTCCAAAAAAAAAAAAAAAAAAAAAAAAGGAAATAAAGCCTTCATTGGCTATTTTTTAAATGGTATTAGGGAATGAATTCATTATTTTGAAAACTGTGAAACACAGGGAAGATACCAGTATTTATTTTACTTCCCTTTACAAATTGTGCATCAGATTAACCACTTTGTTGAGACTCCCTTTATAGAAGTAGTCCAGTTATATCAGAGGAAGGATTCAAAAGGTCTGAGTTCATTATTTTACAGCCTCATATGAGGTAAACAGTGGTAAACAAGTGGTAAACATCAGTGACATCACAAAGAGATTATCTGTATATTTACTGTTGAAGTACACAGCCTATTATTATATATTCTTGCCAGTATTTCAAATTGTTATCTGGCCTCTTTCTCTTACTACCAATTAACAGGAAGTACAGAGGACAGGGGAACAGAGTGAATTAAACAACATCATGGGGATACAATTTTTAAAAAATCTGGACTGAGCAACTTTCCAGAACACATAACTTGGTTTAATCAACAACAATAAAAAATGCAAATAAAGAAAAAAGAAGAAATGAAGGGGAAAATACATAGATTAAAAAAATTTGATTGCCAACCAATCCTATTTATCTAGACCTTTTATCTACTATCAATTTAAGTAAACAGTTGTGAAAAATTATATGGTATACTGCCCGAGTATGTGGAGATATAAAGGGACTATTATTAAAATATTTACGAAATTATAGCAATATTGAGGCTTTGAGAAAGAGCCCTATAAATATTGAAGGATTGACAGATGAAATAACTTGATGTCTGGAATTTGCTTCAAAATGATAGAGTAAGGCTAATAATATAGGATGTAAATGAAGAAAATTGGCCATCATTATTGAAGCTGAAAGATAGGTACATGGAGTATTCTCTGTATTTGGAAATATGCTTGAAATAATCTCTTGAAGAATTTTTTAAAAAAGATTTTATTTATTTACTTGAGAGGTAGAGTTATAGGCAGAGAGAGGCGAAAAATGAGAGAAAGATCTTCAATCAGCTGGTATACTCCCCAGGTGGCTGCAATGGCTGGAACTGCACCAATCTGAAGCCAGGAGACATAAGCTTCTTCCCGGTCTCCCACCCAGGTGCAGGGGCCCAAGGACTTGGGCCATCTTGTACTGCTTTCCCAGGCCATAACAGAGAGCTGGATTGGAAAAGTAGCAACTGGAACTAGAACCGGCACCCATATGGGATGCTGTCACCACAGGTGGAGGCTTAGCGCACTACTCCACAGTGCTTGTGGGTGAATGTGTACTAACATTTTGTGATCAAAGAGAAAGAAAGTGGGAGAGGAGGGAAAGAGTTAGTGCTAATCACAGGATCTGATATACTCTATGTTTGATCCTTATTAGCTATTATTTTGAAGCTGTGTAGGCATGTTCTTATTTCAGTAAGTATATTGATCATGTGTGATGTAACAAGCATAAAAATACTTCCACAAAGCAAGTAAATTGAACAGAGTCCATCATAGCCTAGGGTTGTTTTGGCTTGTACCCCTTCTATATACTCTCCCAACTATGTGTAAATGTCTCCCAGAAAAGCAGATTTTAAATGGAATTGTGTAGTGTCATTTCTGGATTCACTGAAGTTTAGTCCTAAATATTCTTCCCAGGGTAACACTAATCACCTTCTGGGGCTTTGCATTGCTCTTGAATCGCCCAACTCTTGAAGTTTATGGGTGCCACCTACTTGATTTCAGAAAGACTGTCTTTGATCCTTGACATAGTTCATTCAAGTAACTGCCAAATGAACACTCAGCTCCAGATTTATAGTTGAGATTCTGTAGCAAAACTCCTTCCCCTTTGCCTTTGCACCTTGGGAAAAGTGTTGTTACACTCTGGAAGATTTTCCAATTACTACATCTAATTACAAGGAAGAATAAATTACCGAAGCAAGTTAAATTATCTTGTGTGTCATAACAATAATTAACATTCAAATAGGAAACTGCTGCCATTTTTATAAGCATCACTTAGTGGAGGCAGCACCCCTCTTGAAAGCAGGAATGGACTCCCCTTGGGTTCCAGTGTAGATCAGGGTGTTCTTGGAGAGTTTAGGCTGGGTATGCAGAAAATCTGTCAGGGTGAGTGTGATGTCATGGGAAAGATTTTTGACTCGCTTTTATCTAAACTCTTAGAAATAGCAACTTGTCTATGTACTTCTCATCATTCACTCTTTCATGATCCTGTATGTATTTCTGTTTTCTTCCATATTTCAAGTAAGACTGGAAATTGATCTGATCTCCAAACATTTTATGGACTAAGCTTTATTTGGCAAACAGCTCAGTCTTCTTATTTATTTATTTATTTATGTTAAAGATTTGTTTTATTTATAAGAAGGAAAGAGTTACAGAGAGAGAGACATGTCTTCGATTCACTGGTTCCCTCCCCAGATGACTGCAACTGCTAGAGCTGAGCTGATCAGAAGCCAGGAGCCAGGAGCTTCCTCTGGGTCTCCCACGCAGGTGCAGGGGCCTAAGGACTTGGGCCATCTGCTACTGCTTTCCCAGGTGCATTAGCAGAAAGCTGGATCAGAAGCAGAGCAGCTGGGACTTGAACCTGTGCCCATAAGGGGAGCTGGTGCTGCAGGCTTTGGCTTTAACCTACTGCGCCACAGTGTCAGCCCCAGTTCAGTCTTTTTGGATAGCATTTTTCTTTTATTTTTTTTTCTTTTTCTTTTCTTTCTTTCTTTTTCTTTCTTTCTTTCTTTTTTTTTTTGACAGGCAGAGTGGACAGTGAGAGAGACGGAGAGAAAGGTCTTCCTTTTCCATTGGTTTACCCCGCAATGGCCACTGTGGCCAGCGCGCTGCAGCCAGCGCACCGCACTGATCCAAAGCCAGGAGCCAGGTGCTTCTACTGGTCTCCCATGCGGGTGCAGGGCCCAAGGACTTGGGCCATTGGATAGCATTTTTCAACAATTGGATGTTTATTCCTTGCCCATTCTATGTACTTACCTTGAATGTGTTTTCTATAATCCTGTTTTCTGTGTAGTCTCTTGATTTTGTTTATGCTTTCATCTCCTGTATATAGTGAATATGCTTTTATAAGTAATATCACACATAGTATTTAGTAATTTTTAATATCAGCATTAATTGGATTATCTTGGAATAAAAGAGGAATGCTTTTTAAATTTAAGGGCCTTACAGAACTACTAATAGATGTTTCATCTTCATTTGATTCGTAGTACAGGGCCATTTAAAACTCAGCAGTGTCTGGGAGGATCATTTTAGTCTACCATTGGTGGTTGGGATTATGAGTTACTTTTATTTCTCAGTAGCCTACTACTACATCTAGAGTTTAGGCAATTGACAGAGCAACTCTGATGACTACTCTGGCTTTGATAATAATGAACTGTTAAGATTTTTGCGCTTATCCTTTTAAACTTATAAACTCTAAAATGTTGTCTGGATGGTGAGTGACAGGATGTAATTTAAGAAGGTAGCAGTTACATTGTAAATTCGCTCATAATTGAGAGATTGTCTGTAGGGTTTAAATTGCCTTCTTAATATCGTGGCTGTGGTGTTTAGTGATTTGACCAGGTCAAGGATCTAAGTTAAATCTTTATACCTTCAGGCCAAATGTGAACCACAGTGGTTCCTACAATATTCAAATAGCAATCCTGAAAAAAATCCCAAAATTTTTCTTCCTTTTACTTTGTATTTCTATCCCTTTTCACCAATTTTGTCTAAAGTCTGTAGTTTGGAGTTTTGTACATTATGTGTGTACATCATGTGTATGGTTGTTTTAGCTCCGGGGTACCCAATGTCACCATCTAAGGGGAAGAACCATCATTCACAGTATCATTGACAGAAGACCAATATAAGTGTTATTCTCATTGCTTTGAAAATATTTTCCTGTTGCTCCAGTCTTGTATGTCATTTCTGATAAAATAACAATATTTTTTGTTATTGTGTCAATTCAGTTCAAAATATCATTTTAAAAAACATTTTCTCCTTCATATCTGGCATGGAGGGCCAAATATAACCAAATTTTGGTCCCTTCTTTAGGGTGGACAGCAGTAGTGGGAGCAAGAGTGACTGACTCACTGGTATTCAGTAGTGTAGTTGAGGGTGGAAATTTTGTCAGGTGGCCTCCAGCCTGGGGCCTCCACACTTTTTTCTGGAACTAAATGTCACATAAAAGAATCATGACTTCGTGATTGCTGGTGAGAGGTTTTGGGTTGGGTTTTGGAAGAGTCAATGGAAGGGAAAGGAGGATATTTCAATAAAGTGAAAAACAGCAACAACCTTCACAATAATAGTCCTGAGTGATTTTGTATAACATTAGCTTGGATTAGGAGACTTTATTCCTAGTATCTTGCTGCTTTTGAATGAATATTCTAAAAGGACTGTACAAGATGTGGTAACTGTGGTCAGTACATATTGCTTTTTTGTGGAGAATGTATTTAAAGTAGGAAACTCTTGAGTAAAATACGTATTTTGCAAAAGGTTTTTCTGTGGTCTGTATGGTATAGTACATGTGAAATTCATGGCTAATTTACACATTTTGTTTACAATGTATTTATAAACCTTCCTCAAAGAATAGTTGGTAATTAGGTGATTGACATATTCTCCCACTTGACAATCAAACATACCAGTAAATTGCCCCCTGTTTTCCAGGAGTATCTCCAATAAATGTTTGAAACTTTCTGTACCAAATGTTCAGCAAACTTGTGAGATTGGGGATACTCTACTTCCACGAATTGAATGAATGCTCACCCTTTGGATATCCCTGTTTTGTGAATATCCTTGATGATTTAGGAATAACTTCTAAATGTGTAGTGCACAGTAGTGTTAAAACTTAAATAGTGGGGCTGGCGCCGTGAGGCAGTAGGTTAATCCTCTGTCTGCAGTGCTGGCATCCCATTTGGGCAACAGTTCAAGTCCTGGCTGCTGCACTTCCAATCCAGCTCTCTGCTATGGTCTGGGAAAGCAGTAGAAGATGGCCCAAGTCCTTGGGCCCCTGCACCCACATGGGAGACTGGGAAGAAACATTATTAGATTACTCCTATACTGCAAAAGGTTATTTTTTAAATAACCTTTGTTATTGTCTTTGTTTAATGAATAATTGTTATTCTAAATCTCAACAAAGCAGTTATTTTTTGTTTGTTTGTTTGTTTAGATTTATTTATTTGAAAGGCAGAGTTAGAGAGGGAGAAGTAGAGAGAGAGAAATCTTCCATCCACTAGTTCACTCCTCAGATGGGTGCAATGGTTGGAACTGGGCCCATCTGAAGCCAGGAGCCAGGAGCTTCCTCTGGGTCTCCCATGTTAGTGCAGGGGTGCTGGCACTTGGGCCATCCTCTGCTACTTTCCCAGGCACATTAGCAGTGAGCTGGATTAGAAGTAGAGAAGCCTGGACTTGAACCACAGGCAGTGGCTTTACCACAATGGCTGTGCCCAAAGCAATTTTTTACTTGATTGGTAATCTTCTCTCAGGGATACCTTTTGTTTTATCTATCAGTATAATAATGAAGTACTAAATTTATTATAATTTATGTAAAATCAGCTTGTAGTCTAACTTTAATTTTTGGTGGAATAAAGGAATCAATATTACAGTGTATAGATTTAGGTATCATATGTATATAGACTTAAATGTGTGATTTGATGTATTTTGGTGAAATTAAAGTGTATGATTTGATGATGTCAGCGCTATGACCCACATTCTGATCAATGCATATATTAGTTCTTTAGCCTCAGGAATTACTATAATTTCATTTTGACAGGTGTTTGCAAAGGAAAGTATGGAATAAAAAGGCAGATACAGTATAACCCATAATTAATTATTGAGACTGTGCCATGTGTTGTTTTAGCCCCTAGAATAGGTCTACTATTAATAAATATTCTCAAGTGTAAGCTATTTATAAGTGGTGCCATCCCTCACACACACCAAAAAAAAAAAAAGTGATCTTAAAAATATTGTGCTTCAAATTGAAGGATAGGGACAGGTGAAATTTCAGAAAAGTTAAAAGAAAGAAGGGATTAAAATATCCACATAATATTAGTGGAATTCAAAATAGAACATATTAAATGTAGTAAAGTTTATATTTTTCATTAAAAATATAGACCTTTATGCATTTTCTATGAAATGTTTACAAAAGTTGATTTTAGGTTGGATATATATGAGGGGTTCATGGGAACTGTGTGTTATGAAAAAACTATTCATGGATTTCAAATAGCATATCACTTTGCCTTTTTTTTTTTTTCACTTTCATACTGTTAAATGGTTTCTACATTTTCTACAGTGATCAGAAAATATGAAATAGTGCAGTATTCATGGGGCCATTGTTTTGCCGCCGGTGACACCAGCATCCTATGTTGGGGTGATTAGAGTTGCAGCTGTTCTACTTACTATCCAGCTCCCCTGTGAAGGCAGCAGAGGATGGTACAGTTGTTGGGCCCCGGCCTCCCATATGGGAGACCTGGATGGAATTCCAGGCTCCTGGCTTTAGCCTGGCCTAGCCCCAGCCATTGTGGCCATCTGGGGAGTGAACCAGTGGATAAAAGATTTGTCTGTCTCTCTGCCTTTCCTTCTTTTTCTGTCTCTCTCACTGCATTTCAAATAAAATAAATAAATCCGTGTTTAAAAAACTGGTATTCAGGGGCTGGCGCCCTGGCTCACTTGGTTAAATCCTCTGCCTGTGGCGCTGGTATCCCATATGGGCACCGGGTTCTAGTCCCTGTTGTTCCTCTTCAGTCCAGCTCTCTGCTGTGACCCGGGAAGGCAGTGGAGGATGGCCCAACTGCTTGGGCCCCTGCACCTGCAAGAGATACCAGGAAGAAGCACCTGTCTCCTGGCTTCAGATCGGCGCAGTTCCGGTCATAGTGGTCATTTGGGGGGTAAACCAACGGAAGGAAGACCTTTCTCTCTGTCTCTCTCACTGTCTAACTCTACCTGTCAAATAAAAAAAATTTTAAAAATTTTAAAAAACCTGGTATTCAGAATGAAATTGCAATAAATTCTAACTTTGTAAATAGGAAAATCAAAATAATTTCCATAATCTATGAAAACTGAGCTTACAGGTACATTTTGGACCCCAAATTTCTTCCTCATAGAGCTAGGACTCAAACTGGGGACACCCTGAGCTATGCACTGTGATTCTCTTAAATGTACTTATTTAACTGTGATCTGAGACAATTGAGAGCATTTTGGTACCAGATTCAGAACATAGTTCTATTTGATGCTCCAGGAACAGTATTATGCTTTTTAGAATCAGTCCATTTATTAAGCTTGCTCATTTCTTGTTTATTATTATAACTTTTTTGAGGAAAGAAAATCTTTTGCTCTGTAATTGACTTCCAGTAATTTCCCTTTTCCTTGCTTGGTAAATTAACGTTGGCATTTTCCTTTTGATTAACTAACTTCTGACCACCTTTTCCATCCTATCCATTCGTTACAGTGTTGGAAATAACCATAATTCATCCGTGACTCCAGTTCTTGGCATCTGTCCTTTGCAGAGCTCAGGCTTTGCTATCCAAGTTAATTAGTATGTCAAAGTTTAAATCTGGTGAGTGGAGGTGGGGAAGAATGGATAAGCTTTTAGAAAACCCAGACTCCCTAAGGAATTCAAGTGAAGAGAAGATTTCATTGCTTATTAAAGCAATGTTAAATGACTGAAAAGAAATATGGGTATGAAATTATATATTACAAATTTAAAATATAATTGGATCAGACTGTATAGAAGTTTGTATATAGTGTACAGTAGGTGACACTGAACCCCTACTCTGGAAGAGCATTTTCTGTTAGGTATAGGATAGAACTGGAGCACAGTGTCCTTGTTTGTTGACATTGGATTGGTGTCATGTTTTACTGAACACTGATTTCTAACATCTGTGTGTAGCATAATGGCAACAAGACGGGCATAGCAGAATGACACCATTAGACCTGAGCAGGTGGACTGCTCAACATGATTCCTCTGAATGTCATGATTTTTTTTTCCAGAAAGGAATGAGTCTTGATATTCTTAACACTGTACTATGGTTTATTTTCCTTTAAAATTATTAAAGTACTTATAAATTTTAAAAGGGACTTCACTTGACATTTCTCCAAAGAAGATACACAAATGGCCAGCAAGCATATAAAAAGACGCTCCACATCATTAGTCATTAATGAAATGCAAATGAGAAATACAATGAGGTGCCACTTTACATTCACCACGAATAAGCTGTAATCAGAAAAATGGAGAATAACAACTATTGGTTAGAATATGGAGAAATTGGAGCGCTTGTACATGCTGATGGAAATGTAAAATGACACAATTCCTCAAAAAGTTAACTGTAGAATTACAATATGATCCAGGAATTCTACTCTCAGAAAAAAGAGGGTATTTCAAAGACTTCATAGAAATGGAATTCATAGATCAGTTTATTTTGGTGCAAATAATGTTTATATCTAATTTTTCAGAAGACTAATTTTCCATGAACTTTTTGAAGACCACTTGTCTACCTCAAAAGCATTGAGTACTGGTACTTAAACAAATGCATGTATGTAAATGTTTAAAGAAGTATCATTTACAAAAGTCAAAAGATAGAAACTGCCTATGTATTCATTAGTAGATTAATGGGTAAACCAATTGAATAACATCCTTACAAAGGAATATTTTTCAAACATAAATGGGATATAGTCGTAGTACATGCTGTAACATGGAAGAACCTTCAATACTAAGTAAAAGACACCAGACAGAAAAAGTCATGTGTAGTACGATTGCATTTATATGAAATATTCAAAATAAGTAAATCCATAGAGACAGAATGTAGGTTGATAGTTTCCAGGGGTTGTGTTGGAGGAGGCAGAAGAGAGCAAGCACTTAACGTGTCCAGGGTTTCCTTTGAAGTGATGTAGGTGCTTTTGAGCTTTGTAGGGTGGTGATTGCACAACACTGAATGCACTACATACTATTTGTTCATTTTAAAATGGTTAATTTTGTCTTATATGAATTTCACTTCAGTATAAAATATAATGATTAAAATATCCATTGTCACCTAGCCAACAGGCATTGCCATCAGTAGCAGCTTTTATGGAGCACAAACTAGCATATGCTGTGACAAACAGCAAGTAAAGCAAACACTAAACATCTTGATTACCTAACAAGTGCAGAGCACAGTGATTGAGATGGTTTTCAGAAGTCAACCACATCCAGGTATTAACAGGGGGACAGACAATACTTGAAGGCTTCGTGTTGACTGAGAAGACACTCAGTACATGAAAAACTCAACCTTTTGGATAAGCCAAGGGATAAAATGCCTTTTTACACAGTGAGTATTAACAAGGGAGTTTCCAGATTTGCATGCATGTCCAGGCAGCATGATATTATCCTCCTGATTAAGGTATGTTTCAGTCATGCGTGCTGGAACAAATGATTCAGATGAGGGAAATGCTTCTGAAAGGCCTCTGTACAAATATGTACCTTCATTCTTCATGAATGTGGAGAGAGCCCACCAGTGTGTCCTGGTGCAGCCTGTGTTCAAGAGGGTTTTCCAATTCAGTGTAGACTTTTGATGTGTTTAAGTTTTTTTCAGCTTGCTCGGAAGCTTAAAATAAAGAGGAAACTTCAAAAAGTTGGTGGAAAAATGGAATTAATGTTAGGTTTATTTTGGTCAAAAGTTTTTTGAAATCTATATAGGAGGTCTTCAAGAAGTTCATGAAAATGTATATTATGAAAAAAACTGCATGAATTTCAAAAATTTTTGCATCAAAATAAGTTTATTAATTCTGTTTCCACAAACTCTTTGAAGTACCTTTGTGCGCTGTATGCATCTCCACAGCTTCCCTGAGGAGTTGCAAGAAAATATTTTTCTTTTAAAAAAGTAGGACTTGGGACACAGTGAGATGAAGCAGTTTACCTAGGGGCAGGTCACTGGGTGTGGGTTGCAAAGGATGACCTTTGTTGTCCTGAATTCTTAGCTGCCTCTGTTCAGATGTGCACATTTAGATAGGTTTACTTGTGTACAATCCTCAGAGGTTACTGAAGTTACTGATTGAGCCATATCCTCTTTCCTCTTCTGCCTCCCTGCAAGGCTTGGCCTGATAAATGGAAATGTTACTTCAAAAGGCATGGATTATGTTATCCAAGTATGTCTTTATTGTCTAGTTGTACAAATTTTTAATAGCCCTTTGCAAGTAAGTTTTTTGAAGGTTTATTTATTAAAAAGGCAGAGAGAGACAGACAGACAGACAGAACTTATATCTTGGGTTCACTTCCCAAATAGACTGCAACAGCCAGGGCTGGGCTGGGTGATAGCCAGGAGCCAGGAACTCTATCTTCTTGGCTGTTGGGGCCCAAGCCCTTGGGCTGTCTTCTGCTACCTTCCCAGGTGCATTAGCGAGCTGGATCAGAAGTGGAGCAGGCAATACTCAAACCAGTTCTCCGTATGGGATGCCAACCTGATATACCACAGGAGCAGCCCCTGTCAGTAAATTCAATGATTAAACATAAGCCACTTTCTCCTGCCCAAACTACTGTTCATTGTAACAGTTGTCAACTAACGTAAGCTAAAAATTCTGTGTCTAGTCTCTGATGGCCTCTTCAGTTGCCCTGAATCTTGCCCAGGGATTTTTCTGGCCTGAAGCCTGAGGTACGAGATTCTTTTAATTCTCCATCTCTCCTTATCACCTACTCTTTCCCCTTTCAAAGCATCTGCATTTTTCCTCTTTGTGTTCAGCAATCCCTCATATACCCTCTTGCATTCTAAATCCATTCTTTTATTATTATTATACCATAGACCTCACTCCACCAGTTATTGATTCTCTTTTATTTTTACTTTTCAGCTTTTTAATGTGGTTAGGTTTATTGATTTATTTTTCCTTTTAGAAAGGAAGGAATAAACAGAGGGAGGGGATTCCTCCCCCCCTTTTTTCCTAATGCTGCTTTACCTCTTGCTCTACTTATTTTTGAATTGGTCTGTCCTTTCACAGTTAACATTGAAATTGTCTACCTTGATTGTCCTCACTTCCTTACTTCTCATCTGCCATCCACCGCAGTCTGATATTCAGGCCTTTAACTATTTGAACTTCTCTGATTGAGACCACCAGTAATCGGCACATTGCTGAACCCAGTACGTGCTTAGTACTCTTTGCATTTGTACCTGGAAGTGTCCTGTACACAACTCCCTTCTCGAAGGGCTTTCTCCTGGGCTTCAGTGATGCCATATTCTCCTAGTTTTCTTCCTTTACCACTGTCATCTGTATTTGTGGACTCTTTGCCCCACTCACTTTGTTCTCTGTGCATACTCTGGATTATCTTAATTCCTGTAGCCTTATTTACCATCTATTTGTGACTGGCTTCTAAATTTAGCCTGTGTTTTAATTACCATTACCATTTTATATCCACAGCAGTTAGCATATAACCTGGTAGATAGCGTGGGTCTTTGTTAAGTGAATGAATGGACTGACATGTTTTCCTAACAGAACTGCTCACTCTCTCCCCAATCTTTTATCATTGTTACTTTTTGTTACCCTTCACCAGAATATACACTTCATGTGAGCAGAGACATTGTCAGTTGTTGAAGGCCCACGTGCCTGGTGCATAGTAGATCCTCATCCAATTTGAGCTAAAAAATGAGCGTAACATCCAGGAAGATGCTTCCGCTAGGCCATCTAGGTTACTGACTGTTTCCCCATCCCTGCGCACTCCTCCTAAGAGTGGCTCATAAATCACTGAGAAATATGTCAGTCCCACTAGAGTTGCTCCTGCTTCTGTTACATAGAAAGTTAGAATTTTGTCCAAGAAATGTCTATTTTCCTGCCCTCCTGTCCCCCTCTCTTGTTCTCTTTCTCCTATTTTCCTCCTTACACAGGACAAGGAAAGAAGCATAAAGGATTTGGCTCACTGGAGCTGGTCTTGGTGGTTTGCAAATGTCAGATCTCTAAGGTGTTCCCTTACCTCGTAAGAACTATCAACTTCAATCACAGTTCAACCCTTTTCTTTGGATTCTTTTGAGAGAAGGCATTTTAGCAGTTTGTGTATGTTTAGATTTTGTGATATGACTTGACTCTCCTGGGGTTGGGGAGTGGGTAGGAGAGGAGGTCCAGCACAGAGATGCAACTAAACTCCAGGTAGTGTCTGAGTATTCTTTTATTGAGAGGATTCCCTGGTATTTGGTTGTCCGGATCCTTTCTCAGTATTCCTTTGCCCTCTGGTCTTAAGGCTGATAGTGACTTTGGCGAGCCTGTTGCCCCACTGCAGGGAACATACTGAATTATACACACTGGGCCTGATAGCATCCAGATCTCATTTGTATTTTTCTTCCAGCTCTATGTCCTGTTTGTTGTTAAATTGCACTCATTTGTTTCATAAAATGGCAGCAGCTAACTTAATTTATCATTATACTTACATGTTCCCTTTTAAAGAGCATCTAAATTAATGAACATTGATCACAGAAACCTAATTTGTGTTTTATTGAGAGTACGCTAATTAAACACAGTCTTAAATCACAGATGGATATTTGGACTTGTAGGTAATGAAAAGGAATTTTATTACTCTTAAAATCCCACATCTCACATCAGAATGCCTACTTTTGAGTTCCAGCTCTGGCTCCTGATTGCACCTTCTTTGTAATAGACCCTGGGTGGCAGTGGTAATGGGTTCAGGTACTTGAGGTCCTACTATCCATGTGAGAGATTTGGACAGTGTAGACATTTAGTGAATAAGCCAGCAAATGGGAGATCCTTCTTTCTCTTCTTCTTCTTTTTTTTTTTTTTTTTAACTCTCTCTCTCCATAAACAAAACAAAAACCAGATCCTTATTTCTTTTGTAAAATCGGATCTGCTTGCTAGTCAAGGAGGTAGGGCCCAGATTGCCTTTATTTCTAAGTTTAGATGGATACAGATACAGGATATTAGAATAGCTTTGTAGTGAATATGCATAAGCCTATAAAATACAAATCTAAACTGGTTAAAGAGTAATACAATTTCTTTGTAGTTCATGAATTCTTGGCAGCATTATAAAGACATGAACATATTGTCATATTTCAGTTAGCTGCAGCTTTACTACTTGATAGGCTTAATTATTTCCAAGGTCATTTCTTTTTATCAAATCAAGACAAGCTGGAAAATGTCAAACAGTCTACGAGTATGGAATTTTATAGTTACATAGAGTTGTGGTGTTGAGTTTCCTAGTTAGAACTGGTCATTGAGTGTGAGAGTCACAATAATTTATAACATTAAGAGCATGACATCTATTATCTCTCCAACCATTAGTGTTCCAAGGATCTTTTTAAATGAAAGAATTTAAAAAAAATTGATCTGGGAGTATGATTTTTTTTAAGATTTATTTACTTGAGAGGCAAAGTTACAGAGAGGGAGAGGGAGAGGTTGAGACAGAGAGGTTTTCCATCCACTGACTCACCCCCTAAGTGGCCAAGATGGCAGGAGTTGCACTGACCACAGGCCAAGAGCCAGGAGCCTCCTCCGGGTCTCCCACATGAGTACAGAGGCCCAAGCACTTGGGCCATCTTCCACTATTTCCCCAAACCAGTAGGGGAAAGCAGCCAGGACTCAAACTGGCACCCATGTGGGATGCCAGAGCCACAGGCAGATACCTAACCTACTATGCCACAGTGCAGGCCCAGGGAGTATGAATATTTAAAGCATCCAGTTAACAACACAGATGAAAGGGATTAACTGTGCAAAAGGTAGCTACAATAAGATAAATGGAGATGTAATTGACACATACAACTGAAAGGATTCTGTACTTAGCCCCTGAACCAGAGGATATATATTTAAGTGAGTTGTTCACACTTAACCATTTCAGCTGAAAATATTTTTTTCTGTACATAAAGCAAGTATCTAGTAACATATGTAGCATATGTGAGCTCTTCATTATGAAGTTCTAGTTTATATCCAGACATTCCAGTCATCTTTGTACATCTAAAATGATCCTTTGTTTTTGTGCTTGAAAGTTTGAGGTGATTCTTACCCAGGCATCATAAGTGAGAAATATGATCTCACATTGCAGATTTTTGATAGAATGCTTACTACTTTTCAATAATGCTCCAAACATGGACTCCTCAGTGAAATTTGAATTCAGTGTCACATAGGCAAAAATTCCAGATCCTTATAAATAGGAGATAAGAAGTGAAAATGATCCAACAGTAGTCTGTTAATTTAGAAAAGAATAATGTGATTCATGTGATGGTAGAGAGGCAAGAATGGTTAGCTACAGTCTTCAAAAATAATTATGTGACTCCAGCTGTCTCTTACACAAATTACATTGTCACTCGTACCCAGCTCTGACTGGCTTCTTTTCCCAGAAACACCTTGCACTTAATTTCCTTAGCTGGACTTAGTTCTGGAATGTCCTTTTGTGGTATTTGAGATAAGACTGCCTTCACTGAATCGCCTCGGAGAGGATGACCCTTTAATCAATGGTTGCTGTGCTCTTCTTTTTCACTTTAGATACATCATCGCCGTTGATTTATACAGTAGTTCTTCTCTGACAGATTACCCTAATACTTCAACATGGCTCCACTGGACTTCATGTACTGAGAGCTCACAGCTCACCTCACTGTCATCTTCTCTGTTCCTTGAAATTACCCAGGTTCTTTGTGTTTTCATGCAGGTTGTTAGCTCTGTGTGATGCTCATCTTCACACTCATGCACTGTGCATGCACACACATGCAATATTTCCTGGCAAACTTCTATGCTCATGGCAGGCTCCCCTACACTAGGTACTCCCATAATGGCAAACCTCCCAAACCCTGACACTGACTGGTTAAGTTCCCCATTAGTCTGTTATACTTCCTCATAATACCCCATCATTTTCATTTTAAAACACCACAGTTTAATTTAGAAATGTATTGATTGGTTTAACTCAACTCAGGTAGGAGTTTTTTGTTGGTTTTGTTCACTAAGCTTAGTTTTGTTTCCTTATGTGTTAGAGGCACAGGATGATTGTGTAATGAGAATAGTAGTGCATCCCAATTAGCATTTGTAGTTTGGGTTTTAGACTGCTTTTGTTTAAACTGGAGAAGAATAATGAGATAGGCTGGAAGAGTCATGGGTATGTGCAGAAGGAAAAAGCAAGATTTGTGAATACATATTCCTGCCTCTCATTTGAAATGTATTTTTCTTATGCAGATCTGTATTTGATTATCTTTTCTGGCTTTAGAAGTATAAAGCTTTTAGGTTATATGCTTCACAAGAATTTATTGAACTGGTTAGTGGGGGAGATAAAGAAGTGAATTAACAATTATGATAGAGTGTGATGTGCCAGGATAAAGGTTTGCACAGTGCTGACCAGCATGCATCCAAAGTGGAGGCTAGGGCGGACTTCCTGGAGGAAGTGATGCCTGAAGGGCTTTTTGAAAGACTCATAGAAGTTAGTTTCATGAAAATAGGTGCAGTGCATTAGAGGGTGTACTTCAGATGGAGGGAACAGCACATGTGAAGGCGGAGAATATAACAGCATGGCACCTAGGGGGAACTGCATGCTGGTCAATCACATTGGTGTTGAGACGCGTTGAGGGTGGCTCAAGGTGACACTGGAGCATAGACACAGGCAAGTAACAAGCCTTTTAGCACATGCTTAAATGAGTCTGAAGTCACTAAAAACCATAAGGCTACTGAGAAGAAAGTTCATGGAGAAAAGAAGACCTTTTTATTTATTTTTTTTTTTTTTGAAGATTTTATTTATTTGACAGGTAGAGTTACAGACAGTGAGAGAGAGAGAGAGAGAAAGGTCTTCCTTCCATTGATTCACTCCCCAAATGGCCACAACGGACAGAGCTATGCCAATCCGAAGCCAGGAGCCAGGAGCTTCTTCCTGGTCTCCCATGCGGGTGCCGGGGCCCAAGCACTTGGGCCATCCTCCACTGCCTTCTCGGGCCACAGCAGAGAGCTGGACTGGAAGAGGAGCAACTGGGACTAGAACCCAGCACCCATATGGGATGCCAGTGCCACAGGCGGAGGATTAACTTCGTGCGCCATGGCGCTGGCCCCAAAGACCTTTTTAAGTGTAGTGAAAACCACCCAAAGCTTGGCAGCCTGCAGTTGAACCTCCCCAGGGGTGCCTCTCCAGCTGCATATGCGTTTGCCCAGAATGTGGGTTTCAGGAGCTGGGGATGAGGGAGTGGTGCTGGCGACCGAGACGGGAGAATGAGGTTTATTTAAAGCAGTTGTGAGAACACTGGGTTCATCTGTCATTACTGTTTGCGCCCTCACATGCCTGGTAGCAACGTTCAGGGTAAAAAGAGTAAGGAAGCACCCTGATCTTCTGTCTGCCACTGCTCTGGAGAGTGCCCGAAGAGCTCTCCCAGGCCTCTTGGGTTCTTGTAGGCTCACCATCTCCTCATAGCCTCCCGGGCTTTTAAGCAACTGCTTGTCCTGGGTGTGACCTCAGAAGATTGCCCTTTTGTGTCCCCAGTGGAGTCCTCACTCGCTGCTGTCTTTTGCCCACTTGAGGGCCTGGGACAAGTCCTGTGTCAGGGATTTGGTGACCATGTTGCTGGTAATGCAGCAGTCATGAGCGATATCCTTTGAGGTTAGGCAGCAGCCGTTTTTATAGCTCCCTGCCTTTCTCCATTTTCCTAGACCTCTTTATTCTCTGATTCCCCAGGAAACTCAATTACCTTTCCTTCATTATGCAGAGCAATTTAACTCTCAAACATCCTTAGGCTCTGAGCCCACCTTTGCAAATTCAGAAGTTCATTAATGTTTCAGCTCTGAAGAACTGGCAGTGGCTTTGAAATTTCTGTCTTTTTTCTCAGGTATCTCTGAGTGAAAAGAAACAGCATAGGGATTTCTATTCATACTCGCAGGAATTTTCTTACCCTCAGACCTCACCGCTAGAAGGAGATACAGTCAGTTTCAGTTTGGAGAATTTTTTTCTTCTTCTCATACATATTAGGTAGGTTAAATTAGGTCGGTTAAAAACATGCATGGCAGTCTGTCTAGATCTCACAAAGGAAACTATCAGAACAAATAAAGAAATTCTTATAGATGTGAGTGAATAGGATGGAAGGTAATAAGCAGAATGTATTTGGGAGAGTGAATCCTGTTCAGTGCTTGGAGGTGTACTGCTCAGGTAGGGGCCTGAAGGTAGCAGAAGAGGCAGGGCTCACAAGCAGGGACTTAGGCATCAGAAAAACCTTATATAGTTATAGTTATATAGTTATAGTTTGTCTCTAATTTTGGGAAATTTTTAAAAAGATTTATTTATTTATTTATTTGAAAGGCGGAGTTACAGAGAGCAGGAGGCAGAGAGAGAGAAAGTCTTCCATCAGTTGGTTCACTCCCCAAATGGCCACAAGGGCCGGAGCTGAGCTGATCCAAAGCCAGGAGCCTGGAGCTTCTTCCAGGTCTGCTATGTGGGTACAGGGGCCCAAGGACTTGGGCAATCTTATACTGCTTTCACAGGAACATTAGCAGGGAATGGGATGGGAAGTGGAGCAGCCAGGGCTGGAACTGGTGCCCATATGGGATGCCAGCACTGCAGGTGGTGGCTTTACCTGCTACGCCACAGAACTGGCCCCTAATTTTGTGGAATTGATGAGTCATCTAACCCACCAAGTTTGCTGCCTTGTTTGTAATGTAAAGGTAATACCCATCCTGTGGGGCTGTGGGGTGATTTAAATGAGGTAATGTATGAACAGTGTCTAGTCGGCCATATCTAGGACCCAGAAGAGCCCTCAGTCCTCATGGCTCTCATGTCACTGACTGGATTCCCAGCCCATCCTCCCCGTGTACCCCACATTTTGTACCCAGGTTTTCTGTTTGACAAGCCAGACTTATTGTTAGGAAATTTGCACTTGGCATTGGCTTTCTGAGGCCACTTCAGCAGATGGTGCTTATCGCAGGACAGCGTGCACAAAGGCTTTCTCCTAGTAACAAGCCTCTGCTGGGTGTGAGGTTGGGGTGTGCTGCCACAGGTCCTTTTACTGTAGCTCCGGGACAGTGTTCACAGCAGATGGGAGTGAAGACTTATGGGAGCAGCCCCTTGGCAAATCTGTTTCTTTGTAGGAATGGATTGGCTAGGCTGGCTAGGACCCGAGGCCTTCACCTTTCTCCATTCTTTGGGAGAACGTTGATGTACTGCTTAGCAGTGGAGCAGGAGAAGGAGGGAAGTCACACACGAGGAGGGGCAAAGGAAACGATTAGGAGCTTGGGACCCCAGTGGCACTGTAGAGCTTCTGTGAGATAAAGAACCCTCTCTGTGGATGAACCATTTCATTTGGTAGTCTGTTGTAAGCAGAATTTTACCCATGGGTTTCCAAACTCTGCCAACTAAAAAAACGTTTTTAGTGATTGCTGCCTTCTTTTTCAGGACTCAGCTGAATGTAATTTTTTCAGAGGTCTTCAGTGATCTTTCTGTGGAAAGTAGTTCTTCCATCTACACATGCGGGATATCACTCTTGTTTTATTGTCATTAGCACTATCTGGAGTTACTTACCTCATGGTATTACATGTCTCAACTCTGTATAGATTGAAACTTCATTAGAGTAAGGACCTCATGCATCTCATTCCTTGCCCCATTTGTACTGAGAAGTGTGTGATGTAAAGTAAATATTTTTTAAAGTGAATATAAATGTTTAATATAGATGAAAGAACTTTTTATACTTTAGTCAGGAGTTTGGGACAACATCATGAATTTCACTTTATTAGCATTCATGTATCTATATATTTATATATCATGTGCTTGTATTTGTTTTTAATTTATTTATTTTTGTTGGAAAAACGGAGAAATCTTCCATTTGCTGATTCACTCCCCAAATGCCCATAACAGTCAGGGCTCTGCCAGGCCAAAGCCAGGAGTGGTAGTTCATTTGCATCTCCCTTGTGAGTGGCAGGATCCCAATCCCAACTTGAGCCATCGTTGGCTATTTCCCAAGGTGCTCATTATTTGGCAGCTGGGTCAAAAGCAGAGGTGGAGCTTGATCCCACACTGAATGTAGGCATCCCAAGTGATGGCTTAACCCTGCTGCACCACAGTGCCCACCCTATGCTTGTATTTTTATATATAAATATAATTTAGATCAGTAAATGGAGCACTTCTGTGCCATGAATTCTAAATACTTCTGCCATTTCATATTTTTCAGTAAATAGGTTGTACAAAAACAACAGATAGAAAAACATACTTTACTTCACCTTTATTGGATAGTTACAAAAATAAGCTAAGCTGATTTCTTCTTTTAACCACTCTGTATTTATTTGTTGTCTTATAGTGTTGAAACTGAAACTGGAGTTGTGTAGTGTACATTCAAATAGACTGCATTTTATTCCAGTAGAAATATAGTTTCACATCTATCTCAATGGCTTTGTGTCAAAACGTGCCGTTTTACATGTCAACATGATATTGCTCCCTTATTCTACATTCTGAAGGAAGGCAGTACATAGAGTGAAATTTTAGTGTCAAGACACATCAATTACAAACGACAATAAATGTTCCAATTTTTAACCAATGATGGAGAAAAAATCAGGGGGAAATGAGTCTGTTTTTACTTTAAAGTGATCGCTTTCAGGATAAGATATCTTCACTTAGAAATCAGTCATACCCTCACTGCAGACCAGTGCAGCCTTTAATAATTCATTCTGAAATCCTGGCTGATGCTGCCTGACTCTTTACTTATTTAGAGGTTTGTTTACCTCTCGGGTTGCACCTGCAGCTGTCCATGCAGTCTGCCATGTGTAGCCAGTGAAGAATAGCACATTAACTAGAATAATGTAAACACCTTGGCTTCCTGCAATCTACAGTCTGTTTGGGTCTGACTGGCAACATATTTCTTAACAAAGCTCATCTTTCATCTGAGCCACAGGTTCATATCCTTAATGCGGTAATCAGAAGCTTTGGTTCTCTGACACTTGAGAATTTGGAAGCCCTGTAATATATGGCTTGGTTTGCAGGTTCTCAAAGGTTTTCAACTTGGGATTGATACAGTTGTGCTGGTCTCTTGTGTAATTAATCACAACAACAGACTGTAGCAGGATATCCTCCCCTCACCGTACCCCCCAAAAAAGAGGAAGCAGACCTTTCAAAGGAACACAAAGCTTACAGTTGTGGCAATGGGAGAGTCCATTTCTTTAGAATGGCCTGCAGGACAGATATAAAAGAATCCTATTAAAATAGGCCTGTTGCATCTAACAAAGAATGTGAATAAAATGAACAAGTGAGACGGAATGTCTTTTTGCCACGGTTTTTGATGATATAAAGGTGATGTCTGCCTGAATAAAGGCCTGCATTTGTAAAAGTCAGAGCAGGCATTTGGCGTAGTAAGTTACGATCCTGCTTGGGATACCCATGTCCTATATCAGAGTGCCTGGGTTAGAGTCCTAGCTCTGCTCCTGATTCCAGCTTCCTGCTAATGTGCACCCTGGGAGATATCAGGTGATGGCTCAAGTGCTTGAGCCCCTGCCACCGATTTAGGAGAGCCATGAATTCTTGACTCCTAGCTTTGGGCTGGCTCAGCCCTGGCTCTTGTGGGCCTCTGTGGAGTGAACCAGCAGATGGGAGCTGTTTGTCCCCCTCTCTTTCAAATTAAATAAATAATTAAAAAATAAAAATCGTGACTTCATAAATGCTGCTGAGGGAATGTGGGCCCTGTCCCGTTTGCTTATTGTCTGCTCTTAGACAAGTCATTCACTATCTCTGCCTTAGTTTTCTTATCAATAAATTGGGGGTATCCAGAGCAACCTCAAGGGTCTTTTGCAGACATGGCCACAGTATAAGCTGCAGACAGGTCACAAAGTGGACACTGCACTCTGTAGGGGAATAGGAAGCATGGAGTGGTGCCTGGAGAAGCTTCCGTCCTTCTCCCAGGCTGTGTTACTCCTCAGTTTTACTTCCATAAACCATACATAGAAATCCCCTGCTGTTGCAAAAAGATTTGAACTTTACATGGTCTGCATATGAACTTTTAATCTTCGTATGTGTCGCGTAGGATCTCTTTCTTTCCTACAGTGAATCGGTGCCCAGATCAGACACCTGAGTCATTGTGCGCTCTTTTGAGGCATGCATATCCATCATGCAGTCAGATACTCGGTGATTGGCTCTTTTTATCTGCTACCTAATTTTCAGGGTAACTAATTCTTACATGACCTTCAAATCCAGGTCAAACGTGACTTCTTGGAGGGAAGCGTTTTATGGCTCTACCTTTCTGTCTGATTCTGGTGTCCCTTCTCTTTGCTCCCCAAGACACCTTGTAGATTTTAGAAAATGCTTTCGCGTGCCCTTCAAAAGTTAATTTGGTTTCCTCTACTGTACTCTAAGTCCTTTTGAGCAGAGTGGGTCTTTTATTCTTCATTTTATTGTCTCCAACCGTTTTATATTCCTAACATCTCATGAATAACTGACAATTAGTGTTTATTGAAGAATCCTAAGGAAGTAGGGTTTCATGTTAACCATGATATAGAACACATTTTCCTTCAAATAACCTAGAGTTATTTATAAATAGCCTTACGGTGTAAGCTTTAGGGTGTTAACAAATGACATTCTAAAGTTTTCTTCAGAATCTGAACTCTTTACCATTTACTTCTAGTAGTGGTGAATTGGTTATCTCTACCCTCACCAACAATATCCCAGTGGCAGGATTTTAAAAAATCTTCTTAATGTTGTTATGTTAGTTTATCTTATGTTTTTGTTTCCTGTTTCTCAGACCTCTGGGATGTAGGGATCTCTATAAAAGGGTGTTAGCTCCATTTAAATCAAATGATGAATAAGCCCAAGTCTTTTGTGTGTAGGAATGTGGTAACCAAATTATGTCTCTGAAGTTAAGAATCAAAGCAAAACTCCATTACTCTAACATTAAGTAATTAATTAATTTTTTAAACATTAATTTAAAGAATTATGTTCTTGGGGCCAGTGTTGTGGCATAGTGGGTGAAGCTTCTGCTTAATGATACTAGCATCCCAGATGGGCACCAGCTTGCCTCCCAGCCCAACTCTCTGATAATATGAATGTGCATGGGAAAGCAGTGGAAGATGGCCCAAGTGCTTGGCCCTTTCTTGCTACCTACATGGGGGACCTGGATGAATCTGCTGACTTTGGCATGGCTCAGTCCTGGATGTCACAGCCACCTGGTGATTGAACCAGCAGATGGAAGACTTCTCTGTCTTTCTCTCTCTCTCTCTCTGTCTGTAAATCTTTCAAATAAATCAATAAATCTTTTTTTTTTATTTAAAACAAAAAATTCTGAGGGCTGGTGTTGTGGCACAGTGGGTAAAGCTGTCTGTGATGCTGGTATCCTATATGGATGCCAGTTTGAGTCCCAGATGTTCCACTTCCAATCCAGCTCCCTACTGATCCCCCGAGAAGAGCAGTAGAGGATGGCCAAAGTGTTTGGGCCCCACCACTGTGTGGGAGACCTGGAAGAAGCTCCTGGCTTCAGCCTGGCCTAGCCCCGGCCATGGTAGCCATCTGGGGAATGAACCAGTAGATGGAAGATTTCTCTCTGTGTCTCTATTTCTCCCTCTCCCTGTATAGCTCTGACTTTTAAATCAATAAATAAATCCTTAGATAAAAAATTCTGTTCTTAGAAATCTGATAGTTCAAGAGAAACAAGATTTTTGGCATGTTTTGGCTTTTGGTGCCAACTCTGAGCATATTGAAACTAGGATACAGATCTTTGTTTTATTTTTTTAAGATTTATTTATTTGTTTGAAAGGCAGAGTTACAGAGAGAAAGAGAGAGTGAGAGAGAGCTTCTGTCTGCTGGTTTTCTCCTTGAATTGCTGCAACAGCTAGGGCTGGGCCAGGTCTAAGCTAGGAGCCAGGAACTCCATCATGGTCTCTGACTGGGTCCTCTTATACTGCTTTCCCAGGCACATTAGCAGGGAGATGGATTGGAAGCAGAGCAGCTAGGATTAGAAAGTGCTCATTTGGGTAGCCAATGTCACAGGCAGTGGCTTAACCCTCTGTACCATAATGCAGAGATCTTTATTGCCAGCATTTAGCCCAATAAATGTTTGGAAAAAGATGAACCAGTAAACAACTGATTATATTTACTTTTCAGCTTTATTTGATGATCAAACTAATTGGCTTGGTAACTTCAAAATTTAATTTTATTAGATAGAGGGAGAAACAAGCTTGCTCCCCTCCACTGCTTTACTTTCCTTGTTACGTGTGACAGCCAGAGCTGGATATGCGTGGGCAAGAAGGTGGAATCAGGAGCAGAACCAGGACTTGACGAGGCCCTTCAGGATGTGAGGTGAATAGCTCAAACAGCATCCTAACTGCTAGGCCTGATGCTTGTGCGAAGTTTTTACAACCTGTTGCTGTTGTTGTAAAGGTAGCTTCTCAGTAGAACAGAGCTGGTTGGTAAACTTGAAATTTTACGTTTTTCTCTCATCAAAATGTATGGAAACAGCCAGTAGGCTTCTCCTATTGTACTGTTGTTTTGAAACCAGAGAATTATGAAATTAAAGGATAAAAATGATCTGTCTAATGTTGGTTGTGACCAAAAAGAATTGGAATTTGCTGTGGAGCAAAAGCTAAAGATCTAAAGATCAAGCAATGAATTTTGTTCCTTTTTAAAGTAAAGGCAGAATAATTGCTAGCATTATTGTTAGGATTAATTATTAAATTTTTTACTTTCAGTCTGTTCATCAGGCCTAGCTATTTAGGGTAAGATAGCTTAGGAGGGAAGGAAGCTAATTTATTAGTTTGTTTTGATTGTTTAGTGTACTTATTTTGATAACTTCATTTGTTTATATTGTTATTGCAGTAAATTAATAAATTATAGGAACATTAAGCCAAGAGCTCTTCTTTTGTGCTTCAATTTTTTTATTTCTTTTAAAGATTTTATGTATATATTAGACAGCTAGTGTTACAGACAGTGAGAGAGAGACAGAGAGAAAGGTCCTCCCTCCACCAGTTCACTCCCCAAATGGCTGCTACAGCCAGTGCTGCGCCGATCCAAAGCCAGGAGCCAGGTGCCTCCTCCCGGTCTCCCACGCGGGTGCAGGGCCCAAGCACTCAGGCCATCCTCCACTGCCCTCCTGGGCCACAGCAAAGAGCTGGACTGGAAGAGGAGCAACTGGGACTAGAACCTGGTGCCCACATGGGATGCAGGTGCCGCAGGCGGAGGATCAACCAAGTGAGCCACGGTGCCGGCCCCCTTTTTGTGCTTCTTGTTGAATGATATCTGCAGCTTTTTTGGCTCAGGAGATCTTCCTGCATAGGTGCTTTAAAAATTACAAAATGTTCATTACTTTCCTACTGTCTTTAAAGAAAGGGAAAATACTGGGTGTGTGAGTATAGTAAAAGGGTATTGGGTTCTATTTCTAGGATCATTGTAACACCACTAATGGTGCCGGATGGTAACCTTATAATGTGTCTTGGGCATCTTTCTGTGCTGTTGAGGGGGTAAAACATTGAAGGCTTAAGCCCTGGGTCACTTAGAGATTTCCTGTCAGAGCAGGTTTCCCACCTGGAGCTGCATGGTGTGGTGTTGTCAAGAATCTTGATCTTTTGCCAAAGAGTCATACATTGACTAACAGGAATGTTAACTTTTTAAATTATCAGAGCTGGAGTAGAATCAGAGTGGAGAGCTCACTGAAGGTTACGGAGCCACCAAGGCTCTGATTATTTCCGTTGATTGAGTCAGTGAGTGCAGGGGAGGTGCCATACTCTGTGCTTGGATATGGAGACAAAACCATGCTGGGGTTATGTCTTGTGAACCTGCGGAGTAGTGAAGCCACAGAAATGTAGGGGAAAAGAGTAATTCACATTTATAGGAGTAAGAAAAAGATTAAAATTTTCTGTACCTTTTGAGGGGTCATTAGAAACTTAAAGTAAGCATAGATTTAGTGCTTAATGATGTAACAATATGGGTTGTAAAGTGTTGAAAGTTTGAGAAATGGAGATACTCACAAATATAAAAGATATTTTTCTAGCAACTTGATATGAAGGGAGTAATAGCTAGAGGTAAATTATGTTAAAGGAGTGTTTTGCTAAGATATAAGACTCTTGAGAAGAGTTTTAGAGGGAGTAAAAGTAGCCAGTGGGGAGAAGATGAGGTTGCAGTTCAGAAAGTGGAGGTTATAATGATTGGAGTGAGCTCCATCCAGGAGGCAGGAAGGGTGAGACACAGGATAATGGGTTATCTGTGTAGGATATTATCTGTGTTCCTCTATAAAGGGGGGAGGATTTAAGGAATAGGCACACATACTGTTCATGGGATTGGATAAGAAGTTAGTAGCAGGGCTGTAACTTCTGTTTTCTCTGTGAAATTAGAAGATCATCTTCTAGGCCGGCGCTGTGGCTCACTTGGTTAATCCTCCGCCTGCAGCACTGGCATCCCATATAGGTGCCAGGTTCTAGTCCCGATTGCTTCTCTTCCAGTCCAGCTCTCTGCTGTGGCTCAGGAAGGCAGTGAAGTGGCCCAAGTGCTTGGGCCCCTGCACCCGCATGGGAGACCAGGAAGAAGCACCTGGCTCCTGGCTTCGGATTGGCATAGTTCCGGCCATAGTGGCCATTTAGGGGATGAACCAATGGAAGGAAGACCTTTCTCCTTGTCTCTCTCTCTCTCAATGTCTAACTCTATCTGTCAAATAAATAAATAAATAAATAAAATATTTAAAAAAAGGTTATCTTCTGAGGAAAGCTAGCACATGCAGGGGACTGGGACTTTAGCAGAGAAATGGAAATTGAGTGAATTTCTGAGGGAACTGATCTGGACTATGTGGAAGGCCCCTAGGGCCATGTACAGTTACAGAGGCAAGTTGAGTACCGTGTGTGTGCAGAGACACCACTCTACAGAGTTCCACGGTTTACTAGAGTTGGGCAGCCTGGTGTTCCCCCCTCGCCCCCCCCCAAAAAAAAAAGTGAACATGAGTGCTTACTTAATGCTGAGTGTCATACGTGTAGTAACTTAGTCTTCAAAAGAAGGCTATGAAGGGCTGGCTCTGTTGTGTAGTAGATTAGGCCTCTGCTTGTGGCACTAGCATCCCATAAGGGCGCCAGTTCATGTTCCAGCTGCCTCTCTTCCAATCCAGCTCTCTGCTAATGGCCTGGGAAGGCAGTGGAAGATGGCCCAAGTGCTTGGGTCCATGTATCCATGTGGGAGGCTGAGAAGAAGCACCTTGTTCCTGGCTTTGGATTGGCTCAGCTCTGGCCATTGCAGCCATTTGGGGAGTGAACCGGGGGATGGAAGACCTTTCTCTCTGCCCCTCCCTCTTTCAACTCTGCCTCTCAAATAAGTAAATAAATCTTAAAAAAAAAGAAAAAGAAAAAAGAAGGCTATGAAATAACTTCTGTTGTTAACATCCCAATTTAGCAGATGTCTCTGTGGAAGATATACCATGTTGGTCAGTCAGTAAGTTGCAGGGCTAATGTTAGGATGCTAACAGGGAGTGCTGTTCTGGACCCTGTATTCACCTGTGTTTTCCTGATTTAGAGCAGTAAAGGTACAGAGATGACTACCATGTTGCTTTCTTCTGGGGAGTTGGGACACAAGTTTATAGGGCAAAGGAGTTGACAATAGTGGGCTTGGAAAGATACTCCATGAAGCCAGCTGGATAAGGGAGTAGGGGCTGGGTATTCGCCTAGGGGTTAGGAAGCCTGTGTCTCTCATTGCAGTGCCCGGGATTGATGACTGCCTCTGACTCCTGTGTGTAGTTTCCTGCGTATACAGAGCTGGGAGGCAGCAGCACATGATACTCATGTCTCTGCCACCCACGTGAAAAACTTGTATTGCATTCCCACTTCCAGCTTTGACTCTGGCCCTGGCCTATTCGTCTGCTTCTGTCAGCCTCTTTCTGCCTGTCTCTTGATGAAAAAAAGAGAGGGAATGTAACTGGTGTGGGTGCAAGAGTTAAGAGTTTGAGATCCATGGAAAACTGAGTACACCCAAAGTGAGAGCCCAGCTAGGTCCTTTTCAAATAATATCTTGTCCTTTCTTTCTTAATATCCCCCTTCACACATGGGAAAACTAAAGTCTGTGTAACTAATATTGCTTATGTTCATTGCACTAAATAGTAGAGTTAGAATTTAACTTCTAGGAGGAGAGAACCTCCACTTTGACTATGACCGTGTCTAAACAAGATAAGAGTCGGAGAACTCAAGGGGCATCCATAGCCTTGGAAACTCATAATTGGTGCATGGGGAGATTACTGATGCCATAAACAGGAGTGTCAATTTGTAAAATCAACAACAGGAGTCACTGTGCACTTACTCCTCATGTAGGATCTCTGTCCTTAACGTGCTGTACACTGAGGCTTAATGCTATAACGAGTACTCAAACAGTATATTTCACTTTGTGTTTCTATGGGGGTGCAAACGATTGAAATCTTTACTTAATGTACACTAAACTGATCTTCTGTAAAAAAAAAAAAAAAAAAAAAAGAAATTATCAATTCCCAACTTGACTCTCACTGGGATTAAACATGACAATAGGTCTGATCTGATTTCATCATCATTTAAAAAAAATCATCTATTATTTTTCACTTTATGTTTCTGTGTGGGAGCAAACTGTTGAAATACTTACTTAAGGTATACTAAGCTGATCTTCTGTATATTAAGATAATCGAAAATGAATCTTGATGTGAATGAAAGGGGAGAGGGAGTGGGAAAGGGGAGGGTTGTGGGTGGGAGGGACGGTATGGGGGGGGGAAGCCATTGTAACACATGAGTCATACTTTGGAAATTTATATTCATTAAATAAAAGATAAAAAAAAATAAAAAAAATATTTTGGAAACTAAAAAAAAAAAAAAAAAAAGAATTTAACTTCTAGGCCTCAAACCTCCCAAGTTTCCTGCTATATTAATAAAAGAGAGTTAGACTCACTGTCGAAAAGAGCTTTCATCCACTCTGTATGTAGAAGAACTTAATGACTTATAGAAAGTTAATTGATTATAGGGATATATTGCCTTTCCCATTCAAGGAATATATTATGAGTAGTAACTTCTGTAGGATGTAATTTCTATTGTAGGCAAGGTTCTGACCAAGCCTTCCTTCTCCATTTTTTTAGGGTGGTAGTTTGGGGGGCATTATGTTAAAAATATCTTTGTTGCTTTGGTGGGGAAGGGGAGTAAGCGAGTCATTAGCATATAGCTGTGCTAACATGCACAGACGTTTTCCCCTTGTACCCTCCTCTGCTGATTTTCATGGTCGCGTCAGACCTTCCTTTCTTGGGCAAATTGTCTGTCTGTTCCCTCCACGGCCACATTGGAGAAATCCATGGTTTGCACTCCAGTTTGTCCACATGAATTGTTACTGTCCTTTATGCAGACAAAATTGTTAGTAGATACAGAATTAGCAGTATAATGGCCAACATTGTGACTCAGTCAGTTCAGCTACCACCTGTGATGCCAGCATCCCATATGAAAACCACTTCCAATCCAGCTTCTTGCTAAATGTACCTGGGAAATCAGTAGAAGGTGGCCTTGGTGCTTGGGCTCCTGCCACTAACCTGGGAGACCCGGATGAAGTTCTAGGCTTCTGGCTTCAGCCTGGCCCAGCTCCAGCTGTTGCAGCAAGTTGGGGAGTGAACCAACAGATGGAAGATCTCTCCCTGTTTTTCCTTATCTGTAACTCCACATCTCAAATAAATAAATTTTTTTTTTTTTTTTTGGACAGGCAGAGTGGACAGTGAGAGAGAGAGACAGAGAGAAAGGTCTTCCTTTGCCATTGGTTCACCCTCCAATGGCCGGCGCGGCCGGCGCGCTGCGGCCGGTGCACTGCACTGATCCGATGGCAGGAGCCAGGAGCCAGGTGCTTTTCCTGGTCTCCCATGGGGTGCAGGGCCCAAGCACCTGGGCCATCCTCCACTGCACTCCCTGGCCACAGCAGAGAGCTGGCCTGGAAGAGGGGCAACCGGGACAGAATCCGGCGCCCCAACCGGGACTAGAACCCGGTGTGCCGGCGCCGCAAGGTGGAGGATTAGCCTAGTGAGCCGCGGCGCCGGCTTCAAATAAATAAATTTTAAAAATTAGCAGTAAGTTGTTTTAATCAATAGATGTAAAACATGCTTCATCATCCCATTTTACAAGGCCCAATTATAAGATGGTAATATCTGTTTTCCTTATTTGAGCAAAATCTCAGTACCATAGCATTAGCAGAATTTTGACAGTAAAAA
This sequence comes from Oryctolagus cuniculus, assembly GCF_051225735.1. NCBI lineage: Eukaryota > Metazoa > Chordata > Mammalia > Lagomorpha > Leporidae > Oryctolagus > Oryctolagus cuniculus. The sequence goes on along the minus strand of NC_142879.1, from coordinate 66,219,529 downwards.
TAATGATGAAAAAAATCTAGGAATTGGTAAACCATGTAATTCACCCCAAATTATGATGCTAATTCCAGTTGAATTATTTATACATTATTCATATCAAACTTATGCTTTGTTCTGTTACTTAGGTATACCACATTTTGTCAGATTGATGTTCTGTTCTTATATTTGAGAATGGATTTTTTAAGTGAGTTTTTTCTTTTGTATAATGATTATTTTTTAAGGACTTACATTATTTATTTATTTAAAGGCAAAATTACAGAGAGAAGGAGAGACAGAAAAAGTGAGGACTTCCATCTGTGGGTTCACTCCCCAAATGGGTGCACCAATTGGTGCTGGGCCAGGCCGAAACCAGGAGCCTGCAACAACATATGGGTCATCCATGTGGTAGGCAGGTGCCCAAACATGTGTGATATTTTCTGCTGCTTTTCTGAGGTCAATAGCAGGGAGCCGGATCAGAAGCGGAGCAGCCAGGACTTGAACCAGCACTACTATGGGATGCTTGCATCACAGGAGGTGGCTTAACCTGTTGTGCCACAACACTGGCCCCTTGATGAGGTTTTTGGGGTTGAGCATGGCATGTTCAGTTTATTGTAGCTGGTACAAGATTTTGAAATGATCGAGAATTTGTGGTTTTACTCAGTAACCTGTGGGAAGATGAATTTATGTCTTCCAAGTTTAATTCTAACTCCTGCTGTGCTTTCTGTAATTAAAGCCAAATCTATTATTGTTGACTTAGTTTTTATTGACTAATGTATTCAATGTGAGAAAGCTGTAGTAAAAAAATTACAAAACCTCAAAATAAGTGAAACACGATTAACTTTATCAAAGTCATTTTTGCCGCCACAGTTACTGAGAACTAATATCTAATCTTGGTGTGTCAAGATTGTAGCAGAATGATGACAACCAAATGACCAAGAAATGTGATATGGTTTGTAAAAGAATGGACTATTATTTATGTTTTACTTTCTTTGGGTGGTATTTATTTCTTTGGGAGTTCAGATTGCTTGGGTAAGAAAAGACTGGTATTTTCTTCTGAGACTTCAAAGATTGTAACACTTTTATAGCAAATTTTTGTTTATGCTAGATAATGCTATGGAATTTTCTTCTCTATATCAATCCCTGTGAAGCGAGCCAGAAACTGAATTTATTTTTCCAAAGTTGTGGATACAAAAGAATAGAGGTTAAATGAGCTTCCTTATACAAATAGAAGTAAATGGTCATTTCAGGTAAGGAATGAATAGAATCGTAAAGTCCTTAGAACATGGACCATTAAATAGTAGACAGGGGAATCTTTTAGTTAAATAGTAGACCAAATGACCCTCTGCATGCAAGGTAAGGAAGCTTCATGTCTTACAAGTAGTAATTTTAAAGATGATCCCTAGAATATTGGTCTCTGTTTGGCACTCAATATTTGAAGTTTTGTTTTTAGTATTCTATTTACTTGGCATAGTTAGGATTTTTGTCTAATACAGCAGAAAACTTCCTAAGTAGAATAATTTTAAAAATATGATTACATTGGATTAGAGCCGTGAACAATTGTTCATCTCAATAATGATTCCATCTTTTGAACTCATTAAAATATAAAGGCCTTTTAAAAAATCTGCCTCATTATTTTTAATGCAGTTCTATCCTATCCTTTTGTTGGTAAAGGTAGTTAAAATGTCCCTCCTAAAGGGAAAGAAAGATCATTTCTAGTTAATCAACACCTTTCTCTTTAGGGTTTTTTTAAGCATTCTTTATTTTTAAGGATTTCTTTATTTATTTGAAAGGTAGAGTTACAGTGAGGGAAAGACACCGAGAGAAAGATATCTTCCATTTTCTGGTTCACTTCCCAAATAGCAGCAGTGGCTGAGACTAAATCAGGATGAAGCCAGGAGCTTCATTCAGATCTCCCATGTGGCTAATAGGGGTCCAAGTACTTGGGCCGTAATCTGCTGCTTTCCCAGGTGCATTAGCAAGGAGCTGGATTGGAAATGGATCAGCCCAGACTCAAACTGGTGCTCACATGGGATGCCAGTGTCATAGGCAGTGGCTTAACCTGCTGCACCACCACAACAGTTCCATGAAACGTCTTTCTGAAAACAAAACCAGAAGTAAATTTGGGTATTGGTTGCAGCAGAGTGAGTGAGAAGCATGATGGAGGACAGAGCAGAGGCTCAGGGATGTCAAAAGGACTCTGGATTTCTAAGTCTAGTTGCTGGTCTTCTTTAACTTGTGACTTGAAAAAGAAGTCATGGAACCTCTCTCGATGTCACTTTCTTCATATAGAATGTAAAGACTTTGATTTAGACTTCCAAGTTTATTTTCAGTGCTAGCTTTTAATCATTTAATCAAAATGCAGCAGGAGATTTTTTTTTTAATCAGACAATGTTTATCTTAGTGTTCTGATTCCACATCCTCCTCTAGTTACTGCCCCGTTTCTGTAGTTTTCTTTATAGAAACGCTTCTCAAAGGATATGTCTCTACTCCGTGGTTCCATTTCCTATCCTCCAGTGTGAGCACCGAACCCCCTCCTACACCCCTTTCCTTGTCCTTGTCCTTGGTCTAAGTGACCCCAGGTTAGGCACACACCGCCCAGAAGCGTATGCCACTTCTCGGCTCCTCCTCTTACTTTCGGTTCGCCTGGCGAATTCACATAAGGGACTGATCATCCCAGAATTCGGAACCAAGTCATCTTCCCTCACTTGAGAGAGGTGACGCTCCAGAGACACCATGTGGGCATATGGCCTTGACCTAACAAATCAAGAAAGTCCCCTACTAAGCACAGGACATACGTACGATCTGATACACCACTGTCTGTTCGTCTAATGTAGGGAACCCCTGCAGAATGCCATCAGCCATGGAGGTGCTAGGAATTTGCATTGTTATGGCAGCAGTGCTGTGCCTGTCTTTCCTTTGGCTAGAGCTGGTGTGGCGTACTGTTCTTAAGTGCTCAAACATGGGAAAGATAGCCCCCTCTCAGAATCCCACACAGATTACCAAAAATAATGAATCTGTGAGTGATAAGAGCCTGACACTCCAGGTCCTTGTCTCACAGACAACAGTTGATGACTTAGGGAGAGAGATCTCTGATGGTGAAAATGACATTTCAGCAGACAAGGTAGCAATGCCTGGTCAGCCACCCCCCAAATACTTGTGGGATAAACTTAGATGACCTCGAGGCAATAACCCACACGAGGTCATCCCATCCAAACCCAGTGAGGATCCCCACATTTGTGGCAGTTCCCAGGCACCCCAGGTTCTCAGGGCAGCTGCTAGACCCCATCCCACCTGCACGTTTGCTGTTAATGTAGGAGTGGATGCAGAATTCAAGCCCTGGATTCCAACACCCATAAATGACCCTGCTATGCTAAAAAAGGCTTCTCAAGAATCAGGTCCCAACTCTCCCTACTTTGAACAGGTGCTCATACAATGGGTAGCGAACCTTCAAATTCATTTTGACTGGGTTACACTGCTCAAAGCATGTTTGTCGAGACCACAGTTCTTACAGTGGAAAGCCTCCTATGAGGAAGAAGCTGAAACCGTGGCGAGGAATAATGCTGCCTATGGAATTGCACTAACCTTTAGATATGACCCTCAGGTGCCTCTATTTGCCATAACCATATCTACCCTCAAGGCCCCCTTAGGAGTTATTTGGCAACAACACGGACCACTTTTTTGGGTGCAGATAGCCTGGAACGAGTGTCATAAAATAGTTAACAAAGTAGATGCCATCCTTATGATGGGACTTAAGATATTACGCCAATAAGATATTTAACACAGAGGCAGACATAGTGGTCCTACCCCTATCACAATTAGAACTGTTGACATTGATGCAGAATAGCATGCTCTTTCAAACGTTAATGATAAATTTCCCAGGACAGGTTGACAATCACCTAACAGCGGACAGGCTACTCCAGACATTACAAACCTTAGAAATAGACTATCCAAAAAATGCTTTCCCTGCTAATCAACCTATACCCATGGCACCGTGTGCGTTTACGGATGCCAGCAAGTCACTGTTTGGAATAGTGATCAAATCCTCAACAGAAAAAGATAAGATCCATGTAGAACCCCACGGGGGATCAGTACAATTGGGAGAAATAAGGGCAATAATCAAGGTTCTGCTCCTTAGCCAGGGCCGGTAAATACATTTTTGGACAGCAAATACTCAGTACAGGTAGCAAAGACGATCCCTTTTGCAGTCTTTAACCTGACTAATAAGCCAATTGACCAGATGTTCACAACACTTAAAGAGCTAACAGAACAGAAAATACCCATGGTATATCTCACACATAAGATCACATACTGGGCTACCTGGCTTTATTTTCCAAGGCAACTTATCTTATCTCTTGCAACACGGCTTCCATTGGACACCTAGAACAAGCCCGTATTCTACACCAAAAATTTCATATGTCAGCAAACAACATAAAATTGCTTTTTCTGGAGCTAACAATGAGCTAATGCAAACACCTAGTGCATTCTTGCAAGAATTGTGCACCCCTCACCCCATTAGGCCCACTGCAACAAGCAGGAGTGAACCCGCGAGGCCTTGCTCCTGATAAGCTCTGGCAAGTGGACATCACCCACATTAACTCCTTTGGTAAACTTAAGTTTGTCCATGTGGTGGTAGATACTTGTTCAAAGGCTATATTTGTAATAGCCCAATCTGGAGAAAAGGCTAATAATGCGATAAAGGCGGTTAAATCAGCCATGCTGGTCCTTGGTGTCCCCTGGACCATAAAGACTGATAAAGGACCAGTGTATACATCACAGGAATTTAATTCCTTCCTGAAATCCTGGAACACACAGTCTGCCACAGGTATCCCATACAACCCACAGGGACAGGCAATCATTGAAAGAACTCATAGGATGATTAAAGATCTCTTACAAAGACAGAAAAGCAATCATTTGCTCCCAGACCCACAGCTTGCTTTGACTGAGGTCCTTTTCACTATCAATTTTCTTACTTTTGATTCCCAAGGGATCAGCCCAGCTCATAAACACTGGGTTCCTTTCCATCCCAGCCCCCAGCCCCTATGGTTAGGTGGAAAGACTTCCTGACAGGAGAATGGAAGGGACCACACCCCCTGCTAACCGAGAGCCAAGGATATGCATGTGTCTTTCCAGAGAAAGCGAAACAGCCCATTTGGGTAACAGCCAGAAACATTAAGCCTGCTACTGACAGCCAACCAGAACCAGCTAAATAAGACTGAGAGTCTGCCTTGTTAGCGGATGCACCTGCCCTATCATCCTACCCTGAGAAACTGCCCATAGCCACATCCGTTACTGGTTTATACCCCACTAGCTCTGGTCAGCCACTCAAATGGCCCACAGGCTGTGTGAGGTCATGCCATTCCTGATTACCATTGTTCCTCATTCCTACCCCTATCTGAGCAAGCACTCCTGTGGTCTCCTGTTTTGAGCACTGGTTAGTCAATGATGGGTAAGATCCCCTGGGGGACAACCTAAGACAGTCACAGCCGCGTAGGGAGACCACGTGGAAATGGGGTCAACAATGGTATGGCCAAGAATCATGCCTTCCGTTGCTCAAAAACAAAAAGGGGCAAATGTGGAGTGAGAAGGTGAGAAGTCATGCCAAGACGGCCGCTGACAACAGAAACTGCCTGGCAACAGGCCGTGATTAGATGGCTTCAGAAACATGACTACAGAGCCTGACTGACAACAGGCCGTGATTGGATGGCTTCAGAAACCACACAACAGAGCCTGACTGGCAGCAGGCTGTGATTGGCTGGTTTCAGAAACTGCCTGGCAACAGAGCCTGACTGGCAACAGGCTGTGATTGGATGGCTTTGGAAACTGCCTGGCAACAGGCTGTGATTGGTTAGGGCATAGACTGCCTCTTGACCGGATTGGCTGCCTTGGCTATATAAGCAGCTGTAGCAACTGAAATAAGTCTGCAGGCTGCTTGCCTCAGGCCTGCTTTCACCTGACTCCCGGGGTCTGTGTGGTGGCTCTGCCCCTCTTGCCCCCATCATGCTGCTCCTCTCAGGAATGAATCCACAGCAACACTCCGGGTGTCTTCTTAAACTCACTCTGCCTCCCCCTCACTGTTTACAAGCTTTACTGTATTTTTTTTATAAGATTTTATTTATTTGAGAGAGTTACAGAGAGAGGGAGAGACAGAAAGATCTTCCATCTGTTGGTTTAGTCCCCAGATGGCCACAATGGCTGGAGCTGAGCTGGGTTGGACTTGAGCTGATCTAAAGCTAGGAGCCAGGAGATTCTTCTAGGCCTCCCACATGGGGGCAGGGGCCTAAGCACTTGGGCCATCTTCTGCTGCTTTCCCAGGCCATAAGCAGGGAGCTAGATCAGAAGTGGAGTAGCCTGGAATCAAACTGGCACCCGTATGGAATGCTTGTACTGCAAATAGAGGCTTAGCATACTATGCCACAGCGCGGGCCCCTGCTGGCTGTACTCTTAAGGTAACTGCAATGCTAGATACAGTTCTTTGGCATCATTTTTTTGATGCAGTTGCATTTGCATTTGTGACTTGGGATGGGTTTGTATTATTTTCTTACTACCTACCTGAGAACAGTGGGTCAAGCTGTCAAGTGTCCTAGGCTGGTTATGTGCCACAGGAATTCTTGCCATGGCATTATCCTGATGGCACACTTATGACAGATGCATCATCACCTTACATAGTAGGAAGCAAAAAGCTGATTCCAAGAAGTTGTTGAGGGGCTGGAATGGAAATTGTATGTTCCATTTCAGATGTCACTAGGTCCCATTTCCCCTTTTTTTAAACCTAGAAACCTTTTATTTAAGGTATATAAACTTCTTGCATTTCATATATACAAATATAGGAGCATAGAGATTCTTCCCACTGTACCCATCCTCCTACCTTTACTCCCAACCTTCTTCCCCCTTCCTCTCGTATTCCCATTCTTATTTTTTTACTAAGATCTATTTTTCAATTAACTTTATAAACATAAGGTTAACCCTACGCTAAGTAAAGAGTTCAACAAATAATATGAAAAAGAAAAAACTGTTCCTCAACAGTCGAGACAAGGGCTGTTCAAAGTCATCACATCTCAAAGTGTCAATTTCACTCCTGTGGATTACCTTTTAGGTACTCTATTAGTTACCATAGATCAGGAAAAACATGGTATTTGTCTTTTTGAGACTGGCTTATTTCACTAAGTATAATGTTTTCCAGTTACATCCTTTTTTTTTTTTTTTTTTTGCAAATGTAGGCCCCAGTTTTATTTCATAAGGCTTTTGTAGCATGCCATGCATGGTGCTTGTTGGATAGCAGGCCTGTGTGCCTCTAAGGCTTTTCTCCACCTTTTCTTTTTCTTTCCATTTTTCCTCCACTCTGTGGCCTTTTTACCTCTAAATCATGGTGTGAAATTATAACCAGAGAGCACATCGTGATTCACATTACTTGCAACATGTAACAAGGGCATATTCTTCATGGGGGACTGTTCTCCAGCTTTTTGCTCCTGCTTCTCACACTAGATGAGGGCTGCTCCCCTGCCTGTATACCTGCAGCTCATGACATGAATCCTCTGAGGTATGGCCTTTCTCCAGCAATAAATCACCGAAGCTGTTGCTATTTATGAAAGCCAGCCTTTCTTCGGGTTGGGAAATTAAGAGAGCGTGGTCTCCTCCCTTCCCTTAGGGTTTGCTGAGGCAGAGTTTGTTCATGGTGAAAAATGTGCCATTCAGCTCCAGCTTAACCTGATCAGGGAACATACAGAATCAGATGGAAGCAAAATGAAATACTGTGACTATACCGGGTGCTTCTGTCACCAAGGCAAAGAGGTGAGGGGAAATCTAATTATTCTTGAACAGATTGCCCTCTGCCAAGCTCTGTCATGCCTGCGTGCACATTAACAAGGGGATGGCCTGTGTCTGACTCCAGAAGCCTCGCAGAGCTGACTTCAGGCCCCTTTGTTTGCTTCAAACCTTGGATGGCGCAGAGCACTGGCAAGCTTCACTCACTCAGCAACAGTTTGGAGGGTCTTTGCAGTTTTACACAGCTGCTTTCCCTTCCCTCTGTGATCCCTAACTCTTTCCTCCTCCTCCTCTCAGCGTTCCTTGTGCTGTCTTGCTAATTACAGGTTAAGTATATGTCGGTGGCTCTGGCAGGCATAGAAAGGTAGGCTATGTTATTTAAATTCCTCAGACCCTTCACCTCCTTTCTAAGTTCTGGCTTTCTAGTCTGGTTCTACACACCCCTGCTGCTCTTTTAGTTCCTTTGTTCTGTCTTCAAAACCCACCCTCAGACTTGGTCTTCAGCCAGTCATTCAGGCCTTCAAGTCTGTTCCCTGTCTCTCTTCCTCAATTGCTGAAGGAAAGGTTTTACCCCTTGTTTAAAAGGATGATGCTTTGAGGGATAGAATCAGGTGTGTTTGAAGGGTTTTGTTTTTGAACAAGGGTCTCTTTCTCAAGCCATTGACATTTCCTTGTGTGTGCAGTTCTTAGCTCTTCTGAGATCACACTCCAAGCGTTTTCCTTCTTTTTGGTCCATTTACACTCCTGCAGCTTGAGTCTTGTCTTTTCAGATTTTCCCAGCACCAGACCTATCGGGAAGTTTTGGTCTTAAGGACAGGTGAAAGTGTGAGGTAATATAAGCAGTTTTACTACCTGTATTCTTATAAAAAGTTCCTGTTTCCTCACTCCCCTCTTCCTCTGGCGTGGTGCATCCTCAGCCCTGTGTGGTTTTTTTTTATCACAGTACTTGGCATGCTATGTTGTAATGTCCCTTCTCTTGTTGTTGCCAGACATGTGAGCTCCCCAACTCCAGGGACACCCTCTACCTTTGATCAGCACACTGTAGATATTTAAAAAATACAGATTAGTAAATAATAATTGAGTGTGGTTTGAGAGTGGTTTAATAGCATAAGGATCAAATATGAGCTTTGGTGTCAGACCTGGAATAAAATTCACGCCTATACTTCTTAATAGAAATATGACTCTTTAACTTTTCTGAGACTCAGCTCTTGATCTGTATCAGGTTTGATCATATATTGACTAGTGAGCTAATAGCCATTAACGTGTTCTGATCACTCAAGTGCATGCCAGGCATTGTACTTAGCAATCTGCATGAATTTGTTTCATTTAACTCTCACCATGTTTCAGATGAATATTGTTTTTATTACTTTTTATCACATCACAAAGTCAATTTAAGAAATTTAAGCTGCTCACTAAAGGTTACACAACTAGGAAGTAGACTGAGTTAGCATTCTGTCATCTGATTCCAGAGTCCTTGCTCTTAAGATTATGAATTCTGGGGCAGGTGTTGGCTCATTGGTTATGTCAGTGCTTGGATGCCTCCATCCCATTTCGGAGTTCATTAATAAAAAAACTGGATTGGACATGGAATAGCCAAAACTGTAACCATCACTCTGTCACAGAGGCTTAACCCACTGCGCCAAACACCAGCTCCCCTCATCGTATTTTTATTATTATTATTTTTATTTATTTATTTATTTATTTTGACAGGCAGAGTGGACAGTGAGAGAGAGAGACAGAGAGAAAGGTCTTCCTTTGCCGTTGGTTCACCCTCCAATGGCCGCCGTGGCCGGCGCGCCGTGCTGATCCAATGGCAGGAGCCAGGAGCCAGGTGCTTTTCCTGGTCTCCCATGGGGTGCAGGGCCCAAGCACCTGGGCCATCCTCCACTGCACTCCCTGGCCACAGCAGAGAGCTGGCCTGGAAGAGGGGCAACTGGGACAGAATCCGGCGCCCCGACTGGGACTAGAACACGGTGTGCCGGCGCCGCAAGGTGGAGGATTAGCCTAGTGAGCCGCGGCGCCGGCCCCCTCATCGTATTTTTAAGAAGCAGTTGCTCCTCCTCTAGTGAGATCCATTAAGTTGGTGGCAGACTCAATCTCCTGGAAGGCTGTTTATGGTACTTAAAATGACTCATCTCCAAGGTTCTGTATGTTCTTAAGTGATACTTAAGACAAGTGTCTGGCAACTTTCTGGAAGTTCTTTGCTATCCAGGACACTTGTTTAATGCTTCCAGAGTTAACTGTGCATTTACATTGCAGAGGGAATTCTTTGTTTCCCAGTCTTCAGTGAAGTGGAAACATAGTGTTTTGTATCTTTCTATAAAAGTCAGCAGTTTTCCAAAGGTCTTGCTTATGAAAGTTATTAGTTATGCAAAGTGGGCCTTTATGGATATTCCATGAAATGATTCCAATTAAAAGGCAGTGGTTAGATTGCCAGTCAGTGTCAGGTAATTAAATTATGATATGCTCCTGTCATTAACAAGGACTCTGATGTGGGAGGGGGGGAGATAAACAAAGATTCTTGAAATTTGTTGATAGGGAGAGTATATTACTTTGTGCATTCTCGTATAATTAGGAAAATAAAACAGCTTCGCATTATGTATTGGAAATAGAGAAGACTTATTACTTTCTCCTAGGGTATAATTAATCAATTTCAGCTGTGGTGTTTCAGATGTTATGGTAAAGTAGAATTTCATTAAAAACTGTAGTTCAGTAATAATGGGCCAGTCATACTGATACTATTTCAAACATAAAAATGAGCTTCAGATATCAAAAGCATATTCTTTCCTTAGTGTTGCCCCAAGAAGAAGTTGAATTGAGAAAGGGCTACATTGGAATTTTGAGGCTGGTTTCAACTCATATTTTTGTAGTGATTGAAGGAAGACAGTTTAGTTCCTTGACTTGTGCATTGGAGAGTGCCAAGGACTTCTTTCACTGATACTCTGGCCAGTGCATGGATCCTCTCGTCTCAGCTCCACAGGGAGGCTGTCGATCCAGCCAAGGAGAGCCTTGCTGGGCTGCAGTAAGTCGCTTATAAATACAGACAGGGATTGGAAAGGAAACTGCTTTTCTTCTAGCTGTAGTTATAAATCTTACCAGGAGCTTGTAGAAGCTGTGTGTTAACCAGGACGCTGCTCCATGAGGAAGTAAATTCCCTGACTGGCAAGTGTAAGACTTTGGGAAAGATAACTTTTCTGCATTCATTCCAGTTTTCAGTACCTTGATCTGGTGGCCTTCTGTGGGGTTATGTGGTTATCTGCACCCCCAGACATGTGCATCAGTGATGGTGACTTAACCCTGGGGGAGCCGGAAGCACAGGGGCTGGGGAAAGGTCTTAGGAGATCCCAAGCATCACTAAGCACAATCTCAAGAATTCAGACTTACGTAATTTGATATTTATGATGATTCATATAGTGCTGCTTTGACTTTTGCAGTTTGTATTATAAAGGAATCTTATTCAGGATACCACTGAAAGCTCAAGAATGCAAGGAGAATGTTTAAACTTATTATGAAAGGCTCTTATTTTGAAGCCTTTTGTATTTCTTGCAATAATATATGGCTAACAAATCATCCCTTTCCTTTAAACAGATCCAGAGACTCTCTGCTGTTGGTCTGGTTTGAGGATGCTTGTGTGTGTGTGTGTTAAATGAACTACAAATTTATTTCCTTTAAAAGATACACTGATCTAAGCTAGTGTTTTTGCCTGTTAAGCCACATTAGTGAGATTTTGTAGTACCTTGTAGTGACGATTATTTATCATCTTGTGATGATTCCATGTGGGTCTTATACAATTATAGAGGCTTGTTGCACACTCCCTGTAACTTGAACACACTTTCTACTAGGTATTTATCTCCATGAAGAGGCCACCAAAGGTTGGAACCAAGATCGTTAAGCCCCTTTCTTACCTGATCTGTACTCTCATCTTTCCTCTTGATGTTCTGACTAGTTTGTGTTTGTAGATGTCCAGAAACAAGCCATGTACTCAAAACTGAAAGTGGTTTTCTCCTGGTAGCTCACCATCACCTGGGCATGAAGATTTGGTTTCAATACTGGGAAAAATAAAGCTATCCCTCTGATACTAGAAGTAAGGAGTGGGAGTGGAAGAGCTATATAGAGTGTTGAGAGGAGTGATGCCTAATTGTGGCTTTTCTCTTCCAAGCATATCTTTTGTTTAGAAGTGAGTTCTTAGAGAGTAAAGAAGAAGGAAGACTTTGAAAAAAAGAATAGACAAGTGTGTAATTTTTTTTCTGTAGAAGAAATCTAACTTTCTTTCAAAATAAGTTCTGCATTGCTTCTAGCTAAACTATACCTCCACTGAAGTTCAAAGATTTTTAAGAACTGTTAGCTGAATCTAGCAGAGATATTTACTAAATGTAAATTATGAATGTTTTTACTTTGCTTCACAGATTGTGAACCATTTAATAAGTGTATATTTTTAAATAAAAATATTATTTACATTGATTTGCTAGTTCACTTTAAAATTCTGAATACATTCAGGAGGGCTGTGATTATGTGAAGTGCTTACTGCAGTTACTAGCACACTGTACATATTGTGTAAATATAAGATGCTGTGCTTTTGTTAACCACGAGTGTGAAGGAGAGAACTGAGGACAGTAAAGCAAGTGATTACAGAAATGTCTCACCTGGTTAACTTCTCGCTAATGTACAGCAGGCTTCCAGAACACTCCCCTGCTACTGTGTGCTTAAAAATGAAAATTCTTTTGAATATCAACATGAAGAAAACAAAATGGGAGAAATAATCATTTGTTTTGTTGTTAGGCCTTTTTATAGCTGTGGCTTGTCACTGTCTCAAACATGTGTAATTCTAATCCTGGTAGATCTTTTGCAGTTTCCACTGCTGTAGTCTGAATACAGTGACATTTAAGTACAGTGTGGGGGTGCTAGAGATAACACTGATTTCTGAACCAGGATCTTGAGGGCTCGAGTCACTGTTTCTTTACCTATATGTGACCCTAAGAGATACAGTGTCCTATGAACCTTACTAAGGTATTTTTTTTTCTTGAATCACCAGTTTTAAGACAAGTATGGCAGTTGAATGGATAGGCCACTGGAAGCCTTCCTGTTTGGGAAGCAGCTTTGTGCTAACAGTACCTTTGTACTCTCACAAGTTACTTAAGGCAGTAACTACTGATCTTAATGATTGCCTGGATTACTGAGCAAGGTACCTACCTGTCTGGGCTGTTAACACAGCAAACATGATGCGAATTTAAAAAACAGTTAGTTCCTGTGTAGGCAGTTAGCCTAGCAATTAAGTTACCATTTAAGACACCTGTGTCCTATATCAGAGTACTGGGTTCGATGCCTAGCTCCAACTTCCATTTTCAGATTCCTGCCAATACAGACTTTTGTGTAGATAGTAGGTGATGACTCAAGGAATGGCTCCTGGCTACTCCTGTGAAAGACTTCCATTGAGTTCCTGGTCACTGTGGGCAATTGGAGAGTAAATCTGCAAATGGAAGCTCATTCTTTGTCTTTGTCTCTGCCTCTTGAATAAAAAAAAAAGTAATTTTTTCTCAAATGGATTGAATAAAATGATGTGATACTTTATGGTATAAACTGTGTTTTATGTTTTATGTTTTTTGTTTTATGGTATAAACTTAAGTTTATGGTATAAACTTTGCTTGTACCATAAAGTGGGAAAATAATATACTGTGGAAAGGAGTGCTCAAAAAGGATGGTAGCTACATGAGACATTAGTGTTCCCACTTCTCAGTTCTTTGTTGCACAGTTGTAGGAACTGCTAGTGGTATCACTGCCAGTAGTACAAATAACAGCCAATGCTTGATTAAGTTAATAGCGGTAGCTAGAAAATGTGGGAAGTCTTTGTGTTGCATTACATTCTTTCTTAGTCCCACCAAACAGTTGTATAAGATGCATCCCATTGATAATTTTTCAGATGAGGAAACACTTAGAGAAAAGTTTCCTGCTTATAATACTACATGTCCAAAGTAGTACAGCTGCAATTTGAAACCTTACTTATTTTACCAAAGATTTCAACATGTACCTGCTCCTTTTCCCTCATTGGTCATTGCTGTAAAGTATTACTTTCTGTAAATGTACATTCTTCAACCATGCTTTGTAGAAGACATTTTTATGAAATGAAATAATTCATCCATTTTTAATTTTTGTCTTTGATCATCCAGTAAATAATGAAAAGGATATCAGAGCTTAAGGAAAAGGAAAGCTATTTCATTGAATAAGGAGTATGGATGGTTCTTCCATATCTCTGTGAGGATTGACTGTGGGGCATTTAGAAGTCTGGATCAGCTACTGTTTATGTTCCAATAAGATTTTCAGATGATTCTTCCATTAAGTATGTAGCAAAATTCACATTCTTTGGAATATCCACTTGAATAAAATAAAATTGGCGAAATAAACCTATTTTTAAGAGCTTTTATACCCTTCCTCATTTTTAACTATTTAGGATTTTCTCTGTAAATTGGCACATAACAAGAATTTTAAGTATGTACATAGTAATCATAAAATTGGAATTGATCACGTTTGCTTAACAAAAATGGTTCTGATTAAATCACTCTGGTGCTTATGGTATGTGCTTTGATTGTTTTGCTTTTGCTAGACAAGGAAACTTATTAAAGAAGGAGAAATAGAGTACAGAGTAGTATAAATGCCTTTCCCGGAACATAGGGGATTGACAGTTGAGAAATGAAAGTGTTTTAAAGCTCTTAGAACACAGGCTGGAAAACAGCCTCCAAGTATTAAAACAATGAGGTAAACTGGAGTCTAATTCTGTTTTCCTATGTGATTTTGAGCTAATCTGCATTACTCTACTCAGGTCAGCCTCCTGCTTTCATTAAACATGTTCTTTAAAAATTCCTTTGTCCCTTGGGCAAGCAAGATCCTTTATAAACATGAGGTTAAAAGGTTAATTTGAGGTCTTTGGTCTGTAAAGAATTAAATTTTCCAGGAAGCTTAATCAGATATTAATGTAACACCCAATCAGTCCACTTGAACCTGCCCTGAGTTTTGCTATTACTCCTTATTGATTAGAACGGGTTCCTTTTGCTGCTCATGGATTATTTATGGAGCGTCCCCCAGGGTATTAAGGCATTGTGAGGAAAGATAAAAATCTCCTCCTTCAAATGGCTGGGGCTGTGGGCTTAGTGGCTGCTGTGACGGACTGTGAAGGCCATGTCCTCTGGGTCCCTATTGTCTCAGCTGCACTCATCCCTGCAAAGTCCCCGGTTGCTGAGACGAGGTACACAAGGTTTAGATTATGTCCCGCAAACTTGGTGGAACTGAGCACTTTACGAAATATTTTTTTACATGGTTTATCTATGGAGAGCAGGTCAAAGAAATTCGAAAACTGTAGGGAGAATTTAAACTAAAAAAAATTAAAAAAAAAAGTTTGATATGAAAATGTGAACTGACCAAAACACACTTTGCTTGTTCAGTTTAGGTTTTACTTTTTAAATCAGAGATGCTGAATATCATGAGAATACTTGTTTTAATGCTAATAATTTTTATAAATACTGTGTGTGAATATGTGAAGCGGGTGTTGGTCCTCAGAGTGTGGCGCTTAGAGTGGAGTGGGGATGGGACAGATGATATTGAGTACAACATCTGTGCAATTTGTAAATTTAGTCTCTTGGGCCGTAGTCACAGAATGAGGAAGATGAGTAAGACCCACATATTTTTATTCAGATAGATTTCATTATCTTGAGGAATATTTTTATTTTATAAAAGGTATTTTGCATTTTTGGAAGATATTGGAATAAAAATGTGTGTGTGTGTGTGTGTGTGTGTGTTGTGGAGATGGGAGAGTATATAAAGCCTAATTGGATTTCCTATAAAATTCAAGGTAATGATAATCTCCAAGAAGAATTTGGATACTAATTATTCTAAAATTTGGTATTCCAAATGCCTAAAAACCATCCCAAACTCAATATTAGAACAAAAATTTAATGGAAGTACATCTTAGTTGGTCTTAAAATGGAAAAATAAACCAATTAAACTTGTAATCATTACTTTGATCTAGGAACTAGCAGAGAAATAAATATCTGCACATCCTTAGAACTTCAGTTTCACTCTGTGACTTGGAGGAAAAATGAACCTAAGACTGTGGTTGCCAAAGTGGGTAATTAGTTGAACACTGCCTACTTTCACTGTCTTTGGATCTGGCCATTCTATTTAAGTTACAATGTGAGCCAAAGGGGGAGAAAAACAACCTAAACATTGGGAACTAGGAAGCCAACTGATACTTAAAAAACTTAATGAACCTTGAAAATTGCTACTCACCTAGTGAAAATAAGAGTACCACATAGAGTAGGTCGGAAAGAAAATAGTCTTTGATGCTTCCTGAGTTCTGGCAGCATTTCTTAGACAATAGAATCATTTGTGGTCTACTGAGAATCGGCTGTGTGCAGATGTGTATATATGAACTTTGGGGAGATACATCAAAAAGGAAAAATCTATATTGAGATTAAAGCATGTTGCTGAACCCATTGGGGGAAGAAAATGGGGAGTGACTTGGTTTCTTTTTGGAGTGATGAAAATGTTCTGGCATTAGATAGTGACAATGGATGCACAGCTTTGTGAATACACCAAAGACCACTGAATTGCACACTTTAAAAGAATAAATATTATGGTATATCCTCTCTCATCTATGTGACTTTCCTTTGCCATTGCAGATCTAGTCTTTTCTCTTACTAAGTTTCTAATATATAACAAAAGAAGATTGTACAAAAAGGAATACAGGCAATAGGAAATTAATTCTTTTAGAAATATTTTTTAAATTTAATTTTTAAGTCATTTTTAACAGATTCAATGTGTTTTGTAGATATAGTTAAGAACAGAAATTCATTCTTGTTAGCTGTCTATGGGTTTTTCCACAGGGTGTCTCAAGTGTTTGCCTGCCTGCTTTTTTCTTTTTTTTAAAAAAATTGTTTATTGGGGCCAGTGCTGTGGTACAGCAGGTTAACACCCTGGCCTGCAGTGCCAGCATCCCATATGGGTGCCGGTTCGAGACCCAGCTGCTCCACTTCCGATCCAGCTCTCTGCTATGGCCTGGGAAAGCAGTAGAAGATGGCCCAAGTCCTTGGGCCCCTGCATCTGCTTCGGAGACCCAGAAGAAGCTCCCGGCTCCTGGTTTCAGATCGGCACAGCTCCGGCTGTTGCAGCCAATTGGGGAGTGAACTAGTGGATGGAAGACCTCTCTCTCTGCCTCTCCTCTCTCTGTGTAACTCTGCCTTTCAAATAAATAAATAAATAAATAAATCTTTTTAAAAAAAATCTGTTTATTTATTTGAAAGGCAGAGTGATGGAGAGAGGGAGATCTTCCATTTACTGATTCACTCCCCAGATGACCTCAGTAGCCAGATCTGGGCCAGGCCAATGCCAGGAGCCTGCAACTCTATGCATGTCTCCTATGTGGGTGGCAGGGACCCCCATGTGGCCACCTTCTGTTGCTTTTCCAGGCACATTGGCATGGAGCTGGATTGAAGTGGAGCAGCTTGGTCTAGAATAGGTGCCCATGTGTGATGCCCAAGTCACAAATGGCGATTTGATCTGCTGTACTGCTGGCCCCTCTTTCAGTTTTCTAATCTGAGTGTGGTGGACTTGTGCTTTTGGAATTGAGTGAAGAATTTATTAAACTTTTGTTTTGCTGCAATTAAATATCTGAGGCTAAATAACTTTTTAAAGAAAAGAGGTCTGCATCAGGTGATGACCTTACTGGCAGAGTTCTCAGGTGGCACAAAGCATCACTTAGTGTATGTATTTATTTCTTTGGATTTTGCTCCCCCTTCTTATAAAGCAAGCAGTGCCCAATTATATACATTCCATCCTGATAACCTTATTTAATCCTAATTGCTTCCTAATGGTTCCACCTGTAAACACCATAATCAGATTGTGTTTCCACCCTATCGATACCTCATAATTTGGATTAAATTTCAAGATATGAACCCTTGGGGAGCACACTCAAACCATAGGAGTTAGCAATCTGAAAAATAGTGAGCTACTCCTTGCCTGGGCGGTGTTGCAGGAAACAAATCCAGATAGATCCACATAATTATCATAGTTGGTCTGAGGTTTACATCCCATAGGATATGCTATCAGTGGCTGTTAACTCCCATCTTGGCACTACGTTGAAATGATCATTTAGGAACCTGTGCAATTCCTGACCTATCAGAAAAGATTTCAAGACATGAAGGACAAATAATTGGTACTGATGATTCTGTGATCTAACAACAACCCCAGGTGCTGCGGTGACAGGCACTGCCAGATTTGGAAACAGTTTTCTTTCTTGTTTGTGTAAGCACAAAGGATTGTTTTAGAAAGCCTCACATTTACTGTGTATTATAATGCTACAAGTCTTTTAAAAACAGGACAAAAAACTTACTTTGAATGGTAAAGGACCAGATTGAGTTTGAACTAGATGACTGCTAGCAGTTCCTTCTCTTGCTTTATCTTGTGTTCTTTTATTTAATATTTCATTTGGGTTTGTATAAGGAAGGAATTTCGGCTGTGTATTTGTACTGTTTCTACATATATAATATATTTTTGTGACAATTGGCAGATTTGTTTTAATTAAGAAGCTTTAATGTGATTGATGTTGGGATCACTTATCATCTCTGCATTTTAAGCAAATTTATGCTTTTTGACCAACTGCTTCTACATTTATTAGCATGGACCTGAAATAAGATGACTTGAAGAATGTTACTAGAAGTGATAATTTTGTGGAAGAACTTAACACATGTCCCTAAGAAGGCTTATTTATGACCCTCTATCGTTTTAGAGTAGATATAAACTGTGCAAATTGGGATAGCTGCCAGAAGTTCAAAGTATAGGATTTAATTCATCAAAAGTTTTTTGAATTGCCTTCTGTTACTAGATACCATGTCATACTATAAAAGGATGAATGAGACAAGATCCCTATCCTAAGCAACTCATGGAGGAGTAATGAAGACAGACCTATTTTTTTTTTTTTTTCTGAAGATTCACATATTTATTTGAAAGGCAGAGTTACAGAGAGGGAAAGAGATCTTCCATCTCTTCATTTACTCCCTAAATGACTGCAAAACTCAGGGCTGCAGTAGGCTGACACCAGGAGCCAAGAAGTCCATCCTGGTCTCCCACGTGGGTGGAAGGGCCCATGGACTAGGGCCATCTTCCATTGTGTTCCCAGGTGCATGAACAGGGAGCTCTGTTGACAGCAGAACAGCAGGGACTCAAGCCTGGGCTCCTGTGGGCTGCTGCTGTTTCAGGTAGTGGCTCAACCTACTGCACCACAGTCTTGGCCTGAGACAGACCTAAGAACAAGGGTTTGGAATGAAAAACTTTGTTATGTGATTGACCCACTATAGTTATTTATCATATCATATCATAACAGAAGAGCTGCATTTTAAATTTTAATGAGCACATGAGAATCCTAAATAATAATACTTTTCTTGAATTGAAATATTAACGTAGGAGGTTAGAGAAGCCCTTATGCATTTTGAGCCCTTACCATCTTCTTCAGCAGTAAGCGAGAGACCCAGCAGCAGCCCCTGCAGCATATGTGCTAAACGTTCTGTGTGGTTTGACTGTGAATATGTTCTGAGGGTGTAATTTTTGATTGGTGTAATGTGCAAGCAGGCATCCTTTAGAAGTAGCTGTTGTTCAGTGCTTGAGTAGAAATTAAAAATGAGTCCTTAAAAGGAAGTATGGGGAGAAGAAAATTTGGTAAGCCAATTTTAATTGCATATAAGAATCAGATGATCTTATGTCTCCTGTTTAAAGACACTGCTTATATTGAAATGCCATTTGAGAATAAATCAGTAGTTCTTAACTTCCTTTGGCTCACA
Organism: Oryctolagus cuniculus; assembly: GCF_051225735.1. NCBI lineage: Eukaryota > Metazoa > Chordata > Mammalia > Lagomorpha > Leporidae > Oryctolagus > Oryctolagus cuniculus. The sequence continues at coordinate 66,199,970 of NC_142879.1, read as the reverse complement.
GATTCTTTTGAGAAACTTTTTATGTATGTATATTCATGTGTGTGTGTGTGTATAAGCATACAAAAAATTTAAAAGCTAAGTATATATGTGTAAGTATATATACATACATATAAAATTTGTATATTATTTCAAAAGGTTCATGAATCTCAAAGCACATTGGTGGAATCATTAGGGTTGTATAAATAGTATTGCTAATTTATATTATGAAAATTCTGGGTACAAAATTTAAGTATTGACTATAAAATTTATAAGTAAATGATCTTGCCAATAAATGTTTAAATGTCTTAGATAAAAAGCCTCATTTTCAATTCTATCTTAGTGAAACTTAGGTTGGAGTGTACTTCTGGAATTTTATTCATAAAAGAGTATTTGCAAGTAAAGTCTAATTCTCCTGAAATGTCCATCACATGTCACTTCCAGAAAAAAATATGTTAGGAAATAAAAACATCTTTCTAAATGTAATATAGCAAGTCAAAAAGTGAGCTGACATGCATATGTAGCTAGGTAGGAGATGTGGTTTGTTGAGGAAGATTAAAATGTCATTTTATCTGAAGGTTCACTAGTCATTTCCCCAGGGCTGTCTTTGCTTATGCATGGAAATGGGTTCTTCTGGTTCAAATATAATTCATGTTTAATTAGTTGGCCATACAAGAGTATGTTCTTTTTGAAGTACTTTTAGCCTATAGATGTCAATGGTTTAATTACGGAGTTTTACCTTGAAAACTTAAGGTATAATTTTAATTACACCAGACATAGCAGTGTCAACTATTAATCCAATAGTGAGATGTTTTCAAGCATAATTTTAACAGCAGCCTGAGTTTGTTGCACTAGCTTCTTTTCTTTTTATGAAGTATGTTCATGAAAGCGAGAATAAATTTAATTTCCCATAACAGAATGTTTCTCCTGTGCTGCTTCTCAGAAAAGCCACACTCCTCCCTCAGTACTATCAACCAATTTTGATGACCACAATCAAAAATCATAGTGTTAGTGAGTTAAGCAGTTTTAACAGATGGGTCTCCTCAGGCCCTTCTTTTTATGTAAATTGTTAACTAAAAAACAAACAAACAAAAAAACTACATTGAATATAGAAGGAACAATGAGATATTTCAAAAAGATAATAAATTTATTTACACTTAGACCTTTTGAAAATACCCCTTTTTTGGCTGGCGCCACGGCTCACTAGGCTAATCCTCTGCCCACGACACCTGTACCCCAGGTTCTAGTCCTGGTTGGGGCACCAGATTCTGTCCCAGTTGCTCCTCTTCCAGTCCAGCTCTCTGCTGTGGCCCGGGAAGGCAGTGGAGGATGGCCCAAGTGCTTGGGCCCTGTACCTGCGTGGGAGACCAGGAGGAAGCACCTGGCTCCTGGCTTCGGATTCACCTGACTCCTGGCTTCAGATTGGCACAGTGTGCCGGCTGTAGCAGCCATTTGGGGGGTGAACCAACAGAAGGAAGACCTTTCTCTCTGAATCTCTCTCTCTCACTGTCTAACTCTGCCTGTCAAAAAAAATTTTTTTTTTGTAAGTTAGACGTAGATTTTACCATCTTAATGTTTTTAAGTGTACAGTTCAGTAGTGTTAAGTGCATTTCAGCTGTTGTGTAACAATCTCTAGATCTCTAGAACTCTTCTCATTTTGCAGTTGGTGTGTCTATACCTATTAAACAAGTCACCATTCTCTCTTCCCTCAGAGGTAGAGTCTACAAAATTGTTTTGTCTGGAAGGCAGCTGCAAGACTCAAAATTCAATAAATTTGTAGCAGACTAATTTTTAAGTTGATAGTTAATTGTTAAGTTGATAATTTTTTATGGCCTGCAAGTTGGTGTTTTAAATATCCAGATGACCATTGGCAGAAAAAAGGTTCCCTACCCTGGCAGTGAATTTGACAACTCTAGGTATCTCATATAATTGGAATCCTATTATTTCTCTTGTGAGGACTGCCTTATTTCACTTAGCATAATATCCTCACGGCTCATCCATGTGTGTAGCACATGTCAGAATTTCTTTCCTTTTTAAAGTTGAGTAATATTTTCATTGTTAGCATGTACCATATTTTATTTAACCTTTGATCCATCAGTGGACACGGTGTTGCTTGTACCTCTTGGCTGATGCGAAGAATGCTGCTGTATACCTTAGTGTACAACAATCTGTTTGGGAATTCGGTTTCAACTCTTGTGTAAATGTTCCCAGAAGTAGGATTGTATATTACATGGTAATTTTTAAAAAGATTTTTTTAAAGAACTACCATATTGTTTGCCATAGTGGCTGTGCCTTTTATGTTTATACCATCAGTACACAAAGGTTCCAGTTTCTCCTCATCCTCAACATTTGTGATTGTTCACTGAAAATGGCCATCCTGGTGAAGCAGTGCCTCTTTGTGAACTTGATTTGCATTTCCTGAATGGCTAAGGATGTTGAGCATCTTCTTGTGATTGATGGCAATTTGTAATTCTTCTTTGGAGAAACATCTGTTCAAGTTTTTTCCTAGTTTTAAAACTGGCTGTTTGCTTTTTGTTGTTGAGGGCTAGAATTCTTTATATATTTTGGATATCATCCCTTTATCAGCTACATAATTTAAATATTTCCTACCATTCTGTGGGTTTTTGTAAGATATTTTATTTATTTGAAAGACAGAGTTAGAGGGTGGAAGCGAGAGAGATAGGTCTTCCATCTGCTTATTCACTCCCCATGTGGCCACAACGGCTGGCCAGCACTGTGCCAGGACAAAGCCAGGAGTCTGGAGCTTCTTCTGGATCTCCCACATAGGTGCAGGGGCCCAAGTATTTGAGCCATCTTCTGTTGTTTGCTCAGACAAGTCAGCAGGGAGCTGGATCTGAAGTGAGCAGCTGGGACGCAAAGCAGCACCCATTTGAGATGCCAGCCCTGTAGGCAGAGGGTTAACCTTCTGTGTCACATTGCCAGCCCCTGGGGATGCAGGAATCTTAATCACAGTGACAACGGATCCTGTGGGTTGCTTGCTTTTCCACTTGTTTATTTTGTTTTTGATGATGGAGGTTTTAAATTCTGCTGTAGTCCAATTTGTATGTTTTTGCTACCCATAGTTTTGTGCTATATCCAAGAAATCATTGCCAAATTCAGTTTCAGGAAGCTTTCCCCTTATGTTTTCTTCTAAGAATTTTACGGTTTTGGTATTGGATCCCTTTGTAGGTAAATTTTTTTATGTAGTGTACGTTAAGAGTATAGTTTTACTTTTTTTTTTTTTTTGGCTATCCAGTTTTGCCACAAAGATTCTTTGCTCATTGAATGGCCTTGGCACCCTTGCTGAAAATCATTTGACCATATGTGCATGATTCATTTGTGAGCTCTTTGTTCTTTTTCTTTAATCTTTATGTCTGTCTTTATAACAGTGCCACACTGTTTTAATTAATGTGACTTTGTAATAAATTTTCAACTCACAAAGTAAGAGACCATGAACTTTGTTATTTTTGAAAAAAAATTTGGGTACTAGAAATCTTTTGAGTTTTAGCATGGACTTTGCTGTTTCTGTGAAAAATACTGTTGTGATTTTGGTAAGAATTTTGTGGATCACATTGGGTAGTATTGAAATCTTAATGATACTGTTTTCTAATCCATGTGCCTGGGATGTCTTTTCATAGCCCAATTGAAATAAAAATAAATTCAGAACTTGAAATTTAATACTGATGAATGTAGTCTTGCCTGTTTAGGCCTGTCTTATGATAAATTTACTATGATATAAAACCTTCCATTTTCATCAGTTTGGTAGAGCAGGCTGGTCAGCGGGTGATAGGTAAAATTTCAGGTGCTCAAAGTTCTGTCTGACTGAAAGCTTCAGCTTTCCTCTTCCCAGTGATCGATTGATTGATTGGGTGTTAACAGGCTGATCCTTTATTTCAGCAGACTTTTTTTTGACAAGCAGAGTTAGACAGTGAGAGAGACAGAGAGAAAGGTCTTCCTTTTTCCGTTGGTTCACCCCCCAAGTGGCTGCTAGAGCCGGTGCGTTGTGGCCAGTACGCGCCGATCTGAAGCCAGAAGCCAGGTGCTTTTCCTGGTCTCCCAGGCGGGTGCAGGGCCCAAGGACTTGGGCCATCCTCCACTGCACTCCCAGGCCACAGCAGAGAGCTGGACTGGAAGAGGGGCAACCAGGACAGAATCCAGCGCCCCGACCGGGACTAGAACCCCGTGTGCCAGCACCACAGGTGGAGGATTAGCCTAGTGAGCCGCAGCGCTGGCCATCAGCAGACATTTTCTAAGCAGTCACTTAGTCAACATAGTACTTTGTTAGATACTTCTGGGAGTTAGTTGTTAAATAAGACAAGATCTTTATTCTCATTTAATAGAAATGGGGCAATGCAGACAAGTACCTGTAGTACTAATCATGATAAAATAAGCATCATTCTAAAGATAAACCTGGATACAGAGAGAATGCAAAGGAAGGAGTAAGTAGTTACGACTGTAAGGATTGGAAACAGCTTCATGAAAATGGTAGGACATGTGCCAAGCAAAGTGAATTGTAAATTTCTTTTATTTTTTTTATTTTTTGACAGGCAGAGTGGACAGTGAGAGAGAGAGAGAGACAGAGAGAAAGGTCTTCCTTTTGCCGTTGGTTCACCCTCCAATGGCCGCCGCGGCCGGTGCGCTGCGGCCGGCGCATTGCGCTGATCTGAAGCCAGGAGCCAGTTGCTTCTTCTGGTCTCCCATGCAAGTGCAGGGCCCAAGGACTTGGGCCATCCTCCGCTGCACTCCCAGGCCACAGCAGAGAGCTGGCCTGGAAGAGGGGCAACCAGGACAGAATCCAGCGCCCCGACCGGGACTAGAACCCAGTGTGCTGGCGCTGCAGGTGGAGGATTAGCCTATTGAGCCACGGCACCGGCCTGATGAATTGTAAATTTCAGTGGTCACAGGTGGAAGGACTAAGAAAACTATATGAATCAAACCTGAGAACCCACTGATTTACTTCTAGTCCTTGGAACACAGTGTGAGTTGACTCCCTTGTGGTATAAGGGACTGGGAAGGTAAGACAAGATTTGATTGTGGGGTTTCTTGGATGCTCTGATATGAAGTTTGTACTTCATTCTATAGTAAATAAAGAACTGTTTAAAAGTTTCCAAGGTGAATAACATGACTGTGGTAATTTAGGAAGATAATTCTGGTAATGGAATAAAAGAGAGGACTAGAGAGATGGAACCCAACCATCAAGCCAGTGTAATAGTTCAGGCAGGAAAGATGGAAATGCAAAATTGGTCTCTTACAGAAAGGTCAGAACTGTCTGAAGTGCAGTGAGTGGCACATAACTACTGCTTTTAATCCAAATGGCATTTACTTCTTGTGATTAGGAAGGTGTTAACATTCTCTGTTTTATGAGGAAAGTAAAAATTGGATTTGTGAAAACAAAAATGCACTGTTTCCACTTAGGTTTTTCTAGCTTCCTTTTAGATAATAAATATAGATTATAATTTTTGAGTAATATGGCTTTTTATTTTAAAAGGGCAATCACTCTATAAGAATCACGCCATAACTGTCAGTACATTTTTTGCATAAATGGTCTTCCTACTGGAGGCGGTCATTTGCATTATCTTTTTAATTAAAAAATTTTTGGTTTTCAGGGCTGGGAGTAGAGTGGGCACAGTCCTTGTATGAGCTCAGTTGAGAAAATTTTCATAACATTTTTAGTAACACTGAAGTACAGAGTTCTAGGAACTTCATGAAAGGTCAGACAATCCTAAATATTTTTTGGTGATTGTTTTGTCTTATATATTAAGGATTAAAGTCTTAAGTTTTAAACTGTAGTCTTGTCACAGTGAAGCGCTGCATCCGTTCATGACTGTGATTAATTCTGTGATTCTAGAAGAACACACAGGTCACTCTGCTAATTACTTGCTGTGGTTGCTTGCCCCTGGAGTACCTGTTTTCTGGAAACGCTTTCCTCTTTGACAATTTAAACTCATTCTAAAATTATGAAATCACTAATGTTAGTTTTATATTGTTCCTTCAATATAAATAGAAGTAAACTTTGCTGCAATTGTGTGTTTGACTTATAGAACCATGCTTGAAAAATATTCAGAGGTGAGTGTTGTGGCGTAGTAGTTAAGGTTCTGCTTGGAATACCCCCATTCTATAGCAGAGTGCTTGAGTTTGTGTACCACCTCAGTTTCCCGTCCAGGGTCCAGCTAATGAGCACACTGGGAAGCAGTAGGTGCTGGCTCAAGTAATTGGGTCCTTGCCTACCTTGTGGGAGACCCAGACTGAGTTCTGAGCCTAACCAGAGCTGTTTTGGGCATGCAGACATTGAGAGCATAAATGATCGGATGAAGATATCTCTGTCTCTGTCACTGTGCCATTCAAGTAAGAAAATATTTGAGGGAATTCAGTGAATGACATGCTAAATATTTTCTGCTATGGGGTCATGATTATTTTTATGTAAAAAATTAATACACTCCTTGCCTTATTGGCAGACAGGTACTGTGGAATTGTTATTTCTACTTTCATTATTAAAAAAAGAGAAAATGTGTTCAGAACTTTCTCAAGTCTGGAGAAATTTTTCATGTTATGTGAACAGATGAATCCTTTCCATGGCAGCCTTTTTTATGTAGCCTTTAGTGAGTCCCTTGACACATTTTATTTTCCTTATGTGCACAGGTACTTTGTTCAGGTTTGATTAAACTGCAAAATAATAGCTGCAGCCTGTCTTCATTCCCTTTGGTCTATTTTGAGCAGACAACATGCAGCCACAGATGCTGTGAGTGGAAAGGAAGTAGTGCTGTATGTCAAAAGGTGAGTCCCTCAGAGATGGCTTGATCAAATGAGAAAATATGAAATATCAGTTTTGAAAGTTGAAATCTACCACTCTGTGCTCTGTTCTTAATTTTCATTTGTACAGCATTGATGAATAACTTTGCTTTTTTATCATGGAGCGTTTAGGTGCAAGCCTTTCTTTATTTTAAAGGTGTTAAGTCAAATTACCTGTTAAAGTTTTCATGACCCCGAAATTGAACTGTTCAGAAATCAGGTACAATAATACATTAGTTTTAAAAGGCTATATATTTTGTAAAAATTTTAGCTTCCAGAAAAATGGGGAGGAAGACACAGATTTCTTGTGTGTGGCTTGCCCCTTGATTATTTTTCATCTTAGAAAAGGATCTTTGTGGGCAAGAATAGGATCAACAATGTAGCTACTTATCTAGACATTCCCTTCATGTACTGATAGTGTCTGAACTTAACTAAGGCTCTGCTGCAATGATTATGGGATAAACTTTCAAGTTAGATTGCCTAAGCCTGGGTGCTAGATCCTCTGCTCGCTGGCTATACCAACAACTTTCCTTCCTTCCTTCCTTCCTTCCTTCCTTCCTTCCTTCCTTCCTTCCTTCCTTCCTTCCTTCCTTCCTTCCTTCCTTCCTTTCTTCTTATTTGACAGGTAGAGTTAGACAGTGAGAGAGACAGAGAGAAAAGTCTTCCTTCCATTGGTTCACTCCCCAAATGGCTGCTACGGCCAGAGCTGTGCCCATCTGAAGCGAGGAGCCAGATGCTTCCTCCTGGTCTCCCATGCGGGTGCAGGGGCCCAAGCACTTGGGCCATCCTCCACTGCCCTCCTGGGCCACAGCAGAGAGCTGGACTGGAAGAGGAGCAACTGGGACTAGAACCTGCTGCGCATATGGGATACCAGCATGGCAGGGGGAGGATTAACCAACTGAGCTACGGTGCTGGCCCCATCAACAACTTTCATAATACTTCTAAATCCCAATTTGTTCAACTACCAAAGGGGATTAGTAATATATGCCTCACAGGCTTTTGTAGTAAGAGTTAAATAAATTCCATGATGTAAAGCCTTATCAATGTTTCTGACCCATAGAAAGCTTTTGTAAGTGATGGACGCTGTTGCTCATTTTCTGCAAACTTGTATTGGCCACCTACTGTGTTTCAGGCACTAGTATGTATAATAAAAAAGCAAGTGTTCCTGTCCTCGCAGAGATTATATTGTATTGATGGGAGGCAACGATAACCAAAATAAATAAATAAATAAATAAATAAATAAATAAAAGCTATAAATTGACAAGGCAGTAAGAGAAAATTGAGCACCGTAATCAAGTACTGCGAGTGGGGGTGAAGGAATTGGGGCAATTTGCAGTTTTACACTGTAAGTCACTTTAAGCCTCATTGAGAAAATGACATTTGAACGACTTGGAGATATTTGGTTGCTAATGTTATTAATTCTACCAAAAACGATTTTGTTCTGTGCCTATGTTTCTGCCTTTGCCATATGTTGTAAAACTTGGTAATAAAAAGAAATGAGGGCCAGTGCCATGGCTCACTTGGTTAATCCTCCACCTGCGGCGCCAGCATCCCATTTGGGTGCCGGATTCTAGTCCCGGTTGCTCCTCTTCCAGTCCAGCTCTCTGCTGTGGCCTGGGATAGCAGTGGAGGATGGCCCCTGCACCTGCATGGTATACCAGGAAGAAGTGCCTGGCTCCTGGCTTCGGATCGGTGTAGCGCTGGTTGTAGCGGCCATTTTGGGGGTGAACCAAAGGAAGGAAGACCTTTCTCTCTGTCTCTCCCTCTCACTCTCTATAACTCTACCTGTCCAATAAATTTTTAAAAATGAATACTTAATAGTAATAATTAAAATTTGGCATGGATAGAAGAAGATATAATGAACTATGTGGATACCCACTTTAGCCATGTCACCTCTTCTTTTCATATTTCACTGTGCCCCACTGCATTGAGTTTAGGGATTAGACCAGTTTAGAACTTAGTTTTTTCTTTTAGATTGTAATTTGTTTATTATATTTGAGAGATGCAGGGAGAGAGAGTGAGTGAGCAAGAGCTCCCAATCACTGGTTCACTCCCCAAATGCCCAGGAGCTGAGAACTGAATTCAGGTCTCCCATATGGGTGACAGGGATCCAACTAGTTGAGCCATCAGCACTGCCTCCCAGGGTGTGCATCAGCAGGAAGCTGGAATTGGGAGCAGAGCTGGGACTTGGATCCAAGCACTCCATTATGGGATGTGGACATACCAAGTGGCAGCTTAAGTGCTGCCCCAAATACCCACTCAAGAATTTAGTTCTTTACAAACAAAAGGATTTCTAATGGTCTTTTGTCAATTTTATCCACATTTTCAATGTAATATTATTCCATTGCAACATCTTTATTTCTGAAACTGCTTGCACTCCTCTCAGTCATTGTTGACAGGAAAGCTGTTTCCTTCTCTGTCAGTGAGAACGAGTCAGGTGTTTGTGCAGACTGAGTGTGGTGCTGCTCCTGGCTCAGGTGGGTGAGGGCTGTGCTGTGTTGTTGCCCCTTTCAGTGACTGAACTTGCCCTTTCGGTGACTAATATTTCCCTAATCTGCTAATATTTTCGTCTCCTAGTCATGAGCTGCCGATGCTTCTGTTTCCATGTTAGCTTCACCTTCTGATAATCCTGCCCTCTGCCTGTCTGCAGTTTGAGGCCCCCTCTCCATAATATTTACATATTTTGCAGTAACCACTTTTTAATAGTCTAAGAATAGACCAGACAATTTTGAAAAGGGTGAGATATAGAAAGATAATCTAACAGAAATCAATATTTATTGTAGTATTGTTACAAATATGGAAGAAAGTAACACATAAGGAAGAGCCTAGGTACATAGCCATGAACAAATGGAAACTTGATACATATGGCATTATATTGTTTTTTTTTAACTTTTATTTAATAAATGTAAATTTCCAAAGTACAACTTTTGGATTATAGTGGCTTTTTGCCCCCATAACCTCCCTCCCACCCGCAACCATCCCATCTCCCGCTCCCTCTCCCATCCCATTCTTCATCAAGATTCATTTTAAATTATCTTTATATACAGAAGATCAATTTAGTATATACTGTACATTCAAAATTTTTCTTCTAGCTATTCTGAAATACCAATGAAGTACTGTTAACTATAGTCACCCCACTGTACTTCAGAAAACTATACTTTATTTCTCCTGAATTTTTTTTACCCTGTCACCAATATCTCTCTCTCCCCCACTCTCCTTCTCTCTCCTCCCTGTCTTTTCAGCCTCTAATGATTGCTATTCTGCTTTCTACTTCTGTGAGATCAGCTTAGTCCCCACATAGGAGTGAGAACAAGTGGTATTTGTCTTTCTGTGCCTGCTTATTTCACTTACCATAATGTCCTCCAGGCTCATTCAAGTTGTTGCAGATGACAGGGTTTCATTCTTTTTTTTTCTCTTTCTCTTTTTAAACTTTTATTTAATAAATATAAATTTAAAAGTACAATTTTTGTATTATAGCTGCTTTTCCCCCCCATAACCTCCCTCCCATCAGCAACCATCCCATCTCTCACTCCCTCTCACATTCTGTTCTTCATCAAGATTCATTTTCAATTATCTTTTTATACAGAAGATCAACTTAGTATATACTAAGTAAAGATTTCAACAGTTTGCACCCACACAGAAACACAAAGTATAAAGTACTGTTTGAGTACTAGTTGTACCGTTAATTCTCATAGTATAACACATTAAGAACAGAGATCCTACATGGGGAGTAAGTGCACAGTGTCTCCTGTTGTTGATTTAACAATTGGCACTCTTATTTATGACGTCAGTAATCACCTGAGGCTCTTGGCATGATACATGCTGATGTGTTGGTAACTTAAACACAATGGTTTGTTGATATGTTTTGCTGTAAAGGTAAACAACTCTTGGTTCATTTCCAAAAAACAAAAAACAAAAAACAAAGTGTAATTTAACCTCAGTTTACATTTTTTAATGAAGTTACATTTCTTGCAATTTACTGTATATTAAACTCTGCAAGAAATACTTGTGTCTATAAGCAAAATGGAGTCAGGCTAGATTGAGAGAAATTTTTAAAAAATATTTATATTTATTTATTTGAAATGCAGTGTTAGAGAGAGAGATCTTCCATCTGCTGGTTCATTCCTCAGATGGCCACAACAGCCAGGACTGGGTCAGGCCGAAGCCAGGAGCTTCACCTGAGTCTCCCACACTGGGGGCAGGGGCCCAAGTACTTGGCCATCTTCTGTTGCCTTCCCAGGTGCATTAGCAGGGAGCTAGATCAAAAGTGGAGCAGCCAGGACTGGTGCTCATGTGCGATGCTGGTGTTGCAGGCGACCGCTCTACCCGCCATGCCCCAGCACCGGTCCCAAATTGAAATAATTTTAAACAGATTTTTTTTTTCATCTACCGTAAAGTCTTGAACAGATTCATAGGATGCAGAATAATTCTTTGTTGCATGTCCTGTCTACCAGGCCAGACTCCATTTTACCAAATGCCATTTTAACAATTAAAACACCATTTAGGCCTCTGCTACCATCTGGCACCAACTCCAAAAGCCACTGATGTGGAGCTCATCTGCCCTGCTTGTGCTGCCTGGATTCCTCTCAAGCTGCAGCGCCCTGTTGCTTCACCATTAACTTGGCGCTGCTCTGAGTCGCTTAAATGAACTCCTCTGTGCTCTGGAATTTTTCTGCTTGAAGCAGTTTCCAGATGTTGACTGATCATTTCTGGAGATACTGAAATACTTCTTAGGTGGCTTCTAGTTCTTCAGTCCCTTCACGTAAATCTTACAGATTCCTCAAAGGTGGTTATGTATAAAAGGGATACAACGGATAGGTTGTTGTTACTTTTTTATTATCGTTTAGATTACAGAATTGTTTTTTCCTGTTGTTATAATTGGGGTCTTATTGGTGGATTGTTTTTCTCTGTTGTCATCTGAACTTTGTAATTATATACTAGTGTTTTCCTACTGTTCAGAATCCCTGTCACCACTTCTAATCATGATCACACCACTGTTGGAGTTGCCATTGCTTTTCTCTCCTTTGCTCCTCTTAGCTTTACCAAAGTGCCTTCTTTTAGGTCCCCACTCTTACCAATGTCTGTCTTCCCTTCCAACTTGTCATAGTCTTCAACTAAATGTTTTAAATAGTTTATTCAGTAGACTCATCTTTAGTATTAAATAAATTTTTTTTTATTTTTTTTATTTTTTTATTTTTTGACAGGCAGAGTGGACAGTGAGAGAGAGAGACAGAGAGAGAAAGGTCTTCCTTTGCCGTTGGTTCACTCTCCAATGGCCGCCGCTGCAGCCGGCGCACCGCGCTGATCCGATGGCAGGAGCCAGGAGCCAGGTGCTTTTCCTGGTCTCCCATGGGGTGCAGGGCCCAAGCACCTGGGCCATCCTCCACTGCACTCCCTGGCCATAGCAGAGAGCTGGCCTGGAAGAGGGGCAACCGGGATAGAATCCGGCGCCCCGACCGGGACTAGAACCCGGTGTGCCGGCGCCGCAAGGTGGAGGATTAGCCTATTGAGCCACGGCGCTGGCCAGTATTAAATAAATTTTTTAAAATGTGTTTATTCTTTTTTTGTCTGTCTACTCCAGAATCAAGAAATATCTGAAAGACCAATTTATAGAAAATCCAGGTTTCATTTTTGTAGAAACCTGTTGTCAATAGTATGGTTACCACATTTACCATGTATGTATTCCAGTTAAACTTTATCTAAGGAAATTAATTTGGTACGACAGGTGATAAAGAGCCAGTATCTATTGTTGGGATAAGAGTAAAATGGTGAATGTTGAGTTCTAATGTCTTGAATAGTATTTATTATGCAGTTTTTTTTTTATTGAAAGTGGTTGTAACATCTACTTCTGTATATAGAGTAGTAAGGAAAATCATTCAAGGTTTTAAATATGCTAGCATCTGCATCTTTACCAATTACCATAAAGTTCCATAATCGTCGAAACATCAGGAATTCATTAAGGGAAGTATGATTAGATTTTGTTTTAGGTAGAAGCTTGCTCTGTTACAGTGTCATAGGTGGCCTAAGGTGAGGCCTGTCCAGATCTTTATGTATCACCATAAGGCATATTCAAGGTCCATGTGTCACACATGTTTGCTTTTTGTCTCAAATTATGCTATCTGGGTTTCATTCTGGCTCCTGAGGCACCTGCCTTATATTTTAGTTAGTTTTTTTCTTATCCATCTATCCCGTTGAATCTATTTTTGTGTACTTAAGTTACCCAGCGCAATCTTAAACTTAATAGGTAGCTAATATATGTTCGGAAGTAGACTTTACTTAAACTTCACTTCTTATTTGAGATCATCTTTGGATTTTATATTATTTTTTCAGTTACCTTCACAAGACTTTTAGACGGTGATTTAATGTATTTTTTTATTTAAAAAAAATTAGGGAAGCGGGGGGGGGGGGAGAGAGAGAGAGAGAGATGTCCCATCCATTGATTCACTCCCCAATTACTGGTGATGGCTGTGTCTTAAGAAGCCAGGAGCCAGGAGCCCAGTCCAGGTTTCCTATGTGCATGGCGAAAGTCCAGTTACTTGAGCTATCATTGCTGCCTCCCAGGATTTGCATTGGTGGGAAGCTGGAGTTGCCAATCAACCCAGTTATTCTGATGTGGGATATGGGTGTTTTAATACTAGGCCAACCACCTGCCCCATCTTTCCTACAAAACAAGATTTTTTTACTTGAAAGGTGAGGGTAGTGAGGAGGTAGTGGATCTACTGGCTCATTCCACAAAGGCTGTAACAGTCATGGCTGGGCCAGGCTGAAGCCAGGAGCCAGGAATTCCATCTAGGTTTCCCATATGGATGGCAGGGACTCAAGTACTTGAGCCATCATCTGCTGCCTTCCCAGGTGCGTGAGCAGGAAGCTGGGTGGAAAGCAGGGCATCTGGAACTCACACTGGCACTGTAACACAGGAAACCAGCATTGCAAGTGGGAGCTTAATCTTTACTCTGTGTGATAGTGCTACCCACTTCATCTTTTTTTCTGTGTAAACTCATAGAATTAAAGATTTCTCTTGCTGGAAGTGACTTTAAGAAGTCACTTTGGCAAATTGTACATTTAACAGATGAGGAAACAAACCTAGAGAGTTTAGGTGACTTACCTCCAATAAATAACCAGTTAGTACTGAGTCTAGAATATGGACTGAGGAACTTTCAAAGAGATTGCTTATTAATTTTAAAAGCTGTTGCTTCTTGATTATGTTAGTAAGAGGATACTTCTTAATTCAATAAATATGATTGGTCATTCATGAAGTATGAGATTAAATATTGGTAGTGAGTATATACAAAGACCTTTTATTGAGAAAATGCTCTTAAATAGGTGATGTAGTTTTCGATGAGTGGAATAACAGGATAGTGACAGGGATGGCAGAGCTGAAATGCTTGAAGCATTGACAGTAAGGAGGGCTGATGGCAGCAGATGGAGAACTAGTCCCATCTTTTCAGGCTGGGGCTCCTGTTAGTTTGATAGTTGTTATATAAAATTGTACACTTCTCAGAAAAACAACCGAGAAAATTTGATAGCATATATTCCTTTGTAATGTTTTAGTTAGACTTAGTATGCTACCTGATATAAAACAATGGAAGTATGTAATACAGTTTTAATAGCTTCAGCTTTATTACAAAAATATAAAGATCCAATCCAAGGACTATCACCATTAGGAAAGGCATAATTTTATAACACAAAAATGATGCAGGCTGTTGCATTAGGTGACTCAAATTTAGGCTGCCTACCTCCTGATTATAAAGGTTTATTTTTTTTTTGTGGTTTCTTTATTTTTTTAATTTTTTGACAGGCAGAGTGGACAGTGAGAGAGAGAGACAGAGAGAAAGGTCTTCCTTTGCCATTGGTTCACCCTCCAATGGCCATGCTGGCCGGCGCACTGCGGCCAGTGCACTGCGCTGATCCGAAGCCAGGAGCCAGGTGCATCTCCTGGTCTCCCATGGGGTGCAGGGCCCAAGCACCTGGGCCATCCTCCACTGCACTCCCTGGCCACAGCAGAGAGCTGGCCTGGAAGAGGGGCAACCGGGACAGAATCCGGCACCCCGACTGGGACTAGAACCCGGGGTGCCAGTGCCGCAAGGCGGAGGATTAGCCTAGTGAGCCACGGCGCTGGCCTTTTTTTTTTTTTTTTTTTTTTTTAATTTTGAGTGTTTTGAGCCTAGTCTGCTCGAGTTATCTGAAAACTATTCTGGTACTTCAAAATTTCAGATTCCTGTGGTTTTGAAATCCATAGCTGACTAAAGTTGTTAAATTTTTGCTGAGAAAATGGTAAGAGAAGAAGATAATTCATTATAAAGGACAGTGTCTTTTCTATTTCTTTTTAACTATCCTTGACTGGGCATTATGTGAGTAGAGATTTTGTTCTGGGGAACTGAAATAACACTCAAAAAGCTCGGAGTATGTTTTCCTTGAAAGGAGCTTCCTTGAGGAAGTTCTGTAACCTGTAGATTTAAAATTATGCCTCTGTTATGAGGCTTGGCACTCACTTGAAATGAACAGTTGCTATACTCCTTGTTGTATGCATTTTTAAAGATTCATTTTATTTATTTGAAGGGCAGAGTTACAAAGAGAGAATCAGAGACAGAGAAGGAGAGCTTTTATATGCTGGCTGATTCCCCAAATGGCCATGACAGTTGGGGTTGGGTCAGGCTAAAGCCAGGAGCCAGGAACTCTCGGTCTCCCATGTGAGTTGCAGGGGTCCAAGTAGTTGGGCCAACTTGCACTGCTTTCCTAGGCATATTAGCAGGTAGCCAGATTGGAAGCAGAGCAACCAGGACTGGAACGGCTTCTCCTTCCTTGCAGGTGGCAGCTTAACCTGCAGCACCTAGATACTGGCCTCTCATTGTATTTTTCGCTGAGAATACAAAAATAGTCCTGGATAGCAGGGGGTATGTTTGCTTGGTTTCCTTGCTTAGGGCATCAGCTGTTCAGACTTTTCACCACACACTCTGTGATCTTGCATTTGGTTACTGAGCTCTAGCTATGTTATAAAGTTGAACTTAACAGAATAACTACTGAGTTCACTGAAAAGGTTCCATTGAGAGTGAAATGAAATGTGTCCTTTACTCAAGTGTGTGATTTAGTCTTTAATGAGTTGGTACATATTTAAAATATACTTGGCAACTGGGGATATTTTGTTAACATGTAATAGGATTAATATTTAGTAATTCATTTTTGAAGACATGACAGATGTTTAGAGCCTTAGAAATTTATCATTTGGCAGCAAGGAGTAATTTTCATAATTTTTAGTATCCTCATGTATGAATACACCTCCATAAGGAGCTATGTGTTGTGTCTGTGTATATGTATGTGTATATTTGAGATGAATATATACATAACCTTATTTTCTAAACTTTTAAAGCATTTTTTTATTTACAAGAGAGAGGAGGGGAGAGAAAACATGTTTCCATTTGTTGATTCACTCTCCGAATGCCTTCAATGGCTGTGACTGGGCTGTAGCCAAGACTAGAAGTCAGAAACTTAATTCTGGATCTCCCATATGGGTGGAAGGAACCACTGTCTCCCCAGTTCTGCATTAGCAGAAAGCTGGAGTTAGGAGCAGAGCCAGAAATTGAACCCATGTACTCTGATGTGGGGCACAGGCATCTTAAGCACCAGGCTAAACACCTGTGCTTGTATGTGTTTTTGATATTGTGTCTACTTGAATCAAGAACATTGAAAGTTCTTTTTCTTTATTCTTGTCTTCCTTTCTATGGTATCAGTGTTCACTTCCCATTTATTCAACAGGATATGTTTGTTTGAGAAATTTTGGAAACTACAAGGGAAGTATTGAAAATTGAAATAGTTTTGAAAACCCCTATAGCTCATTGGAGATGATATTCAAATATAGTAAGAGGATATAACTGTTACATGAACTGGAATTTTATTCTGAACATGGAAAATTATGATTAGCTTGTGATGGTTTGTTTGATTAGAAATCCTTTAGCAATCCTTGTGCTCTGTTGTGATGTTCTTGTCTTGAGTGTTATTCCCAGATGTGATCATATATGCTATGATCTTCAGCCCAGAATGGTGTCATTGATTCCTTATTTTAGGACCAATCTCCAGAATGTATTCTTCCTGCTTCCTATACCAGTCCTTTTCTAGTTACTGCTCTGTAGGACAACTTTGTATTCTTCCATTTAAAGGTTCATGTACTAGCTGCAATTAATTTTAGGACATGAAAGGAAAATAGCAGTGTTACTTTTCTGGGAGTATATTAAAAATTAAGTAGCTAACCCCAAAAGTACATTGTTTTTCAAACCAACCTCTGTTCATTTTAACAGACATATTTAAATTAAATTGGAACTTTCTCATTTTTAAAAGATTACTATAAAATTAGCACTGATTTTGCTGCTTTTCCTTGGCAAAATGGAAAAGTTTCAAAATTCATAGTAATGCTAGACAGTAAATTTTTTAAAAAGTATTTATTTATTTATTTGAAAGGCAGAGTTATAGAGAGAGGGAGGGAGGGAGGGAGGGAGAGAGAGAGAGAAAGAGGGAGAGAGGGAGAGAGGGAGGGAGAGGTCTTCCATCCACTGGTTCACTCCCCAAATGGCTGCAATGGCTAGAGCTGGGCTGATCTGAAGCCAGGAGCCAGAAGCCTACTCCAGGTCTCCCATGCAGGTGCAGGGTCCCAAGGACTTGGGCCATCTTATACTGCTTTCCCAGGCCATAGCAGAGAGCTGGGTTGGAAGTCAAATTTAAACAAGCCCTAAAGGGAGGCCAATGCTGTGGTACAGTGTGTTAAGCTGCCGCCTGCAGTGCTGGCATAACTTATAGGCACCAGTTTGAGTCCCAGATAGTCCACTTTGTTCCAGCTCCCTGCTAATGCATCTGGGAAAGCAATGGAAGATGGCCCAAGTTTTTGGGTCCCTATACTCACATGGAAAACTCAAAATAAGCTCCTGGCTTTGGCCTCCCCAGTTATGGCTTTTGCCACCATTTGTGGAGTAAACCAGTGGATGGAAGATTTTTCTTAATGTCTCTCCCTTTGTCTCTGTAGCTCTGCCTTTCAAATAAATAAATAAATACGTACATACATACATCTTTGTTTTATCTTTAGGACTTTTTTTTCCTTAAAAAAAAAAAAAACTCAAGATTATCAATTAGCCGTGATCTGTCATGGAGCAGCGTCTGAGTGGTTCTTTGTTGTTAGATTTTACTCCGTGGTTTTATTAATATTCACAGAACAAGGAAATTATATATGCAGACAATGTCCTAGTAAAAGATTACCTTTGTCTTTTGTGTTCCAAATATTTAAAGACTGATGCATGGCCGGCGCTGTGGCTCACTTGGCTAATCCTCTGCCTGTGGCGCCGGCACCCCAGGTTCTAGTCCCGGTTGGGGCGCTGGATTCTGTCCCGGTTGCTCCTCTTCCAGTCCAGTTCTCTGCTGTGGCCTGGGAAGGCAGTGGAGGATGGCCCAAGTGCTTGGGCCCTGTACCTGTGTGGGAGACCAGGAGGAAGCACCTGGCTCCTGGCTTCAGATTGGTGCAGCACGCCGGCTGTGGCGGTCATTTGGGGGGTGAACCATCAGAAAAAGGAAGACCTTTCTCTTTGTCTCTCTCTGTCTAACTCTGCCTGTTTAAAAAAAAAAAAAAGCTGATACATAATAAGTATTAGAGAATGCAGATACAACATAATGTTCTATCTTAAAAGCTGTATTGGTATTTTCTAACTATTATTATGTGGCCTTCTCAAAGCAGGTCCTTGTATCATCACTATAGCAACGTGCAGTGAAGTTGAGATTCATTCATTCAGTCACTGTTAGTTAACACTGAGTAAATACTTATTGAGTAGATGCTGTAAAGTAGGCACAGTGCTCATAGTTACGGCTTTCGGCTTGTATAATGCCTGGTCCTGCTCTTCTGGATCTCACAGTCTGGTGGTACCAGCAGATGTGTAAATAACTAACTCTACTACGTTATTCAGTATAGAGGCACACAGGAGGGATAGGTTAAGTTGGAGATGATTTCGGAAAATGAGTCACATTCAAGTTTTCCCGACATGTGACCTATGTTGTTAAATCAATATTTATAAATCAAAAAAATTATTTACCATTGAGCCAAGGTCATTAATTAGCCAGACATGATACCATGTGCCAACAACACATACTCCCTGCATTCAAGAAGCTCCTGACTTGCAGCAGACAGACATGTAGACAGTTGAATAAGAATTCAGCATGTAAAGTTGGGGATGGATTCCATTGGAGGGAGAGAGGGAGGCAAGCAGAAAGCCTACTAAGGCCGGAGAAAGAAGGGCCAACAAAGACCCTTAAATTTAGGAAGAGGACTAGGAATTTGGTAGGTCAGTAGTGGGTGGCTTCAGAAAGTAGAACCTGATGTATGAAAACTTGGTGCACTTTAGGTGATGGGGATCAGGACCTGTTGCCTCGAAGTATGACATGTTCACATTTGAACAAATAACAGAAGCACGAAGTCCAGTCTCATCTTCTCCTCACCCTTGTTCCCAGAAGTAGATCATAAACCTTCATTCCAGAAGTACCTTCCCTTTGCATGGAGGAAAGGCACATCATTATCACACAGAGGGAAACTTTGGAGAATCTGAACAGACTTCGTTAAGTTCCCCCAGCTTTAATCTTTAGATCATATTCCCTTTGTCCGGTCGTTCTTCCTCGCAACCATCCTTTCTTGGTCAAACTTAGCATTAAGGTACATGGGTTTCTCTGTTTCTTTAGTTCTTCATTTCTGAAGGCTCCCATGTCATGTATAATTTATATTAAATACATTTGTATGCTTTTTTCTTAATATATCTTTTGTTTCAGGAATCTCAGCCCTGAATCTAGTAGTGAGTGAGAAATTATTTTCTTTCCCTACATAGAGAATAGCATTCTTTGGGTGGGTGGTGGAGTGTCACATGTAGTAGGAAATGAAGCTGGACAGACAGCAGGGCTTAGAACCTGTGATGGGTGGTGAAATGTCATTCAGGAGTGAGAGTGTTAGCTGAAGCTTACATTTAGCTGTAAGCAACAGAGATTCTGCCGCAGCGTGTAACATGAAAGAGTTGATACTTTCTTATAACAAAAGCCTAGGGGTAGGTATTCAGTGCTAAGTAGTATCATTTAGAAGTTCTCAGATGTCCAGTTTCAGGCTTTTTTTAAATATTTTTGTTTTTATTTATTTGAAAGGCAAGGTTAGAGAGAAGCAGAGGCAGAGAGAGAGGGAGAGGTCTTCCATCTGCTGATTCACTCCCCAAATGGCTGCAACGGACAGAGCTGGGTGGTTCCGAAGCCAGGAGCCAGGAGCTTCTTCTGAGTCTCCCACGTGGATGCAGGGGCCCAAGGACTTGGGCCATCTTCCACTGCTTTCCCAGGCCATAGCAGAGAGCTGGATTGGAAGTGGAGCAGCCGGGTCTCAAACTCCCATATGGGATGCAGGCACTGCAGGCGGCAGCTCCACCTGCCACACCACAGCTCTGGCCCCTCAATCTTTTTAGTGCAGTTGGCTTTCATATTGAAGTTTCCCTGAAATTGCACATGACAATTCTGTTTACCACACGTTGGGGCAGGTCTCTTACTAAGGAAGAAGGAAAAATGGATGTTTGAGAGTAGCTAGTATTCCTTATCACTTGGATGAGTGTGATCAGATTTGTATTGATGAGGATTTCCCTGGCAGAGAATGGAGGATTTGTTGGAGAGGGTTTAAAGCCAGCATGAAATAAACAGAAACGAGTTCTCCAGTTTTTTTAATGTTTGCCGTCACTGATCTCTTTGGAGTCTTCAGTGCATTTCAGATGAGGGAAACAGTGGTTGATTTCATTTTTTGAAGTTACTGTCCTTGGGAAAAAAAATCTGTACATCTTTTTTTTTTTAAATATTTTTCACGCTTTGACCTATACAGTAGCATTTATAATATCCTCTCTGCTTTTTTTTTTCTGAACATTTGAGTTTTGGAAAAAATAAAATAGAAGGCAGAGTTGGGTCCCACTGCTCTTTTTCCCTTAAATTTTCTCCTTTTTGTGTATTCATAACAATTATTTATAAAATTAGCACTTTGGGTTTGTGTCCTTGGTTACAGAGAATATTCAGGCATTTTCAGAATCATTTACTGGCTTTGCAGTCCCTTTCCTTTAAAATTTTATCAAGTTTGTGCAATTATTAGTATTCACATCCTGGGAACCTACCCGATTGTGCTACCTGTGATGATAATGAGATAGATAGATCCATCAGTAATCATGACATTGTATTAGTTCAAGGTTTTAGTAGAAAGAAATATCACAGGGAGAATATGTATATTGGACTTGTGATGAGAAATATTCTATTTTTCATTAATGAAGGAACCCCATTTCTAAAGTATTAATGTTTTCACTATAAAAGATTCATGAAACTGATGGCTATTTGCATGACAAAATGGATTTCTGAGTTAGGTGTGGGCAGGGGATGAGGAAGTTTGTCCTGCCATAGCTAAGTTTGTATAACCTCACACCTGGACCAGGTTTCAAAAGACTTGTAGGACGTACAACTCCTTTTTTAAAAAATGAGGTAATCAAGACTTGAAGCCAGTCTGGATTTTACATCCTGTTAAACTTGGCTTAGAAGCTATCTTTGACCTCTGGGTAGCCTACTTCTATGTCTTGTATGAGCAGAAGGGGGCAGCAGAGAAACCAATTAGAAAGCCACCATCCTTGTTTGCTTTCTACTCATGAATGCTGTTTTGCAGTATAAATACTGTGTATCAAAGGAAAGTGAAAAATTTAAATTTATTTTTATTTATTTCAACCTAAAAGCGATTAGAAAAAAATTTAAATAGCAGTATTCAAATTTCTACTTGTCACTTTTAGCTTGGTTATACAGCAGTCATGAAGTAAATAGGATATTTGTAGATTTTGTTGTTCTTCTAGGCTCTGACAAGCAAATACAGACTGGATTATTTAATGCACTACTTGTTTTTCACTACTCATTTTGTATGTTCATAGAAAAACAGATGCTCCAATGGGTTTTATTGTTTATTCCAATATGTTTATCCACTGGAGTTAAAGTTTCTAAGTAAAATCATTTCTTGTTGAAACAAAGGGAAGTTAATGCCTTTTGACTGGATTTTGGTTTGAGAGTGAGTGCCCTTTTTATTTGTTTTGTTTTTGAAATATTGCCTGTGTAGACTTTTTCCTCTATTTATTTAAAGGACCCATGTCTAAGCTGACTGACTGGTTTCATTCCTTTGAATTTTGAAGATGTGTTACCTAATTAATTGAAGCAATATTATTTTTCTGTAAAGAGTGACTTAAGTCATGTTTATGACCCCATCTAGTTGTATCTACTGTATATGAAGGTAATTCTGCTTCTCATTAATATTTTATACTTCTTTTTTTATGTTTTGGGACAGTAAAATAGAATAGCATAGCGTTGTCTCTGAAAGCCAATCTGGTATTTTAAATGTACGCTATGTTTAAGATGAAGAACAATGTTTAGTGATTTACAAGTAACTAGGAATCCTGTAAAAAAAGAATCATCAAGTTTACTGGTATCCTGCTTTGTGAGGCAACCAATGAAGATAAAGCTGCAGATCTGTTCTAAATCCATTCTGTTTGCTGTTTTATATTGTGCTGAATTTAATGTATTGATTTCTTTGTTACAGTTCTATTTTATATGATAAGCTGAGAAGGAAATGGCCTCAGTGTGATTTACAAAGTGAGAAGTATAATGGTAAGGATGTGTGGCATAGCCTAGTGTTTAGCAGAAAGTGTGTGTGTCTGTGTGTGTATGTGTGTGTGTGTGAAACACAGGGTGTTTAATGTATAGACTTACAGTTCATTCTTGCTAGAAGCACTTAGTGGCTCGAATAGTCTTTATTCTGATAGATAGATAGATAGATAGATAGATAGATAGATAGATGCTAGTTGTAAGGATATAGGAGGTCTGATTTCCTTAAGTAGCTGCTACTTTTGTTATCATCTGTGGTCCCAAATCACATTCTGTTGCAGTTTGGATCAACTGTCCAGTGAAAATGTACTGCTACCCAGTGAAGCCAGACTGCTCCTTCCCTGTGTGTACTCCCTTGAAGTTGTACCAAAGCTCCCTGATGCTCTTTTCATTTTTACTTTTTTCTCTGTCTTTCATTTTGGATACTTGGGCTTAAAGTTTACTATTCTGTTTCCCTTCATCTTCTGATCTGCCATGAATCCCAGTGCATTGCTCATCTCAGACACTGCGGTTTCATCTCTAGAAATTCAATTTGCATTTTTTAAAAAAGATTTTATTTATTAGAGAGATGTATCGACAGTGAGAGGGAGAGACAGAGAGAAAGGTCTTCCATCCGCTGGTTCACTCCCTAAATGGCCCTAATGGCCAGAGCTGAGCTGATCTGAAGCCAGGAGCTTCTTCCAAGTCTCCCACGTGGGTGCAGGGGCCCAAGTGCTTTGACCATCTTCTACTTCTTTCCCAGGCCATAGCAGAGAGCCGGATTGGAAGTGGTACAGCTGGGACTCGAACCGGCGTCCATATGGGATGCTGGCACTGCAGGCGGAGGATTAACCCATTGCACCACAGCGCAGGCCCCTGGATCTTTTTTAATATGTTTGTCTTTACTTACCTTTTAGAATGTATCAAGTACAATTATTATAGTAACAGTTTTAGTGTCCTTGTCTGTTCATTCTAGCATCTGTGTTCTGGGTCAGTTTCTGTTGTTTTTTTATTCATTGTGTATGGCATTTCGCAGCTTCTGTTTATGTCTAGTAATTAAAAAAATTTGATAAAGAGAGAGAGAAAGAAAGAGCAAGTACTGGCTCTCATCTGCTGATTCACTCCCCAACTACCTGTAATAGCTGAGGCTAGGCTGGGATGAAGCTGTGAGCTAGAAATTCATTCCACGTTTCCCTTGTGGTGGCAGAAACCCAGTTACTTTAATCATCACTGCTACCTCCCAGAGTCCACATCAGCAGGAAGCCGGAGTCGGGTATCTCGCCAGTGCTCTTTTATGGAACATGGGCTTCTTAACTCCTAGACCAGATGCTCACCTCATCTAGTGATTCTTTTTTCTTTAATTTATTTATTAATTTTTGACAGGCAGAGTGGACAGTGAGAGAGAGAGACAGAGAGAAAGGTCTTCCTTTTGCCGTTGGTTCACCCTCCAGTGGCCGCCGTGGCCGGCGCGCTGCGGCCGGCACACCGCGCTGATCTGATGGCAGAAGCCGGGTGCTTCTCCTGGTCTCCCATGCAAGTGCAGGGCCCAAGCACTTGGGCCATCCTCCACTGCATTCCCTGGCCACAGCAGAGAGCTGGCCTGGAAGAGGGGCAACCGGGACAGAATCCAGCGCCCGGACCAGGACTAGAACCTGGTGTGCCGGCGCCACAAGCAGGAGGATTAGCCTAGTGAGCCGTGGCGCTGGCCTTCTTCTTCTTTTTTTTTTTAATTGAGAGGCAGAGAGAGGGAGAGATCCCATCCACTGACTCATTCCCCAAATGCCTGCAATATTCCCTGCCTGGAGTAGAAGCCAGGCTTTCAGAGCTGAATTCAGGTCTCCCACGAGGGCAGCAGGAACTAAATCACTTAAACTGTTACCATTGCCTGCCAGTGTCTGCTTTAGTAGGAAGTGGGAATCCTAAGCTGGAACCAAAGCTGGTGTCAAAACCAGGCACTCCAATATAAAGCACAGACGTTTGAACCTTTAGGCCAAGTGACTTCCCCAGTTTCTTTTAACTTTTTCTATCATAAGCATGTTTACTGTCCTCTTTAGTGAATGAAATTTGTCAATGAAACTCCAGGTAGGTATGAAAGCCCAGGGAATATTTCTGTTATATCATTGCCATGCTATACTCACTATGCAAGGCTCAGGCTCTTTGGTTAGATTCATTAGTCATTTCTGCATGTTTTACTTTGTGCAACAATTTAGTGATTTACCTCATGGACACTACAAAAGGAAGTGACCTAAAGAAGGGTTCTCTCTTAAGTATGGATTATGAGAAATATCTGAAATCCTAACTTGATGTTCATGGTTTAGAACCCTTACATGGAATTAGAGTACTTTAAAATTAGGAGGGCCCTAAGAGATCACCTGATTCTTTAAAAATGAAAAGATTGAGTCTTGTGTGCGACTGTACATCAGGTAGAGATTAAGCTGAGACACAACTTGATTTCTGATTTCCAGATTCATGACCCTTTCTCAATGGCTTGTAATTTGAAGTAATTTGTAATTTTGAAGTAATTTGTAATTTTACTTGTTACCAGGGTCTGCCACTGCTGAGAGTTTGCCTAGGAGCAGGGGTATGTTGCTGAGTGAGAAATAGCTTGGAAATTTGACTGAAGAGACGTTACCTCTTGTGGTTGCTCCTGAGGTACCCATTGTTTTAATCAGCATCCCCACTGCTGGTTTTGATTTATACTCTCATGCTCAAAATTCGTTCTTCCTGTAATACATAATGGGAACCCCCGGGAGCCTGCAAGAAAGGCAGTACTCCCGAGCCCTTGCTAGGTCTCTGCTTCTTTGTCCAGTACTCCTGGATGCAAACCGACATCCTCCAGGTGTGGCTGGGCTGCTTTCTACCTGAGCAGCACCTCTGGTTTGCCCCTGCAGTCCCAGGAGGAATCAGTTGCAATGAAACAAACTTGGAGACCAGGAGATCTACAACCAATGGTTTGGTAGTAAGTGAGAACTCGGTTGGAGGCTATTTCCTTTTTTTTCTTTCTTTTTTCTTTCTTTTTTCTTTCTTTCTTTTCTTCTTCCTCTTCTTCTTCTTCCTCTTTCTCTTCCTCTTCTTATTCTTTTTTTTTTTTTTTTTTTTTTTTTTTTTTTTGATAAGAGCTGAACATGTAAGGTTGTTGCAGAAATCTGAAGTTTAAATGCAGGTTAATGGCCTTCCTGAAAGCAAGCCAGTAATTAAGGTTCTGTTGTCCATGGAGACATTTCAGCTTCAGACAAGGTTTTTTTTTTTTTTTTAAATCCTTCTGATTCTTAGGCCACATTATGTTTATTTTTTCCTAATAAAAATTTATCTTGAGCCTAAAAATAAGTTTGTCAGACACCATTTTTGTTTTCCCTTGAGTTAGCTTCCGAGTCTTAAATGAGTTGCCAACTGCCAAAGTGACTGCTATAGGGCTACCTTTTAGTAGAATGCTACAGCTGAATTGTAAGGAATCCATTTATAATATTTTATATGCAGGCTATTTCTAAGACTCTAACAGTATTTTCTTTATCAGGGCTAGTCTAATTTTATCTTTGTAATATGGTACAGTCCCAGCCTAATAGGCAGTAATTTCCTTTATTAGGCTTGCAGTTTGAGTAAATTAGTAATTCTCTTAGTTCATTCATTAGATTTTTATCATATATATTTTGTGTGTGTCATGCATTGTGCTAGGTTCTGTGAGATGATTAAGAAATGAAATGGTCCCTGAACTCAAGAGGCTCACAGTCTTGCAGAACAAAAAGAAACAAAATTACACCAGTATACTGAGGCAGATGTAAGGCATATTCAGCCTATTACAGAGCAAAGATGTAACCTGCACAGAGTCAAAGAAGCCTACACGGAAGACAGTGCATTAGAATAAAGAGAAAGTGCTGACTGGGCAAAGACGGGGAGACGGCTTTCTAAGCGGAGGACAACTTGTGCAAAGCAGTAGAAGCCTGAGAGAGGATGGCTCTCAAATGGAGATCACTGTGGTTGCCTTTTTCCTTGGTTGCTTGAGAAAATATTTTAGTAACTAAGGAGTGAATAGAATGAAGGGTGTGAACACTGGAAATGAGAACCCCAGTAGGGAAGTGTTTATAATAAGTAGAACATATGTGTGATATTTAAGAAGTAGATCTGTAATTCAGAAAAGCAAAGATTTTAGAGAGGATGATTTGAGAGATGGAGTGGACATTAATAGCATTAATTATAGAAGGGCATAATCTTTATGTTGAGATTGTAAATAGGAGGATACCTACATTCATAGCATAACCTCTGCTTCTGTAATTATCCATTACTTTTCTGGACTATAAACTCCTAGAGTTGCATTGGTTTTTGTTTTCTACAGCACCTCACAAAATGCTTCATGTGTGGTAGATGCTTGCTAACTATTTGCATGTTCGGTTGGTTGCATCAGCCATCTGCATAAGGAATTACTCTATTGATACTTTCTTTTTTGTTTCTCTTCTGAAAAATGGCTAGCCCTGAAAGTCAGTTATAATTTTCATTGTATGGTCAAGTTTCTCTATACTAACATCTTCCAGAACCTACCCAGGGTTCCATGTAGCTGTTTCCTTGATGACAGGTCACTAAAGTTCTTACCTTTTGAGATTGCATAATGATATGGATATATACATAAATTATTTTCTTCTTTAACTTTGGCTATTTAATCTATTGTTCTGTGATAGAAACAGTAATTCCTTTCTAGATTTATTTATTTGGAAGGTTTTTTTTTCAATCGTCTGTGTTTCTGGTCTTAGTTAAATATACTTACAATTGCCATGGGGGGTTCCCATGGCATCATCACAGCTGGAGGTCTGGTGGGCTTTTGTAAATGGCATTTGGAAGAATGTTCAGTTTGCCAAAGCATTAGCAATCTTTTGTATTATTTCCATCTGCTTTTTCTCTAAAGAGACAAGAGTTGGATTTTATTTATTTAATGGCCTTTGTTTGAATTAGCTAGTTTTCTCACTGTCCAGAATTATTAAGGGGGAGACATAAACATTTTTTTCAGGGATTTAACCTATTTCTTGTTGGAGGACAGAGAGCTGACCAGTGATTTTCGTAGCCATAGTGTTACCTTTTCTATGACTAACTTATAAAAAGAATCTCTTTGTGATCCTGTGTGGTTTTATATAAAGCTATATATTAAAAAAGCAATTTGCAATGGGATATGTTAGGTCTATTTTTTTTTTTTTTTTTTTGACAGGCAGAGTGGACAGTGAGAGAGAGAGACAGAGAGAAAGGTCTTCCTTTGCCGTTGGTTCACCCTCCAATGGCCGCTGCGGCCGGCGCGCTGCAGCCGGTGCACCGCACTGATCCGATGGCAGGAGCCAGGAGCCAGGTGCTTTTCCTGGTCTCCCATGGGGTGCAGGGCCCAAGCACCTGGGCCATCCTCCACTGCACTCCCTGGCCACA
Organism: Oryctolagus cuniculus; assembly: GCF_051225735.1. Taxonomy (NCBI): domain Eukaryota; kingdom Metazoa; phylum Chordata; class Mammalia; order Lagomorpha; family Leporidae; genus Oryctolagus; species Oryctolagus cuniculus. The sequence continues at coordinate 66,172,160 of NC_142879.1, read as the reverse complement.
GCAGAGAGCTGGCCTGGAAGAGGGACAACTGGGACAGAATCCGGCGCCCCAACCGGGACTAGAACCCGGGGTGCCGGCGCCGCAAGGCGGAGGATTAGCCTAGTGAGCCGCGGCGCCGGCCAGGTCTATTTTTTTGCTTGTTCCTAAAGAAGGCAAAAACATATATTTCAAAACTCTGTTCAGGGCAAGCCTTTGGTGTTGAGGTTCAGTAGCTGCTTTGGCATGCCCGTGCCCCGTTTCAGAGTGCCTTGTTCCAGCTGCAGCTCCTCTGCTTCCCATCCAGCTTCCTGCTGATGTGCATCAGTGTGAGGAGCAGGCGATGGTTCAGGTACATGGGAGACTCAGATGGCAATCTAGGCCCCTGGCTTTGGTCTGCCCCAGCCCTGCCTGTATTGGGCATTTGGGGAGTCATTCAGTGGATGGAAGATCTCTTATCTGTCTCTCTGTCTCTCTCTGCCTTTCAAGTAAAATGAAAATAATTTTTAAAAAGTTTTCAAGTTTTTTTTTATTAACAGTTCATTTGACTAACTCTTGTTATTTTCTCTTACTTCACATTTATACCAATCTACTTGAGAGCTGTGCCCACTTTTCTATTGAGAACACTGTTTCAGAGAGTTTAAGTAATTATAAAAGTGCCTTTGCTGTTTATCAGAGGTTTTTTCAAACCTGGATCTTCTGACATACATCAGAAGCTTTATAAACTCCATTGCCTCCATGGCTTCATATGAGCCAGAGGCTTCCAGTCCTGATAAAATTGATGAAAACAAAAGGTAAAAGACTTGACCTCAGTTGGAAAAGGTGTCAGTTGTGCTGTGAAAACCAGAGACAATGTATTTCAATTCTACTTGGTAACAAGGAAAATCATAAATGAATTTTGGCACTAGAGTATATTAAAACTTCTCAGTTCAGAAAGTTAGTGGTCTTTTCTCTTTTCTTTGTCAGTGTGATGTATGTAACCTCTGCTTAGCTGACTCAGTTGCTACAGTTGGCAGATATGGGAGCAATCATATCATTTTACTTGCCTTGCTGTTTAAAAATTGTGATAACTTTTGTACTTCATTGTGAAGTAGATGAGTTCAGAGATGAGTTTTGGGAATATCTATATCAAACCAAGACAAAAGCAGTTTCACCTTCAGTATACATAATTCCTGTTTTCATATTTAAAACACAATAATCTTCTAAGATATTTTGTTGCATGGTAATAACCTCAGGGATTTTATCTGCTGCTGTGTGGCCTTTGGGGAGGATTTTCCCATTGCAAAGCATGTCTTCAGTACAGTGCATGGTAAGAAATGGCAGGAGCATTTCTGAGTGCCTAAACCCATCTGAGGTTTATTAATTTTCCGGATGTGGGTTAACATGGTTCCATGAATAGGCACAAGGCCTAGAGAGTAGGATTAGGAAGGTTTCCAGGGGCTCTGAATTCATGTCAAGCAAAACTGGCATGCTAGGCAGCTAAGTCAACTGAATAGGGAAAAGATTTTGAAAGTGGTTATCTCACTGCATAATGTTTGTAAATTTTATTCAATTAATTTGCAGCTGCAGGGCTTATGAGGCTAAAATTAAAGTTTTATAAAGTTTCAATAAGGAGCCAGTCAAACAAGTTTGATTAACAGTGAATGTTTTGGAAATGAGTTGGCAGTAGTGCCAAAATACAAGGTTTGTATTTCAGGAGGCATGTTGGCATTGTCGTGCCCATTTGATTAACCATAAAAAGCCTGTGCTCTCCACTTGTCATTTCAGGCATTTCTTCTTTCTTCTGTATCTTTTCCAAGCTAACTTCTAAGAGTTAAATAAGCATCTTTTATAGTTAAATCCTATCAGCCCAGTGTTCACAGGAAGCCTATTTTGTAAGTGGAAATGCATTATCTTTGCTCTTTTTTCTTCCTACATCCTTCTGAAATGCTCATAAGTCTTTTTTTTTTTTTTTTTCAAATAAGGGTGTTTTAGTAATGCCTCGCTTCCTCTGAAAGTTCAGGTGGTAGGTTTCTCTTAACCTGGAGTTCAGGTCTTCAGTCCTGGCTGAAGGGCCCAGAAGGGACAGAATGGGTTTTCACATCATGCTAAACAGATTGAAGTCAGTAATATAATATTTCTCATTGTTAATTTTTAGTATGTGTTTTCTTTTTTAATGAAAGGAAACATTGCCCTCAACTTTAGCAGGAAAATGTCATGCATCTAAACAGGATTTAGTAATAATAAAGATTGTTTGCTTGACCAAACTTTGATCAGGCTCCTGAAACCTCTCCTCATTAAGGCTCATTTGTGCACTTCCTTGTAAAATCTAGGTTTAGCAAGAACCCTACTAAGTCAGTTGAGTCAGAACACAATACACACATACACCTCTCCCTTCACACCTGGATATCTAATCTGCAGTGATACCTGATTGGGTTTGTCATCTTCCATTTCCTCCCAAGTGATATCTGATTGCCTTGTCCTATCCAGCACTAATCCTGTAGGAAGTTTAGCCAGAATATCTTTTGCCCATGAAGTTTTCTCTGAATAATTTTCCATCCTTTGACTCCCTGCTGTGTTCCCTTGTTATAAATTCCTACTTCCTATTTCTGTATTCTGAATTGACCCCAGTTGTTTATTGATGTCCCTTTTTCCCTATTATAGTAGCTCTGAATAAAACTTGTCTTTACCACTGTACTTTCCAGCTCTGGTCAGTTTTCTTTGACTGTAGCCTATTAGAAAAGTCATATTGGAGAGGCTATCTCAGAAGAGAAAAGGGAGAAAGGGACACAGGAGTAGGGAATGATACAAAGTATCAACTGTATCAATAATATTTTATGTCATGGGTAGCAGAGGTCTTAGGCATATATGAAAGGCTGAAGAAATTGTGAGACATCAGAGTTTGTCATATTATTCTCTTCACTAGTGCTTTTGAGATTGGCTTTGGTGAAGGCCTTTATTTTTCTTTGTTTTTCACCTATGCAGTGAGTAGCCTGCCTTATATACCACTCATCATAGTTTGAACAAGTCTCAACCTAGCCAAACAGATAAGCCTACTGATTATGCATTGGTAGTTTAATCCATGTCAGATTGGTATAAAAGTTTATAAATGCCTTTTATTTTTGTTTAAAGACTACTTGTATTTTTTTTAAAAAACGATTTATTTGTTTATTTATATGGTGGGAGGGAGAGAATATGCAAGCACATGAATGTATTTCTATTCACTGGCTCATTCCCCACATAACTGCAGCAGAGTTGGACCAAGTGGAAGTCAGGAGCCAGGAACTCCATCTGAGTTTCCCACATGGATGGGAGGGCAAGCATGGGGGCCATGTTCCTCTGCTTTCCCAGGTGCATTAGTAGGGAGCTAGATTGGAAGCAGAGCTGCTGGGACTTGAACCAGTGCACCCATATAAGATCTTGGCGTCGCAAACTGTGGCTTAACCTGCTTTGCCCTTATGTCAGCTCCTAAATGCTTTTCTTAATTTTTATTTTTCTCTTAACAGTGGTTTTATAACAGATTTCCTGGTCAGTGATGTATTCTGAGTAGCCCTGCTCTAGTTTTTGTGTAACTGAAATATTTCATAGTAAAATTGTTAAAATGATTTGATACATTCGTTTTTTTAAAGTATTTTTTCTAGCTCATTTATCTATTCATCATATTGGAGTTGAATATAAATCAATATTTTGTTTCACAAATATGTCTTGATGTTGGTGCTGGTCTACATTCTTCTAAAAATTCAGTGGTAAATAATATATTATTGCTTCATTTGAAGGCTTGTTATATAATAAAGACAGCTTAATTCAACAAGCATTTTCTGACCACTTGTTTAACTTCAGTCTTTCTCTTAAGCAGTAAATATCAATGATGTATAATTCATAGACTATTCTTGCAAAGAGTATGATTCTAAAGTACAAGGGAAGGTAAGGTTGGTTCATCACAGGAGAGGGCCTTGAATTTCAGTTGAAGAAATTTGCACTTTTCCTTATTCATATGAGAAGATTTTAAGGCTTGAGCAGATTTTGGTTAGGGCTCAGGCAGATTAAAAAGTGCCCTCCCTTCTAGCACCAACATCAAGACATATTTGCGAAACAAATACTGATTCACATTCAATGGCAATATGATGAAGAGATTAAAGGGAGAAACTGGAGCAGGGGAGACTGGTTAGGAAGTCGTTAAAATAGTCTAAGAGGTGGGCCTTTGGCCTAGTGATTAAGACTCTGCTTGGTATATCCACATCCCATATCAGAGAAGCTGAGTTTTAATCATAGCTACACCTAGAATTCCAGCTTTCTATTAATGCAGACCCTTGGAGACAGCAGGGGATGGCCTACATAGTGGTATCCATTCCAGCTATGTGAGTTCCTGGCTCCTGACTTTGGCCTGGCTCTTCCCAGGCTGTTGTAGGGGAATGAAACAGCACATAGGAGATCTCTGTCCATTTCTGTCTTACTCTGGTCTCTCTGCCTTTCAAATAAATAAAATCAATATTTTTTAATACATCAGTTAAATTCAGTTATTTAAAAATTTATAAAAATTTATCTTGAGATGATAGAGATCTGACCTTAGTAGTAGAAATTTAGAGGAGAAAATAAAGTGGAGATCTGTTTCTAAGGTGAAAAGAAAGGGATAGGGTGCAGGAAGAGGGAGGTGGCAGGTAAGGGTCTGGGATGTGTTTATACAAACTGAATCACACTTACACAGAGACGTGCTTTCCTGTGTATGAAGAGACAGAATTTTTCAGTCAAGGAGAGTGAGTGAGCACAGAGGTATTACTTGCAGTGACCTTGATATTCTCAAAATAACTGACATTATTTTAGGAGTGTGAGAAGCAGTATAACATTGAAATTGAGGACCATGGAAAAATATATATGTGCCTTGGGGAATGTAACGGAGCTTTCTGAATGATAGCAGCTAGGATCTCGGACTTAACAGATTTCTGATACAGGCCATTAGCTCTCACTTTTGAACTCCACATGGTCATTCGTTCCTGCTTCAGTTTTTATGGAAGGCTTTCCATGTGAGAAGCATTGGATTATGAGCTGGAATACAAATGTGAGGCATAAACCCTGCCCTCTAGGAGTGTATATGCTGTATATGGAGAAATAACACTTAGACACAGCAGTATGGTGGGGTATGTAGGATTGCAGGAGGGTAGCTAATCTTAATGAGAGTTGGGGCATGGAAAGCACTGGAAGAGATGAGCGTGATGTTAACTTGGTGTCAGCTTGACTGGCTTAAGGAATGCCCAGAGAGCTGCTAAGAAACTACTTTGGTGTCTGAGACAGTGTTTCAGAAGAATCAGTGGACTGAATAAAGAAGAGCCACCCTTATCAATGTGGGAAGACATGATCCAGTCTGTTGAGGACCCAAACAGAGCAAAAAGGTCAAGGAAGGGGTAATTTTGTTTCTCTTCTGGAGCTGAGACATCTGACTTCTCCTGCCCTCCCCTGTAACACTGGGGCTCCTGCTTCTCTGTCCTTCAGCCCCTGGGGTTTACAGTTGCCCACTCCACTAGACAAAGTCACACCATCAGTTCCTTGGGACTGAGAATGAATCACACCACCACCTTTCTTCATTTCCTAGCTTGCAAACAGCATATTGTGGGATTTTTCAGCCTCCAAAATCAGATAAGCTAAATTCCTATAACAAATCTATAATTTCTATATAATTAATATTGCTATATAAAATTGTATATAACTATATATTTCCAGTCATTCCTTTTTATCCTGAGGGGATTTGCTCCAGGACCCCATATGGATACCAAAAGCTTTGGGTACTCAAGTCTATTTTATAAAATGATGAAGTATTTGCATGTAAGTTGTGCATAACTTCTCGTATATTCTAAATTGTCTCTGGATTACTTATAATACATAACACAATGCAAATTCTTTGTAACTAGTTTTTATATACCCCCCTCCAAAAGGCTGTACATGTTCAGTAGCAATGCGATTTTTTTCCTGAATATATATTTGAGAGGCAGAGTTACAGAGAGAGAGTGGGGAAAAAAGAGAGAGATTGAGAGAGATCTTCCATCTGCTGGTTCACTCTTCAAATGGCCATAACAGCCATGGCCGGGCCAGGCTGAAGCCGGGATATCAGAACTTCTTCCAGGTCTCCTACGTGGGTGCAGGGGCCCAAGCTCTTGGGCCATTTTCTGTTGCTTTCCCAGGCACATTAGCAGGGGGCTGAATTGGAAGTGGAGCAACTGGGTTTACCTGCTATGCCGTGATGCCGGCCCATTTCATGAATATTTTCAATCTACAGTTGGTTGAATCCACAAGTGTGGAACCTGTGAATAAGGAGGTCTGATTTATTTATGTAGAATATAAATACATGAATTTGTTTCTCTGTAGAGCCCTAATGCATGGAATTTTGAGATTAATCTCATGGGATGAATATCTATTAATAGATGAGAAAGAATTATGTGGTATTTTCTGAGAAGGAAGAACTGATAGAGGTTAAAGGGAGAGGTAGTGAGGACAGAGTCTCAAAGGCCAGTACTATGTTTTGGAATTTGTGGCTAATAAGGAAGAGAAGAGGAGCCATTGGAGGACATGGAGAAGTTAGTGAACCACATGTAAGTTTAGCTGGGTTGTACTGATTAATGTGTGGATGGAGTTTGAGATTTTACCCTGCTCTCCCAGACAAAGGGTATAATCAAGGAGAGCAGGTGGGAGACCATGCATTGTTTCCTCTGAGAAATGATTGGGATGTGAACCAGATAAGCAGTAGACTAAAGAATTAAACTAGAGAGTTAATAGAAGATAAGTTAATAGAAGGCAGAGCCTGGAGATTGACTCAAGTTAGAAAGTAAGAGAGAGAGAGATGAGTAAAAGGAGATGCAGGTTGAAGCTTGAACCACTGCTAAAAGCAGTTGGCGACCATGTACAGGAGAAGTATGATGACTTCAACTTTAAACACCATATGAGGTCTGCCCGCAGAGGTCTGGTAGGCAGTTAAATATTCATGTGCAAAGGGTCTGTGAAGTTAAGGCCGGAGAGAACTGTGGGAGTCATCAGCATGTAGCAGTGGATAATTAAAATGTATAGTGGTGCTGCATAGGCATGCTGAGCTCAGGGAATTTCAAGCCACTGCATCCTTTCCTATTCTTCAGTTGAAATTTACCAACAATCATAAAAGCTAGAAAGTAGGACTGCTTCCAGTGCATTGAATTCAGAAGACAAAAGATGACAGTTTATGTGTAACTAGCTGATGTTCTTATAGTCATCTACTGGGAAGAGAGCAAAAATACTAAAGAACAAGTAGCAACTTTTCTTTCCTTGAACTGTTGAATGAAGAAATTAATAAAAACATAAAATAACTTGAGAACAAAAATTCCCCTGGTCTCTTGAACCTGGCTTATCTAGTCCTGAGGGGCAGCAAGTGGTCGGGGGGTGGTGAGGCAAAGGTCACAGGCAGATCTGTTGAAACATGAGTGCTGGTATGGGGCTGACATAGATGGTGCTCCTGAGAGGAGAATGTGTCAGCAAAGTCCAGACACTGACATGATCCCTCAGTGGAGCCATCTGACATCACACTGGCAGGCAGTGACAGCCCACAGCCTACATGTGCTTTGTGATTGTTTCAGTACCTATCTAACTTTTCAAGGTAAATTAACTCTCTCTTAATCAATATTTTTCTACTCTCTATTGAGGGTATATGAAAAGGTTATCCTAATCTAAATATTAACCCCAGAGAAACGATTAGGAAGGGCATATGTGTTAGATAAATATAGCTTAGCACATCCCAGAGATAAATAGAATTTATTATTATTTTTAATTACCCTTTCTTTCTCTTGGCATGGAGAATTTGAGAACTGCTTATCTCTGCCGGTCTGCTGGACTGTCTGTAAATACTTAGTAGGCATTGTACTATTAATGGTTATTTAATGATTTCATCAGAAAGGACTTGCTTTGGATTTCTGATGAGGTAGTGAGAATTGGCATTTAACAAGTTAATTGGAATTGGAAAGAGCTATTAAAAGGCCATGAGAAGGTCTTTCATGAAACCCTTGAATATGCTTCAGCCTGAAGATCTTATTAAATTATGCTAAGGGTGTTTTTTCCTTTCACTTTAAATCACCCATTAGAATCATCTAATCAGCTTCCTGAATGTTGCTGCAGATGAAATTATTATTAACATCATAACATTGGAATTTTTATTTTTTTCTCTCCAGTTGTCAATGAATCACTTGCTTAACAGACAGTAGTTTTTCTTAGCTCCATTGGGACCCAGCCAAAATCAGTTTTAAATTTTCTTTACTTTTTGGGTTTAAAATTATTATTTTGGATATTGGTGATGGCTGTTAGTACTCATTTTCAGTAATTATTCCGTTGCCTGTTGAAAGCATGATTCTATTTCTTTTAAACAGACAGCTTTGCTGTATTCATGTGTCACATGGAAGTCAGTTTGTTGCCACAGAGAAGCAGATGGGTAGATGAAATGGCTGAATTTTGCTGTCCTTTTACAATAACTTAGAAAACTGTTTATTTCACAGCCAATCATGGTAAGAAATAATTGTTTCAAAATAAAAACCAATTTGAATATTGTTCTGAGGAAATAACTTGCCTGTTGGGTCTAAGGCAAACTGGCTTTTGCCTTTTGTTTTCAACTCATCTATGCCACGAAACCAAATGGATTAAATCTGATAGTAGAAAAGTGTTGTAGATCTCTAGCATTGTCTCTGGATTAGGATGGATTGGAAATGACTGAGCAAAGGGTGTAAGGAAGGAAAATTAACAATCTTTTTGTTCTTTTAATGACCAGAAATTACAGTTTTCTTCACTCAGAGACAGCATGAAAATAGTTTGGCAAATGACATTATTTTTAGAAATTTTTGTTTGACATTTAATATATGTAAGGCTCAAAGGATTAAAAGTGTATGTATGTAAATGTATACATGTAGATAGACATACTTGTCTTTATGATTTTGAAAAGCATATAATAAAATTTTTATATTTTAAATACCACTTAATAAGGGAAGCTGACTGCCTAAAGAGATACCAACATAATATTCTAAGTAATGAATGTTATTTTCTTTTTAAATATAAAATTCAGAAGATTATAAGTATGTCACCTAACAAAAATTTTCAAATATTTTATGGTGTAATAATACACTCATAAGTGAAATAAAGCATTGCAGAGAAACATGAGAAAAATGTTTTGAGGAGAAAATAATAGCTTCTAATTATCAGCCTTACATATTTAGGTGTTCAAGTAGTGAAGTAGTGGACTTATTCTAAAAGCACAAAATTTAAAATGTTGTCTTTTAAAATCTATAGCTGGTGCTTTTTAATCTTCATGAGCTTATTTGTTAACACAGTAGGTTATTGGATGTGTAGGACACCTGGCTTTTGATTTAGGACTTTACTAGGTTGACAGTGATCAGATATTTGAAATATACTAACTTTGAAAGGTTTTATTTGAAAGGCAGAGAGACAGACAAAATGAGATCTTCCATTCACTGGCTTACTCTCCAAATGTCCATAATGGTAATGGCTGGGCCAGGCTGAAACTAGGAGCCAGGAACTCCATCTGGGTATCTCATGTGGGTAGAAGGGACACAAGTACTTGTGCCATCAACTGCCACCTCCCAAGGTGCACATTAGCAAAAAACTGGATCAGAAATGGAAGAACTGAGACTCAACCCAGGCACTGTGATAGGTGTTGTGGGTGTTCCAAGGAGTGTCTTAACCCCTGTGCCAAACACCTGCTCCTGAAATATGCTTAGTGGTTGTCATAAGATACAGTGGGTTAATCTACCTCTTGTGATGGCAGCATTCCAAATGCATTCTGGTTTGAGTTTTGGCTGTTTTACCTCTTAGCCAGTTCCCTGATAATGTACCTGGGAAAGCAGTGGAAGATAGCCAGAGTGCTTGGGTCCTTGCCACCTACTTGGGAGACCTGCTGGAATTCTAGGTTCCTGGTTTTGGCCTGGCCCAGCATTGGCCGTTATTGCTCTCTCTCTGACTCTCTCTCTCTCTCTCTCTCTCTAACTCTGCCTTTCAAATAAATAAATTTATCTGTTAAAATATATACTTAGTGATGTGCAAGCAGTAGATAAATGTAAAGATCATTAGTTTCAGAAGTGATCCCACCTTCTTTCTTGTTCTTAATTTAAATATATGCCTTGAGTTAAAACATCGTTTTGGGTGCATATGTGGATAGCTTTTCCCAGTTGGCTATGAATTTATGGGGGCATTATGTGTACCTTGTTCATATCTTTAATGGCAATAAGATAGAAAAACAAGTCTAATGGCAATTTATAAATAAATAGAGTAGGAAGGAAAACAAAAAAATAGTCACAGCAAAAAGGAAAGAAATGCTACATCAAAACTTCAAGGATAGTAGAAAAGCAAGTAGGCAAACTTGTTTACTAGTATCTGGAAATGTTATAGAAATAAAATTTCTGATACCACATAATTTCAATCATAGAAAGTATTCTTGGGAAGGAAATAAATGCTTTAAGACAACACTAAAGAAGGTGTCAAACAAGGTGACCGGGTTCTAGGACTGTGCATATTTCTTCACACTATGTTAGTGTGATAGATCAAGAAGTATATGGTCACTTCTGATGGAGGCATGAATCAAGAGGTACTGTATGACTGCCCAGGGAATAGTACAGCCTCTCAGTAGAAATGCGTATTAGAGCTGGGGTGACATGGGGGTGGAGCATTGGAATTAAAAAGTTGGAACAAAGGAAGGAAGGATTTTAGAACAAATCTGTTGGAGAACTCTGAAGCATTACTACACAGCTTTTGCTTTTCCTGTTGACTCTTGTCAGGCCAGTAGGGGGACTTCGGAAAGTTCGTGGAAAAATAGGATTAAACATTTATTTTGGTACAAAATATTTTTGAAATATATGCATAATGTTTTTCATATTGGGATTTTTCCATGAATTCTTTGAAGACCTGTCAGAGGTTGCATAAGCCTGTTCACAGCCACTGGTGACCTTTTTTCGAAAGAAACTTGGGCTTGGAAAAGTATTGAGGCTCTCCCTTCTAGGCTCCTGTGTGAGTTGACTTACAACCATTTAGGCATCCTGCTGCTTGGTGTGCACTTCAGAGGGCTAGGTTCCCCCAAACAGAGACTTAGAAGATACAGTCAACACAGTTTATATCCCCTCCCTACATCTGCTCAGTGCTTGGCACAGATTAACTAAACAATAAATTTAAAGGAAGTGCATTCTGTTCCTGGGAAGATAAAGGAGAACAGGGTGATGTTTCTTTGTTTGAAAACATATATTCTGACATGTTGTGTGCATTTGCCAGATATTTCAGAACTCAAGAATTGAGTGCTTGTAATAAAAGAACATTTAATGGGCCCCGTGGGGCAAGTGTAAATTGGGTGTTCATGTGTAATGCCTATGAATCTCCTTAGATTCCTGGATTATGTATGAGAAAAAGGCTTCAATACTTAGTAAATCAAAGATTTGGATAAAAAATGTCCGTGTCTGATCAGAGCACCCATCATTTCCTTGCCTTTGATAATATGGAAAATCATTTGTCAGTTGTTTCTTAAGTGTTTCTTCTTATAAACTGTACTTGTTTAATAAATTTAAAAATGGTTAAGATGATAAACATTTGCAAGAACCATCAATCATTTTGATCAACAAAAGCTGGTTCTGTTACCTTTTTCATATTTGTTTTCTTAGGCCTGTAGACCTTTGTTAACTTACTAAGAAACTGAAGCTCATGATTGCAGTGTATTCTTGTTAGTTTTTTGTGGTCCAGCTCCTGAGTACCCATGTTAGTGTGTGTATCTGAAAAGCAGTCCCATAGACTGAGATTGCCAGATGTTTTATGTGGAGGTAACAAGAGACTGTGTTCAGCTTTTGCTGAATGCATATACCCATTGGTTAGGGAAGTTAACTTTTTAGTGTTTCAGAGTGTCCAGCCTGCTTACCCTGAGTCTGCCAGTTGAGTAAAGCAAGCCCTAGCTCTAGGCAATGGGGCTAACAGAAATAAGCACAAAGTCCATATGCATCCTTTGTGGCAAGCAATTCTACATTCTTCATAGTTTTTCATGTTCATTACATGGAAGATGCTTCTGTTTTACTGCTCAATTGAAGAGAGTATGCCATATTTTTTTTTTCAAGATTTGTTTAGAAAGAGTTACAAAGAGAGAAGGAGAGAGAGAGGGAGAGAGACATCTTCTACCTGCTGGTTCACTCCCCAGATGGCTGTAACAGCCAACCGTAGGCCAGAACAAAGACAGGAATCAGGAGCTTTATCCGGGTCTCTCATGTGGGTGGCAGGGTACCAAATACTTGGACCATCTTCTGCTGCTTTTCCCAGGCCATTAGCAGGGAGCTGGATCAGAAGTGGAATAGCTGCGACATGAACCAAACTAGCACCCATATGAGATGCTGGCATTGCAGCTTTACCTGCCACAACTCCAGCCCTGAGAATGCTGTTTTATATGCGCTGGCTTTATTTACTCTGTCATAACAGAATTGCATTTCCAGTATTCATGTGGGAAAATATTTTATATAGTTTCCAGCAAGTATCAGGGAAAATAGTATTATTGTAGTAGTTTGATAGATTTGTATGAATGGCTTAATGAAAAGTTCACTCCCCAAATGGCCACCATGGCCGGCGTGCTGCGCTGATCCAAAGTCAGGAGCCAGGTGCCTCCTCCTGGTCTCCCATGCGGGTGCAAGGCCCAAGCAGTTGAGCCATCCTCCACTGCCCTCTCGGGCCACAGCAGAGAACTGGACTGAAAAGTAGTTTTAATAATGGTCCTGATGTATGACAATGATAATAGGATTTTTTTAGGCCATTTCTTATTTGAAGGAAAGCAGCTGGCTCAGTTTTAGGCTTGACTGATTTTATTGGTGATTTTGGTGGTTATGAACAGCTTTTTCCCTCTCTCTCTTATACATTGACTCCTACTGATATGTAGGTCCCCAGTTTAGAAGTCCAGCTATTGTGTTGTCTTTTTCAAATCCTCTAGTCATGAATTGTCTCTCAATCTGTGCTCTCAAGAAACCTTGCATAATTCCCTAATCATGTCTGTATGCTGACTCCTCTGTCATGTTGTGTGCTGCTGTGTCACCTCATTTCTGTACTTACAGTGCCTAGCACAGTATATGGCATACAAGTTTAATAAGTATCTGTTAAATATTTATGTAGTTAAAGCGTACCAAAGGTTAGAGAGATTAAATGACTGTGAGGCCTTTTCCTCTTCTCTTAGACAGTCTTACTCCATGTTTTTAATTTTCTTTGCTGTTTCCATTAAGGAAAGACATATGAAGTTGTATTTGTGCTAGCCATCAGCAAGCTCGTGGTATTGAAAGTGACTGACAGGAAACAATTTTACAGTGCTGTGCATCCCTGATGTGATGTGTTCAAGGGGCTTTAAAAGGCCAGAGGAGGAGCACCCGGTCTAGACTATGGAACCTGAGAAAACTATTCAGAAGAGATGGTGCTTGCTGTGTTTTGAGTAATATTTGACTCCCAACACATGCAGATGATTAAATTCCAGAGTCAAAAGTTGATGGTACAGGAGGGGGCAACTTAATATAACTTTGATGTTTATGAGGTAGGCCTGATGGGAGATCCTTAGATCACTGGGGAGGTGTCCTTGGAGCGTAGTTCTTGCAAGAGGGTTGTTTATAAATGCTTAGTTGGGCCTACCCAATCTCTCTGCTTTCTGGCTTGCCACATGTTTGTTTATTTACCTGAGTTCCATTATTGTCATTTGCCAACCTCATGAGGTGCCAAACAAGGCTGACCAGTCTTGACCTATGAACCTCCAAAACATGAGCCAAAGTAAACCTCCTTTCTTGAAAAGAAACTTGTCTTAGCAAGTTCATGAAGTAATAGAAAGCTGACTAATATAGCACCCCAGTAGAAGAGGATCATAGGCTGTATATGGAGAAGCTGTAGGTGGTGGAAAATCTAATGGAGACATCTACGTTGTGTTTGCTTTGTATACCAAAGTCCAAAGAAGAGGAAGAAACATGTAACTAAGGCAGAGAGAAAAACGTGGCAAGAAGGAATCAGGTTGGAGAAAAGCATCCAAGATAACTGAGAAGACTTTTTTCACAGATTATATAGGAAAAATGGTAATTGTGATGTGCATTGGATTTGTTTTGATACCAAGTTCTGGTATTAGTTTTGGAGGTAAATTTGACTTGAAGAAATAAATTGTGGCTCAAATGTGTCTTTATAGGCTCTGAGGGACAGCCAAAATGGCACTGTAAATTTTATTTTAGAAGAAGCTATTACTCCTCCCTGCATATCGAAGGGTGTTTCTTTGGCCTCCTACGTCTCGGAGAGCTTACAAATTTGGAAAGTTACAGACTGCAGGAGGGAAAATGCTCTCTAGAAGATCAATGTGTGGAGCTACAACTATCCAGACACTCTCTAAGTCATAGTTAAACAAAATTTAAATCCTGTTGGTTTTGTGCAGTGGACAGAAATGCAAGAACATTAGCCTGCGTTCCAATATTCAATGTATCATTTCTTGCTTTGTAAGTTTAAAAGAGTAGCTTAACCTATCGAAGGCTACCTAGGGCAGACGGCTATGTCTCTTTCACAAAGCTAATGTGGGGATAAAAAAATGCAGTATATGAAAAGCCCCTAGCTCAGAGCCTGGCATGTGAGACACATTCCCCTTTCATTGTTATGGCACTAGGCTTTGTGCTGGTGTTGTTCCTGTGACGTGAATTGTATGGATATTAGATCACTCATGGGAGTCTGTCCCAGGCAGTTGTCCCTGAGAGGGGATTTGGGGAGGTCTCTACAGTAAGAATACTGCTCTAACCTGTGTTAAAGTGTTGGACCCCAACTCTCTTAATAGTCAAGGGGGTTTTGGTGTTTGACACAGTCCTAACTGAAGATATATATAGGATAGTACAATGCACACCACATGTATTCTAAGTATTTTGGGGACCGAGGTTGTGGTGTAACAATAAAGCCACCACCTGTTCCTGTGGATTTGTTCTGAGAGGAGGAGTGTGGTGGAGGCAAGAGTTGTGGAGTCACCACACAGACCCTGGGAGTCAGGTGAAAGCAGGCCAGAGGCAAGCAGCCCGCAGACTTGTTTATTTCAGTTGGTACAGCAGCTTATATAGCCGAGGCAGCCAGACCAGTCAAGGGGCAGTTTATGCCCTGACCAATCACAGCCTGTTGCCAGGCAGGCTCCATTGCCAGGGGGTTTTCCAGGGGGTTTCTGAAGCCATTCCTGAGGCTCTGTTGCCAGGTGGTTTCCCAGGGGATTTCCGAAGCCATTCCTGAGTAACTGATGCTTGCTTGCCAGTGGCCATCTTGGCATGGCCTTCTTCTTCTTCTTTTTTTTTTTTTTGACAGGCAGAGTGGACAGTGAGAGAGAGAGACAGAGAGAAAGGTCTTCCTTTGCCGTTGGTTCACCCACTAATGGCCGCCGCAGCCGGCGCACCGCGCTGATCCGATGGCAGGAGCCAGGTACTTCTGGTCTCCCATGGGGTGCAGGGCCCAAGGACTTGGACCATCCTCCACTGCACTCCCTGGCCACAGCAGAGAGCTGGCCTAGAAGAGGGGCAACCGGGACAAAATACGGCACCCCGACCGGGACTAGAACACGGTGTGCCGGCGCCGCAAGGCGGAGGATTAATCTAGTGAGCCACGGCGCTGGCCGGCATGGCCTTCTCATTCTACCACAACCACCTATGATGCCAGCATCCCATTTGGATGCCAGTTCGTGTCCCAATCGCTCCACTTCTCATCCCACTCTCTGCTAATGGCCTGGGAAAAGCAGCATAAGATGGCCAAGTGTTTGGGCCCCTGTCACCCATAGTGTGGGAGACTAGGATTAATCTCCTGGGTTTAGCCTGACCCAGCACTGGCCATTGCGGCCATCTGGGGAGTGACCTGCAGATAGAAGATCTCTCTTCTGTCTTAACTCTTTCCTCGTAACTCTGACTTTCAAATAAAGCAATCTTAAAATGAAAAATATTTTAAGGAGGAGAGGAGTAATGCTAGTAAATCAGTTATTTTTATATTTTAACTTTTAAATAAAAAGTATCTAAATAAATACAAGGACTTTTGATACCACTTTAGAATGTTATCTTCATGCTAATGTAATTTCTGTTGGAATTTAAAAAATAAACTGAAAAATTATTGCTGAAAGGTGTTTTTAAATAAATTTAAGACACTTAAGACTTCTAATGTACAGTGTTATTTACCTAGCAGTAGAAATGGGTTTATTCCTGGTTCTCCAGTGGTTTTCTCTTTTTGGTAGATACTGGGTAATTTTAAACAGATTTTTTTAGGTTATTCTTTTTTAACTTTTATATAATAAATGTAAATTTCCAAAGTACAACTTTTGAATTATAGTGGCTTTTCCCCCCCATAACCTCTCTTCCACCTGCAACCATCCCATCTCCCATTTCCTCTCCCATCCCATTCTTCATCAAGATTCATTTTCAGGCCGGCGCCATGGCTCAATAGGCTAATCCTCCGCCTTGCAGCGCCAGCACACTGGTTTCTTCTAGTCCCGGTCGGGGCGCTGGATTCTGTCCCGGTTGCCCCTCTTCCAGGCCAGCCCTCTGCTGTGGCCAGGGAGTGCAGTGGAGGATGGCCCAGGTGCTTGGGTCCTGCACCCCATGGGAGACCAGGAGAAGCACCTGGCTCATGGCTCCTGCCATCGGATCAGCGCGGTGTGCCGGCCGCAGCGCGCGGGCCGCGGCGGCCATTGGAGGGTGAACCAACGGCAAAGGAAGACCTTTCTCTCTGTCTCTCTCTCTCTCTCACTGTCCACTCTGCCTGTCAAAAAAAAAAAAAAAAAGATTCATTTTCAATTATCTTTATATACAGAAGATCAATTTAGTATTTACTAAGATTTCAACAGACTGTACCCACAAAGTCACACAAAGTATAGAGTACTGTTTGGGTAGTAGTTTTACCATTAATTCACATAGTACAGCACATTAAGGACAGAGGTCCTACATGGGGAGCAGGTGCACAGTGACTCCCGGTGTTGATTTAACAATTGACACTCTTATTTATGACATCAATAATCACCTGAGGCTCTTGTCATGAGCTGCCAAGGCAATGGAAACCTCTTGAGTTCACCAACTCTGATCTTGTTTAGACAAGGCCATAATCAAAGTGGAAGTTCTCTCCTCCCTTCAGAGAAAGGTGCTGTCTTCTTTGATTGCCTATTAAACAGATTTTTGAAGCCATTTCAATATTTTTTCTCCTTCCATTGGGAAAAAATAAGCACTTAAAATTATCCCAACTCTGAAAAAGTAAGATTAAATATTTTAATTAATCAAATTTTATTCATATAAATACTATACCACACATATGACCTTTAATTTAAATTGTGCTTGAGGTAAGATTTGAATGGATAACATGGATAATTAGGACATAATCTTATATAATACAGGTGGGGATAAATTACATATGCTTTTAGAGAAAGAACTTTGTTAAATGATTAGAGGAAATTTTCAGATTTCTTTGTTTTTATGATTATTACCAGCTCTGCTGGTGTTGGACAGTGATAACTTGGTTAAGACACTGATTTTCTTATCTGTTTAGTCTTCATGCCCAATAGAAAGGTTAAAGGTATTATGAAGATTAATGTGTATGTAAAAATCCTTTGAGATTAAAGGTGAAAGTAGAATTTGAAGCATAAAATTAATATTCTTGAGGCAGAGTTAACACTAAGCTAATCATTCATGCCTGTTGGTTCTATATTTAACTCAGTGAGCTCATTCTTTTCCAAGAACCATTAGGATTTGTAGTGAAGCTTCAGTCATACAAAACTTTGTCTAAAGCACTCAAGTTTGTGTTTTTTATTAAAAGAACTGCCTGTCATTGTGCAATGGAAATGCCAAAACAGAAATCAATAGCATATTCTCCTTGACCATTGGAGAAAACAACCACAGCCAGATTTAAAGCACATTTTCCCAGTGTGAGGCCAGAACTGATTTCAGTTCCTGGCTGACATCAGGGTTTTGTTTAGAAAAAAGATGCTATTCTCTCTGTTTCTCCTGTGCCCATTTACTGACCAACTTTTAGCTGTCACTTGAAGGGCTGGAGGAGAAAAGCTGTACTATACCAGTATGACTGTATTGTCTTTTTCTTTTTTTTTTTTTGCCTTTCTTTTTCTAAAAGAAAGTATCTTGTAGAAGTTTCTTTTTGAGAACAGCTTGAGTACTCAATGCAAGGACATACATGTTGGTCGATTTGGCATTCATGTGAGTCTTTGTAGAGGTTTTATGAATCCTGCCTCTTGTGTTTTAGTATTTTTGTCAATTTGTAGTTTGAGCATAGATTTGAAACAGTTTCACATTATCCTTAATCATAATTGATAACTCCTTATTCATCAACAATAGAATAAGAAATGAGCTCTCTGAGGGCCACTCCTCTGATACCAAGGGAAATAGAGAAAAAAGGAGAAACACCTGTCTTCTAGACTCAGCCATTGGGAAGTGGAAAGAAATTTCCATACATTTACCTTACACTCCTTCTACCCCCAGACAGCTGTACCTACCCCTAAAGTACCAATTACAGGCATAGATCTTAAATACAGAGTAGTGGAAACTATGAGCAGTGAATGTGTGTGTCTGGCATTTGAGGTGGGGATAGGGGACAGGTGATAAGGGTATTTCATCTGTGTCTAATCAGTGTCTGTTTTCTTTTCTTTTCTTTCTTTCTTTTTTTTTTTTTTTTGACAGGCAGAGTGGACAGTGAGAGAGAGAGAGAGACAGAGACAGAGAGAAAGGTCTTCCTTTGCCGTTGGTTCAATCTCCAATGGCCGCCGTGGCCTGTGCGTTGTGGCCGGTGCACCACGCTGATCCGATGGCAGGAGCCAGGTGCTTCTCCTGGTCTCCCATGGGGTGCAGGGCCCAAGCACTTGGGCCATCCTCCACTGCACTCCCTGGCCACAGCAGAGAGCTGGCCTGGAAGAGGGGCAACCTGGACAGAATCCGGCGCCCCGACCGGGACTAGAAGAACCCAGTGTGCTGGCGCTGCAAGGCGGAGGATTAGCCTATTGAGCCGCGGTGCCGGCCCAGCGTCTGTTTTTAAACCACTGGAGGATGCAGTGGCAGACTTTTGGTGGAATTTTCAGAAGCTTGTTTTCATGGGTACACACACAAAAAAAACATAAGGTGAAAGTTATGATTGTGTGAAATGGAAATATTTTTGGAAGCTAAAGATTTCAGTGAGCTTCTGTGAAAGTTTTATAAAAATAGTTTAAGTGATTTTAGGCAGTTTAAATGGTTCTGGCTGAAAATATGGATGAGTTGGATATATATCTTTTCCAAAACAGTTCTGTGACTCTCAAGTTTATAATTAAACACTAGACACTCTAACAACATATGGCCGGCGCCGTGGCTCACTAGGCTAATCCTCCGCCTTGCGGCGCCGGCACACCGGGTTCTAATCCCGGTCGGGGCGCCAGATTCTGTCCCGGTTGCCCCTCTTCCAGGCCAGCTCTCTGCTGTGGCCAGGGAGTGCAGTAGAGGATGGCCAAAGTGCTTGGGCCCTGCACTCCATGGGAGACCAGGAGAAGTACCTGGCTCCTGCCATCAGATCAGCACAGTGCGCCGGCCGCAGCGCACTGGCCGCGGCGGCCATTGGAGGGTGAACCAACGGCAAAGGAAGACCTTTCTCTCTGTCTCTCTCTCTCACTGTCCACTCTGCCTGTCAAAAAAAAAAAAAAAAAACATAGTATGTTATTCATAGACACAGAGAATGTTAACTGTCTTCATATGCCTAGTGTTTTGATTATAGGATATATAATACACAGGAAATGTAGTCTTCATGGACCAAAATTTCAAATAATAATGTCAAGTAATTACCCATATAATAGTCAAAAGATTGAAAGTCTCTGAAACTGAAAATGTGTTTTAAAAAATCTTTTAGATATCATATGCAAATATATGTGTGCACATTCATGTATATTCTAGAAATAAATATGACTTCTTCCTATAGAAGTTAGGATCTTTTTGAAATTATTAAAATGGAATACAGTATAGGAAGTACATTGCGACCTGCACATTTTTTCAAACATTTTAGGATAGTATACTGGTAATAAACATAAGCAATAATCATTCTCCTCTATGATAAAATGAAAGTTTAATTAGACAAGTTTATAGAATTCTTCTCTTTACTCTCTTAAGACTGAAGGAATAAGAAATTGAGACCCTGAAGAATGTGCCTGTGTTTATACATATGTGTGTGTGTGTATCCATCTTTTATTACCCTTACCTGGACTACATTTCTGTGGCAGATCTGAGCTTTGTCACATAGTTGCAGAATTGCATGATCACTGCCTTTGATTGAGATAGTCTGTCCTGGAGGTTTCAGAAGCTAAGTCTCATGTGACAGATCCATAGACAAACAAGAGCATAGCATTTATCCTCAACCCGTGGTAGTTCCTTTTTCTTTTTTTTCCTCTCATCAGTGAGGTCTGATTTCTCTTATAAAAACTTGGTTAGAAAGTCAGTATATAAACAAATAGTAATGATACTTTAAAAATCTGTTTATTTATTTGAAAGGGAGTGGCAGAGAGAGAGAACGAACGAACACGCAGTTATTCAATCTTCCATCCACTGGTTCATTCCTCAGATGACCACATTGGCTGGGGCTGGGCCAGGCTGAAGCCAGGAGCTTCTGGGTCTCCCACGTGGATTCAGGGACCTAAGCATTTGGGTCATCTTCTGTTACTCTCCTATGTACATTAAAAGGGAGCTGGATCAAAAGTGGAGCATCTGGGACTTGAACTGGCACTCATGGGATGCCAGCATTACAGGCAGCAGCTTATTAACCCACTGTGCCACAACACTGGCGCCTGATAATTTATTTTTCTGAGTTTAGGTTTAAACAGTTGCTTGCTACAAACTTCTTTGGTTAGAATTGAGAGGCTGTTTTGATTAACAGTTGGAGAGGTGCTATGAAAAGGGCTTCGTGTTGAATCTAGAGTAGAAATCATCAGTGTTGCAATTTTGCTTTACAAATTCTTTTCTTTTTCTTGTCAAACATTAAAAATCAAAATGGGTAAGCAGGCACTGTCATGCTGTATTTGCAGGTACAGTTGCTATGATTTTAGAATATTTTCTTTGAGGGAAAAGTGAAGTAGATACGACAGAAAGCTACCTTAACTTTTCCCCCCTACAACTTGTATAAGCTGACTTATTTTTCTTGTCATTGCTTTGCTGTTATTTGAACAGGAGGAAAGCAGCCATTTTTGTTCAGAGGAGAAACCAAGAATGCTTTCCTGTATTTACTCAACTAATATTTATCAACTGACCTGTCCCAAATGTGCTAGAATCCAGGGATAACGAAATGACGAAGGACAATATTTTCAGGATGTTTAGCATCCAGGAGGAAAAGAAAGATGGTGGATAATGGTTAAAAACTAGCAAGACAGGCTTATACCAATAGTGCCAGGATGGATGTAGGAAGAGGCTGATGGATTTTAAGATTTGACAATAATTTTTTTAAAGATTTATTTATTTGAAAGGCAGAATTAGAGAGAGAGAGAGAGAGAGAGAGAGCCTTCCATCCACTGCTTCACTCTCCAAATGTCTTCAATGGCCAGAGCTGGGCTGCAATGGCTGGAGCTGGCCCAATCCAGAGCCAGGAGCCAGGAGCCAGGAGCTTCTTCTGAGTTTCTCACATGGGTGCAAAGGCCCAAGGACTTGGGCCATCTTCTGCTGCCTTCCCAGGCCATAGAAAGAGCTGCATCGAAAGTGGAGCAACCAGGACTTGAACCGGCACCCATATAGGATGCCACCACTGTGGGCGGCGGCTTTACTGGCTATTCCACAGCTCCGGCCCCAGCCCTGGCCCTGACAGCAAGAATTTGAGGACACTTCTGGTCAAGTGAGATCCAGGAAGAATGTTCCTCTATTGGAAATTGCAGGGCACTGGGGTTCTTGGATTCGAGGACAGTCAGGAAGCCCAGCAATTAGAGTGAGGAGGCTACTAGCAAAAGGCACAATTCAAGGCCTGCTGAGAGTGCTGAATGGGTGTGAAGTAGTGCTGAGCTTCTGTCACATGATTTCCCTAGCTTTAGTCAACAGTCCGACTATTGGCAGGGACAAGACAGGTAATATTTTGAGAAATGCTCACTCTTCAGGTTACTGGTTTCGAGAGTGTCTCCATTTTCATTTGGTTATTACGTTAGTTCTGCAAAATTTGCAGGTGATTTATTCTACTGTTAGAAACATTTGACTCAGAATAAGTTTTCATTTGTTTATTTGATCATTAAGTAGGCAAAAAATGGTTAAAAACATCATTTGCAGTGTAGAAAGTACTACTTGTTTTTAAAAAACATTTCTGAGGAATATTGGCTCAGTAGGCTTCTTAGGGAGCTGGGTATAGTTTGTTACATGTGATCTATGATGTTTAATCTCAAGGATGTTGATCCTAGGCTGGGGTGGGGCTGTCATGCAGCTCTGGTGGACTATCCTTGAAGCCTTAACTAGAAAAAGCTCATGAAAGCTTGGCAGAGTTGGTCATTCTTCCTTAAGCGAGTCATATACTTGTGACAAGTCCAGCTCTGGAGGTCAGAATATTAACAGGAATTTTAAGTTGTGTGTAGTTGTTCTCATGTGTTGAAATTTACTTGAAATCAGTGGTAATGATTGTTAGACTACATATATGCTATATATATTTTTAAATCAAGTTTCATGCATATCATGTGTCTCTTCATATTCTGCAGCATCCTTATTGAGTTTTTCCATGCACATATAGTCATGTTTATTTATGTAAAATTAGACCTTGTGCCAATGCACAACTATAGCTTATTGCCATAACATAAAGTATGATTAAACGTTGATGAAATTGAGGAATTTGTGTGCATTTTGGTTCTTTGTCTTTTGTTCCAAATATATCAACATGCAGAATTATTTTCGCCTTTAAAACATATAAACTGCCTCATGTTCATCGACACTAACAGTAAAGAAGAGAGTAAAGAGAAGTAAACAGTTGGCGGTGTTGGCATTGCCTTTGTCATGTTCTTCAGCAATGTGAGGAAAAATAGAAAGCCTCTGCACTGCCTCTATAGAGTAAAACCACAGTTTTTTGAAGAGCTTGATAAATGGTCATGGGTGTTCTGCTCTGTTTCGGTTCTGCTGTGTTTGAATATGTTGTTATTCGACTCATCATGAGTTCCAACTTGCAGGTTGATTTAATTCCCAGAGACAGAGTTTGTAGGCATATTATTCATTTTGCTTCCTGTTGTCTCAGGGACCAAAGTATTTTACTGCCTTTCTTGCTGTACTTTTGTTAATGTACGGTCCTCTCATGTCACTGTTTTTTGCTACTCAGCTTTGTTGCCATGGCTTTCAGACGTGTGTGTGTGTGTGTGTGTGTGTGTGTGTTGTGAGAAATCTCCTGGTGTCCTGAAGGTGTGTCTTTGTTGCAGACTGACCTAAGTAAATTTGTTAGCGATTATTTGAAAATGTATCTGTAGGCTCTAGTAGTTAGAGGTAAATGAGATATGAAGGTCTTCTCCCCTGTAAGCACCCTTCCAGGAAGTGTGTTATGACTGGCTCATATGCACGTGCAAACGTTTGTTAACAAGCACAAACACTGTCATCTTACCTGTTCTGTAATCCTATTGAAGCCTCTAGCTCTTTGTCCTTTTCAGTACTCAAACAAGCATCTTTCATGGAAAGATTTACTTGAAGCAGGTGCAACAGTTTTAGGATTCAGCTAACCTAGATACAGTTCCTTGACAAAGATCCATACAGGTTCCATCATAGGAAAAATAATTTCTATCATAATTTAAATTAATAAACTCTTTATGGTTGATCAGAGACAAAGGTATTTGATAATTGTTGGTACTGTAGAGGAAGAAGCATAGCTTTCCTTCTATAGGCTGAGGCTCCTATAACAAAAGACAGATGAACAAGAGAAAAACATACACATTTATTCAAGTTTTACAGGAGAGAGCCTTCATAAGGAAATGAAGACCTGAAAGTACAGTTAAACCTGAGTGTGTTGTGTAGTAGGTGTGATGAAGGGTCAAGAATGATAGAGGAATATGATGCAACAAAGGGGGGGGGTGGTGAGTGACAAGGTAAAGTAATACACTGAGAAGCACTTAGCAAAGGCTTGTTTGCTCTCATGCTTTTCTCTGTCCTTATGTGTCCAGAGATAAGCATGCTTGTTTCAACACTGGTAATGCTGCTCTATTCCGGGTACAGGGAAGAGTACCTCTCACAGGACAAACTTTGAACCTCCTTCAGGGTAAGGTCATAACTCCTTTCTAAGTTGTTTGATTTGTTTAAGGACAGAGGGACTTTTCTGTTCTTGATATTTTCTCAGATTCTTTCAGCTTAAAATATACAGTGTGGTGACCAGCATTGTGGCATAGTGGGTAAAGCAGCCACCTGTGACGCTGGCATCCCATTTGGGCACTGGTTCATGTAATGGCTGCTCTACTTCCTATCTAGTTCTCTGCTAATGTACCTGGGAAAAGCAGTAGAAGATGGTCCTAGTGCTTGGGCCCTGCCACCAGCTTGGGAGACCAATGAAGTTTTAGACTCCTGACTTTGGCCTGGCCCAGACCTAGCGGTTGCAGCCATTTGGGGAGTGAATCAGCAGATGAAAGATCTCTCTCTCTCTCTCTCTCTCTCTGTCTGCCTTTCAAATAAATTTTAAAAAGAACTCTCTGAAGCTGGTTGCCAACATTCCATATGGGCGCCAGTTCTAGTACTGGCTGCTCCACTTCTGATCCAGCTCTCTGCTATGGGCTGGGAAAGCAATAGAAGATGGCCCAAGTCCTTAGGGCCCTGCACTTGCATGGAAGACCTGAAGACCTGAGAAGAGCTCCTGGCTCCTGGCTTCAGATTGGCCCAGGTCCAGCGTTGTGGCCATTTGAGGAGTGAACAGAGGAAAGAAGACCTCTCTGTCTTCTCTCTGCCTCTGCCTCTCTGTAACTCTGCCTTTCAAATAAATAAATAAATCTTAAAAAGAAAGAAAGTAAGGTCCCAGTATGCCAATGTAGCAGATTTGGGGTTAGTGTGGCCAGAATCCCATTGGTAGCTACCTATGCCGTGGTGGTGTATGATTAGATTAGATTAGAGTGTGTCAGATGATAAATAACCACTCCAAGCATAATTCCTCAGTAGAGTACTTGAGATGTTAATTAATTCCATTAGGATGTGAATAAAAAGTAGCCAAAGACATATAAATTAAATTGTAAATACTTACTCTGTATTGAACTATTTAAAATTTACTACAATGTAACAGTGCCTTTGCTGTAGATAAAACCTAACGTTTTTTAAAGAGAAAATGGAATATTCTTCGGGAGGTACAGATTTAAAGCTGCATTAAGAGGAAAACAAAGGTAGATATATTGAGAAACAATTAGTGCTCTTTCATGTATTCTCTTGGGTGCTGTAGTAATAAAATATTAATGTATATTGTTAGGGATAAAATAGTATGCTCTGAAGAATATGGATAGTCACTGATTTGTAATTATTTACTGGATTTTTCAACTAAATGATTCAACCGTAGAACTATCAGATCAATAATTAACCTGAAAAAGAGTGAATAATGTAAGTGATTTACCTTCCTCTTTGATCACTGACACAGCGGTGACAGTTTACCTTTTCTGTATGTGTGCTGGACATCTAAGAAGAAAATACGTAAAAACTTAAAGGTATCAAAGTATATTTTTTGATAAACATAAAAATATCCCCATACAAATACATAGTAAACACATCATAAATTTCTTTGCTTAACAAAGGAAGGAATCAACAGGATGGTAAAACTGATTCCCAGAAGTTTCTAGAGATTAACTATATATGAGCACTGGCAATGTGCTGGGAAAAGGTGGTAGATTAATAAATTGGTTAATACCTTATAAGGTGGTAAGGTTGTAATCTTTGGGATTATCTGTTTTTATTTGAAGATTCATTTAATTGAAAGGCAGAGAGGGAGGAAGGGGGGTGAAAGAGAAACTTCTGTCCTCCGATTCATTCCCCAAATGACTGTAACAGCTGGGCCAGGGCCAGGCTGAAGCCAGGAGCTCCATCTGGGTTGCCCACATGGTGGGCAGGATCTCAAGTACTTGAGTTACCATTTGCTGCTTCCCAGGCACATTAGTAGGAAACTGGATTGGAAGCAGAGTAGCCAGGACTCAAACTAGCACTTGGATATGGAGATACAGGTGTTCCAAGTGGCATCTTAACCTGCTATGCAACAATGCCCATCCTATAGATTATCTATTACACAAAAATTTTATTTTCTTATGGACAGAAATTATAAGTTAATAAGAAGTTTTTAACAGTCCTGATCCTATTATCCCTATAGATAATAGTCTTTCAAGCAATGGTCCATTGTTTTCAGCTATTAAATAATACTTTGGTGGGCTTGTTTAGACAATGGTGCAGTATGACGTTTGAAAGGATATAAAATTATTCTTTTGACCTATTTTCAATTTTTTAAAGGTTTATTTTATTTATTTGAAAGACAAAGTTACAGAGAGAGGTAAAGACACACACACACACATACACACACACACACACACACACACAGAGAGAGAGAGAGAGAGAGAGAGAGAGAGAGGTCTTCCATCCTCAGGTTTACTCCCTAAATGGCTGCAATGGCCGGAGCTGAGCCCATCCAAAGCCAGGAGTCAGGAGCTTCTTTCAGGTCTACCACATGGGTGCAGGGGCCTAAGGATTTGGGCCATCATCATCTGCTGCTTTCCGAGGCACATTGGCAGAGAGCTGGATCGAAAGTGGAGTAGTCAGGACTCAAAGCAGTGCCCATATGGGATGCCAGTGCTGCAGGCCAGTGCTTTAACCTGCTGTGTCACGGCATCAGCCTCCTATTTTCAGTTTTTTTTTTTTTAAACAAAAGTTTTGGTTTGATGTGGTTTGACCTGGTTTTGGTTGATAGGGAATTGTATGGTTCTTAAGGAAATGCCAAATTGTAACAGTGTATATTTATTGTATTTTTGTATACTTACTTGGACTGAAGAGTGGATCTTCAGTCCTAGTAAGGAAAGGGACTCTTAGTTTCTGCTTATCTAGAATATAAAGATTACCTTTTCTGTACCAAACAAAAAAATCTTTGATCCTTCTGGCTAGCAGTATCATTTTGTACTATTTTATGACCTTTTACTAGGTGACAGGTATTCTGATGACAGTAAAGAATAGATTCCTCTAATTTCTCCTTTCTTTTTAAGAGTTATTTAAAATTCTTCTTTGTGTCTGTATCATATGTGCACTAGAGGGCTTGAATTTGGTAAGGTAATCCCAGAGTAGACGTGTTGGCTCTGCTACTGTAATGAAGGCTGCCGTCTGCTGCTTTGGAAATTACTACTGTGTTTATACATTTAGCTCCCTTTTTAGACTTTAGTCTTCTTGATGGGGTACCTTGTGGAATTCATTTAGGTGGTCTTGTTAGCACATTTTTGGACACATTATACTCTGAATGATCATTTGTTGGTAGCCACAGCTTTAAAAAGCTTTTCAATGAACCCTAGTACTTATCAAAGGAGGTCCAGGGTCTTTAGCATGGCTTCAAGAATAACCATAACCTGATCCACACTTCAGTATTCAGAGTTTGCTCTCACAGCTCCTACCTGTGTAGCATTTGAGGTCCAGCCGTGTTGGGCTTTTCACCTTTTCCTCAGATGCCTGCACTCCCTGCTCTCCTGTTTCTACTTTGGACCCCTCACCCCCATCTTACTTGTGAAATGTGCATTCTTCAAGCACCAGCTCTTCTTATTTGCTAAACTGAAAAAAAAAAAATCATCATTTTTCCTACTCCTTTGAAACAGTCAACCTTGGGGCCAGCGAGTAAAGCAGATGGTTGCAGCACCAGCATCCTGTGTGGATGCTGGATCCAATACCAGGTGCTGCACTTCACGTCCCTCTCCGTGCTAGTGGCCTGGGAAAGGTGGTGGAGGATGATCCAGGTACTTGGGCTCCTGTATGTATGTGAGAGACATGGAGGAAGCTCCTGGCTCCTGTATGTATGTGAGAGACCTGGAGGAAGCTCCTGGCTCCTGGCATTTTTTGGCCCATTTCCGGCCATTGAACTCTTTGGGGAGTGAACCAGTGAATAGAAGATCTTTTCTCTGTCTCTCCCTCTCTGTAACTACGCCTTTTGGGTTGGTAAAATAACCCAATCAACTTGTTTTATATCCATATAAACTGAATGTTTTACTTTAGTCTTAGAGGATAAGGGCCATCTTACTCATCTTTTTTATCTTTCTGTGTATGGCAAACCCTTCTTTCAACAATACATCAATACAAATAAAGAATAATAATTCTTTCAAATGACATCCTTTGATGAATACTATCACAGTAAATACATTTAGTAAATGGTAGCCCCCTGTAAATTTTTTCTTTTTCTGTTTTTAAATTCAAGTAGAAGGAAAGAGCTAAATAAATTCTCCAGCTCTACTGTGACTTAAAAAAATGACAGGGGGTTGCAGAAAGCCTGTAAAATAAGGGAGCAAGTTAGTGACGGGACTTTAACTTTTTTTTTTTTTAATTTATTTGGCAGGTAGAGTTATAGACAGAGAGAGAGAGAGAGAGAAAGGTCTTCCTTCCATTGGTTCACCCCCCAAATGGCTGCTACGGCCAGCGCTTCGCTGATCCGAAGCCAGGAGCCAGGTGCTTCCTCCCTGTTTCCCATGCGGGTGCAGGAGCACAAGCACTTGGGCCATCCTCCACTGCCCTCCTGGGCCATAGCAGAGAACTGGACTGGAAGAGGAGCAGCCGGGACTAGAACCCGGCGCCCATATGGGATGCCGGCGCCGAAGGCGGAGGATTAACCAAGTGAGCCACAGCACCGGCCCCTTGACTTATTTTTAAATATTCATATTTTGGCTACCACCATTACTGTTCTTAAATCATTAGTTTTTTATATTAATTAACTGAGAATACAGTGAGGTCTGAAGTCTAAAATTGTGAAGTTTTTAAAAAAATCCAGTAGAGTTATATTGAAACAAAATTTGATTCTGTCCTGAAAAAAAAAAAAAGGATTTATTAGAAAGACTCTGAAGCCTTACTTAGCTCTTCTCTGCTGTGGGTGTTCTCACTGGCAACAATTTTGAATATTGGAGAATTTGTGAGCAACACTGTAGAATCAAGGGTAGACTATGTAGGAAGTGGAGTTACAAGTTTATCTTTTTTTAAAAAATTTAATCTTAAATTAGATTTTATTTATTTTTAATCTATAATCTTAACATTTTAATTAGTTTTGAAAAAAATTGTAGGTATTGCAAGTATTATAGATATCAGAAAAATTTATTAAAAATTTCTTTTTAAGATTATTGTAAATTTTTCTATAGAGATGTATTTCCTATTTTGCCTTTGTGTGGCTTCTTTATATAGTTTCTTCTTTAATTGAATGAAGAATAGAAACTTAGAAGATTTTAGAGGATTTGTGGGGACTTTTGTGTGTGAACTTTTTTAAAAAAAGATTTATTTATTTGAAAGAGTTACAGAGAGAGGAAGAGATACGTAAACAGATAGAGATCTTCCATCCACTGCTTCACTCACCAGATGGCCGCAAAGGCTAGGGCTAAGCCAGGCCAAAGCTGGAAGCGTCATCTGCTTCTCCCAAATGGTTGGCAGGGGCCCGAGTACTTGGACCATCCTCCACTGCTTTTCCCAGATCATTATCAGGGAACTAGATTGGAAGTAGAGCAGCCATGACTCAAACAGGCACCCATATTGTATGCTGACATCACAGGCAGTGGTTTGCCTGCTCTGCCACAGTCCCCTTATGTACCTATTCTAATATACAGGTATGCCTCATACTACTTATGTAGATGAACATATTGTCAGAGTATAGATGAGATATTTGCTGGCTAATACTCACATGGACAGTGAGAGAGAGAGACAGAGAGAAAGGTCTTCCTTTTGCCGTTGGTTCACCCTCCAATGGCCGCCGCGGCCGGCGCGCTGCGGCCGGCGCACCACGCTGATCCGAAGCCAGGAGCCAGGTACTTCTCCTGGTCTCCCATGGGGTGCAGGGCCCAAGCACTTGGGCCATCCTCCACTGCACTCCCTGGCCACAGCAGAGAGCTGGCCTGGAAGAGGGGCAACCAGGACAGAATCTGGCACCCCGACCGGGACTAGAATCCGGATTGCCGGCGCCGCAAGGTGGAGGATTAGCCTAGTGAGCCACGGCGCCGCCGGCCTTTATGTGTTTGAAAGGCAGAGTTACAGATCTCCCATGTGTGTGCAGGGGCCCAGGAACTTGGGCCATCTTCTACTGCTTTCCCAGCCCATAGCAGAGAGCTGGATCGGAAGTGGAGCAGACAGGACTTGAACTGGCGCCCATGTGAGAGGCCGGCACTATAGGCCGGGGCTTTAATGCACTGAGCCACAGTACCAGCCCCTATTATAACTTCTAAGGCTACTGTTTTATCAGTTATTTTCTGTGTTCCATCTTTTTGTTATTGTTCCTTTATCTGTCTTGTCTTTTCTTTGGGTTAATTGAGGTTTTTGTAATTAATTGATTTTTTTCTTGCTGTCCCTTTTTGAATTGTTTACTGTTTTCTCTAGGGATTACAATATTCTTATTTAAATGTTCACAATGTATTTAGAGTTAATACTGTACCATTTAATGTAAAATATAGACTCCCATCCCCCCACCCTTATAGAAGGCATATGTATTACATCTGCATACTTTAAAACCCCACAACATTTTACTTTTTAGTTTAAATAGTCATATAAATTTTGATAAAATTCAGAAAAATAGTCTTTTATGTTTACCCACACATTGACCACTTCCAGTATTCTTCATTCTCTCATGAAATTCCAACTTTCCATCTGGTATCATTTTCCTTCAGCTTGAAGAACTTCCTTTAGCACTTCTTACAATGCAGGTTTGCTGGGAATGGATTCTTTCAATTCTCTTTTGCATGAAAATATATTTTGTCTTCCTTTTGAAGAATATTTTTGCAGATTTTAGAATTATTTCTCTCTCAGCACATGTTTTAGTTTCCTTTTGCTGCTGTAAAAAATTATCACAAACATAGTGGCATAAGACAAAGCAAAATATTATCTTACAGTTCTGGAAACCAGAAGTCCAAAATTGAACTCATTGGGCTAAAACCAAGGAGTAGGCAGAACTGTGTGCCTGCTGGAGGCTTGAAGAGAGAATCTGTTGCGTTGCCTTTTCCCACTTCTAAAGACTGCTCACAGTTGTGGCTCATGGCCTCATCTTTTATCTTCAGTGGCAGCAATGTCATGCTGAGTCTTTATCATGTACGGTTGCATCTTTATCGTTGCCATCTCTGTTTCTTACATTTATGTCTGCCTCCTACATACATGAGAAGCCTTGTAGTAATAATGGCGCCAGCTGGATAACACAGGATACTGTCCCATGTCCAGGTCAGCTGAATAGCACCCTGAATGTTATCTGTGATTGTAATTTTCTTTGCCATGTCACTTAATGATCACTGGTTCTGGAAGTTAAGACTTAGATATCTATCTTTGGAGAGGCTGCTGTTTTTGTGAACCCCAGCATTTTAAGATGTTCCACTGTTGTTTAGCTTCCATAGTTTCCTTGAACTCAGCACCGTCCTTTATCATTGTTTCCTTGCAGATATGTGATGTGATCTGCCTGCTTGCAAGGTTGCATCTGTTTTTCATCAGATTGCGTGTGATAACCCTTGATGTAGTTTATTTGTGTTTATCTTCCTTATGGTTAGCTACTATAACTGGCACAAAATTTAGTAAAGTCAATTAGTAAATAATTTTTCTTTACCATTTTTTACATTTCTTTTCTTTCTAGGACTCTGCTTGCAAACATAATGCATGAAACTTCCAATATTGCCCGTGAGACCATTTACCCTTTTTCCACTCATTCTCTGAGTTCTTGAGATTGGATTATTTTATGAACTTTTTTTCCATATTACTCACAATATGATGTTAAACCATCCAATACTGTTTTTAGTTTAATTGCAGATACTGCAGGTTTTAGTTTTAGAATTACCATTGGGTTCTTTTTTATTTGTTTTTTTTTTTTCTGGTATTTTTTATTTGTTCATTTATACATGCATTTTTGTCTTTTCTTCCCTGGGCATACTAATGAAAGCTGATTTAAAATGTCCTTATCTAGTTATTCTGAAATCTCAATAATTATAGATTGGTCTCAATTCCCTTTGTTTTTCCAACTCCTCTTTATTCTTTATATGTCTAGCAATTTTGCATTTTATTCAGAATATTTTTAGTATGTTGTGGGTTTCTGAATCATTTTATGCTCTCTTGAAGAATGTTGGGTTTTGTTTGTTTATTTTAGTGACTATTAACTTGATTGACCCATTCTTCAAACTTTGGTGCTGTTATGAAGTGCAGCAACTAAAATCATGTTTCATTTCTTTTAGCCTTAGCTGGCTGTTTGACATGACACCAGTGAATGTGGATTTCAGGGGTTACCTGGAGTCTGAAGGAAAATTTTTGCATTAACTTTAGGATTCCCCTTCTGTGACTCTCACTGGATTTTTTTTGTCTCACTTTTTCCTGTCTAATCTGAAAAGCTGCAAGCTTGTATCCAAGTTTTAAATGCCCTAATTAGCACAGCCTCAAAGCTTCTGGTATCAGTCAAAATCCCTCTTTTTTTTCTTTTCCTTTTCTTTTTTTTCCCCAGAAACCTTTTATTTAAGAAATATACACTTCATGCATTTCATAAATACACCTTTGAGAACATAATGATTCTGCAAGAAATTCTTTTAGTGGTTTTTCAGTTGTTTCAAGTTTTGACTCCTCTCCATTTTCTGCTTGCTTTTGGTCACTCCCTATTGCCTTGAGGTAGGGGGTAGTTTTTTATATTTTATCTGGAGTTCATAGTTCTTACACCTGATAGATTTGTTACCTTAAGTAACAAAATGGTGCTCCGTCACCATTTTCAAAAACTTTATTAGAACTGTTTAATGACTAATTGCTTCTAGTTTATGTTCAGGTTGTTGGATTTTGTTTGTTTTGGCAAGCCAATGAAAAAGGGAAATGATTCTCTTTCTTTTAAATTTTTAAAAAAAATTTATTTGAGCAGCCAGCACTGTGGCATATGGAGTAAAGCCGCCACCTCAGTGCTGATGTCCCATATGGGCGCTGGTTCAAGTCATCGCTGCTCCACTTCCGGTCCAGCTCTCTGCTGTGGCCTGGGAAAGCAGTGGAAGTTGGCCCAAGTCCTTGGACCCCTGCACAGGTGTGGAAGACCTGGAAGAAGCTCCTGGCTCCTGGCTTAGGATTGGCCCAGCTCTGGCCATTGAGGCCATTTAAGTAGTGAACCAGCGAATGGAAAACCTTTCTGTCCCTGTCTCTCTCTGCATATGCCTCTCTGTAACTCTGCCTTTCGAATAAATAAATACATTTTTAAAAATAATTTTTTATTTGGCTGGCACTGTGGCTCACTAGGCTAATCCTCCGCCTTGCGGCGCCGGCACACCGGGTTCTAGTCCCAGTCAGGGCGCCGGATTCTGTCCCGGTTGCCCCTCTTCCAGGCCAGCTCTCTGCTGTGGCCAGGGAGTGCAGTGGAGGATGGCCCAAGTGCTTGGGCCCTGCACCCCATGGGAGACCAGGAAAAGCACCTGGCTCCTGGCTCCTGCCATCGGATCAGCGCGGTGTGCCGGCCGTGGCGGCCATTGGAGGGTGAACCAACGGCAAAGGAAGACCTTTCTCTCTGTCTCTCTCTCTCACTGTCCACTCTGCCTGTCAAAAATAATAATAATAATAATTTTTATTTGAAAGTGTTTGAGAGAGGGAGTAGTGTCTTCCATTCACTGGTTCACTCCCCAGATGCATGTGAAGCTGGGCTCAGCCAGGCTGAAGCCAGGAGCCCAGAACTCCATTTAGTTTCCCCACATGGGGGACAGGGACCCAAGCACTTGGGCCATCACCTGTGGCCTCCCAGGATGCATTAGCAAGAAGCTGGATCAGAAGCTCAGGAGCTGAGACTGGAGCTGACATTCACTGACATGGGATGGAGGCGTCCCAGGCAGTGACTGAACTCACCGTGGCACAGGATCTACCCTTTCTCTTCCTTTTCTAATTTTGAAAGATATTACACTCTGAATTAGCCTAGAAGATTCTCTGTAGGTCTGATCTAAGTTAATGCTTAGGAACTGCAGACCACTCCTTAATTTAGTGTAATCCTATTTTATTATCACTCTGGTATTAATGACCTAGGTGTAGATTAATTTGCCAATTATTACACTTGATTGCTTACTAGGGAATTATACATAATATATGGATTTCATAAGTTGCACAAGAATGAAGTCATATTTTAGGAACTTGTGTAGCAGCTAGTGTTGTACTTTTCTACTACTTTTCTTGCATACTCTGTAATCATGACTAGTGATTAGTTATAGTGGGATATATATTGTCTGAGATTTTCCAAATTATTTTAGCTGCAATAATGTATCATCAATCACTTTAAAAAAAAATGCACACAAAGCTAAAGCCCTTTGGCTTCAGTCCTCAGTCTCTTTTTCTCCCACTTTTCACACTGTCCTTTCCAAGAGGTAACCCCTTCCATTTTGGCATGTGACCATGAAAGTCCCACACACATATCATCCTCATAAGAAAAACAGGACATTGCTTTTTTGTTTGGATAATGACATCACAATTTATATATGCCTGCAGTACCTTTTCATTTTTACCTACTAATATGTATTGGATATCTTTTTGTGGTTCTGATATTCTATACTCCAGTGATCCTGCTGATAGTTAACCTAGCCTACTGTAATCTCCTTCAGAAACCCTTTAATTAGTATTCCTAATTGAGCCAGTAAAGCTTCATTGTTTTGGAGCCTACTTATTTGAAATTTGTGATAATTAGGCCCAGAATAGAATTGAAATTTATGGCTGCCAATTAATGACTTAAAAGAATATTTTTCCTAACTAAAAGATAAATGGCTTTTAAATCCAGTTTAAAATGTTCCAATTACACATTAATTTTTATCTGTTTCATTATCCAACACAATCGTAACTTGTTCTGTTCACTCTGAGCATTTGAAAACAATAAGAGGTACATGCCATAAAAAGAAGTCTATAATCAGATTTGTCACTAATGAGGACTTTGCTTATGTGTTCATATACAGTCAATCCCTTCACACTTCATTCCACAACTTCACTTTGTTCTGTTGCTTTCTGATTAAGATTTCAACAGATTCCATGAGAATGAACTTGGTGAGTAGGACTCCCTGTGGAGCTGATCACTGGGTACTTAGGGAGAGGAAATACAGAGATATTGTTTTCTGGTATTTTTTTATTATTATTATTTTGACAAGCAAAGTTAGACAGAGAGAGAGACAGAGAGAGAAAGGTCCTCTTTTTTCTGTTGGTTCACCCCCCAAGTGGCCGTCACCGCTTTTGCGTTGCGGCCGGGGTGCTGCACTGATCTGAAGCCAGGAGCCAGGTGCCTCCTCCCGGTCTCCCATGCGGGTGCAGGGCCCAAGGACCTGGGCCATCCTCCACTGCACTCCGGGGCCATGGCAGAGAGCTGGACTGGAAGAGGAGCAACCGGTACAGAATCCAGCACCCCAACCGGGACTAGAACCCCGGATGCCGGCGCCACAGGCGGAGGATCAGCCTATTGAGCCATGGCGCCAGCCTTCTGGTATTCTGGTAGCCTAAAGCTTTTCATCATTTTGTAAGTCCTTTTGAAAAGACAAAATGGTAATAAACGAAGGCTGTGTTAGAGTACAGATATCTAAAATCCTATGATTTTGAAATGGATACATTTATCAAATCTTTTACAGATTGCTACATTAATGCCCAGACATGTTTCTGGCTAAACACCAAGAGAGTATAATTGTATCTGGTCAATATTAGATACTGTTTCTTCTTTCTCCTTTGAGAATAAACTCAGCTATGGCACTATTCTCGTCTTCCATGTAGTGCTAAGGGTAGGACCTGAAAGAGTGCTGTTGCCATGAGTTTAGAAATTGCCGGTTCCTAACAGGCTGGTTCTCAGGGTGCCTCTTTAGTAGTCTTTGCAACTCTGAGTCCCCACGCCCCTCAGCCTTCCATGGTCTAGGAAGGGGCAGGTGACCATCTCTCATAGCATGGGCCCTGCCTCTGATTCAGTCCTAAGAAGTGGGCACTGCATCTGCGGGCATGCTTTATTGAGGAGAGAGAAGAGGGGAGAGGTGATGCTCCTGTCTTCCTGTCTGAGGCTAGAGACATTAAGGGTACAGGCAGAATGATGACATTCAAGGCTGTAGCAAGCCCACTGCCCATCTAAGCCTTCCTGGGGAGATTTAGAACAGTTCCTGCCCAATGCTATCCCCAAGTGTAGTGCAGCCTAAGCAGATAGCTGTAGTAGTGAGATAATGCTGCTACCTCTGCTTTAGGAAGGAGCCTGTGAAAAATGTTGGGTTCTTGTTCAAAGAAAGCAACAAAGGTTTTAGATAGAAAGAAGCGTGATGAAAACCTTGTGGTGATGTCTTCTGAGTTTTAAAATGTTATCTTTCTCTTTTATGTTAGCTCTGTTTCTTGATTTGGTATTATATTCATTAGTTTGGCTTATTAATGCTAACTAATTACCAGAAATAATGCATGCATTTAGGAATTTGTCTTATGTTTAGTTTCTGGCAACATTTTTGTCCTTAAATGCTTAGCATGATTTATTGGCAAAAAATAAACATAGTGCATTGTAGGTTAGCCGATTAACATCTGCAGATAAGCCTGCTTTCAAGGTTTTTAAAATCTAATTTAGAAGCACAATTATCATAATGGTATTCTTTTGTTTAATGTGAATTGTGTTGGATTCTAATGTTGACATGAAGGCATAGAACCTTCCCTTACACAGAAGAAAATTTTCACAACTTTGGCAGATGGTCAGTGTGTTTTATTTCAAATTAAAACATTTTGTTTTGGACTTTGTGATTTCAAAGTTCTCCTCCCTATGTCAGAACAAGATGAGGCAAGTGTGATGGGGCAGGTGTTAAGAATACAGAGCCCAGACCAAACTGACTAGCTGTGTGACTGTGAGCAAGTTATTTAATCTCTATCATGTAGTGGCTGTGACTGAAAATGGAGATAACAATTCAAGTGTTCTGTGTAGTAGGTTGCTACCATTTTATTTTGAGATGGGAGTGCCCACGTTACCAGTGAAAATGATCCCAGTGACTATTCTAGTCCCAGCTGCTCTGCTTCTGATCCAGCTGCCTGCTAATGTGCCTAGGAAGGCAGCAAATGATGGTCCAGGCACTTTGGCCCCTGTCAACCACATGGGACACCCAGATTGAGTTCCAGGCTCCTAACCTTGGCCTGGTCCAGCCTTCGGAACTGTGGCCATTTGACAAGTGAACCAGTGAATGGAAGATAACTCTCTCTGTCTCTGTCTCTTCCACTCTTTCTCTATCACTCTGCTTTTCAAATAAATATAAACTTAAAAAAGCATAAAACATAGATTTGAGGGCCCCGCATTGTACCCTTTTAATAAAGGCAATTGTGAAATGACAGAAATGACAGCCTTTTATGCTTGGGTGTTCCTTTTTTTTTTTTTTTTTTCTGACCTATAGTTTAATTTCCAGTGTCTAGACTTAATAGTCTTAAATATAATACATACAAACAAAATCATCTGGAGCTGATTTTTTCACACTAAACACTTAATTCTGATTCTAATTTACAGGAAGTTCATTCTTTTAACCACACCTCTAAATGAAAATCACTTAATTAAACTGAGGAAGATTTAACTCTCCTTAATTGTTTTTCTAAACAGACACATGCTGGATTTACTTATGCTGAAAAACAACCAAACCATTTGCAGACCTCAAGTTCATTTTCATGGACTCTCCGTGTAGTCTCTTTTTCCTCCCAGTAGGGTCTTTCAAGGACCATTTGCTCCTCTTGTAGTGGCCCCAGCTCAGTCAGTGCTGGAGAGTGTAGCCTTTGTGCTCTGCAGTCTTCCTTTACAAGAGGCTAACTGAACTGGACCTCTCCTGGGCACATTGCACACACAGTACCGTATTTCTAAAAACTCTGGGTTTCTGCCAGGTTGCTGTTATGTATCTGCTCTTCATTCCAACAAAATAGTAGAGCAGATCTCAGTGAAGTTATTTATATATTGTGTAATTAATGAAAGTAATCTTGCTTGCTAGATTCACGTCCAGGAGCAATTGTCCTGAGTTCTGGTGTTGAGCTCTGCTTTCCTCTGAGAACCCCAAGGGTCTGATTTGGGGGAGGGCACTAATGAGTGGAAGAGTATCTACTGTTTGTACCAGGAGGCACATGTCTGCAGAGCACCATTATGATTTAGCATTGGAAGGAATTGGAAATCCTGGCACATCAGCTGATAAAACCCAGATGTTCTCAACCTGCACCTTTTCTCCCAACTCCCAACTTCATGATTGAAGTTTTTATCTTTTAGTCCAGGAGAAGATAGATAAAGGAACAGTAGAGAGAATCTGAGTGGATGGGGGATACTTGGCTTATTTACCAGTCAGATACTTGCAGCTTAAAATAGTGTTCTAATTAAGAACAAAAGTAAAACCAAGCTTTTCCTGCTGGCTACGGAGATATGCAAAAAACGCTAGCCATATGAGTGTTTGGTATGTTTTAGCATTTTGATAGGGTCTCCTTTATTTTGTCACTGAGGGTAATTATGACCTTTGTGACTTACACAGAGCCTCTTGTTCTTGTAGCTCTATCTTAACTGACCTACACTGTCTTCAGATGGCTGCTAAGTCAATTCAAAAAGACTGTGGGCTCTTACTCATTAAAACTTTTACTTATACTGGGTTTCTCCAAAACTTTACTAATTCAAAGAAAGACTTCGCCTACTAAAGTAATGAATTCTGCTACTCTCTGCTTACATCCAGACTTTAATTATAAGCCACAATTACACCAGAATGGTAAACCTTAAATAATTTAACAGGTTTCTCAGCAGGTGGATAGCAGCACATAGAGCAACATGCAGTTACACTCAGAGCTTTATTTTCCCTGACCCATGATGCGATGCATCAGTGCTGAGAGATGATGAAGTTTGCCCTGCCCACCCTGAGGAGCTAATGAATTTAATATAAATACCTGTGAGTAGGGTGAGTACATACAACAGGGCAGATAACAAGGAATGAAAACTTTAAACAGTAACCAGGGATTTTAAAACATGGATCCATGGGATGCTGTGGAAAGTATTTACTTGTTAATTTAGAGTTTAGTGCCAATTTTACTGAGTAGCTAAACATCACTTTCTACTTTTCTCCCAAGGTCATGGTTTGTTGTCAGATTTATTTATAAAATAGTTTGCCTTTCCTTACTCAGAAGCAGTGACAATTTTGGATATAAATAGGTTAAAATTTACCTTTTTGCTATTTGTAAAAAATAAATGGTTTAAAGAAAAATATAGCCCTGTAAAAAATTACAAGACAAATTCTTGACCTACCTGAAAGAACAATCCTCTGAAATATTTATATCCAAACTGTTCAGAAGCTAATTACATATCTATTAATGCATTAAAATTAAATTCTTAAAATATCCACTAACCCGCATTTTATTAGGCTAGTATGAAGGACTGTATTTATACTTGAGATAAACTGAATTATCTTTAAAATTTAGATTTGTAATTAATTTATTTTAAGAAATTATCATCCAGGATTCCGTATTAGTAAGATCTGGTTTTATATTTAGACTTTATATAGTAATGAGCTTTAAATCTTCTCTATACAACCTGTTTCAATTCTGCCTGTACTGTCCTTTATCTCTTCCCTTACTAGTTTGTAAGGAATTCTGTAAAGCAAATTAATGACAGTTATTTCCTGTCTGGAAGTTTATAAAACAAAGCAGATATAGACATAAAGTAGAAAAGAAACACTTGGAGTACAGAAGAAAAGAAGTCTGATGTCAATATGAGATACTCTTCTAATAGTGAGGGGGAAAAAGGAAAAGAAACAGAAAGGGCTTACTCTTTTTTAAAAGATTTATTTTATTTATTTGAAAGACAGAGTTACACAGAGAGGTAGAGACAGACAGAGAGGTCCTTCATCCACTGGTTCACTCCCCAGTTGGCCGCAACAGCCGGAGCTATGCCAGTCCAAAGCTAGGAGCCAGGAGCTTCCTCCGGGTCTCCCATGTGGTTGCAGGGGCCCAAAGACTTGGGCCATCCTCCCCTGCTCTCCCAGGCCATACCAGAGAGCTGGATCAGAAGTGGAACAGCTGGGACTATAACCAGTGCCCATATGGGATGCCTGCACCTCAGGCCAGGGCTCCTCTGCACCACAGCGCCTGCCCCAAGGCTGATTCTTTAAGTAGGCTGTAAGTTCCTTGAGGGCAAGAACTTTGCCATAGTTATATCCCATCCATTGGCATCGAGATAAGCAGTGTTTTGGTTATGAAGCTGTGAAGAGATAGTTAGCAAAAGGGGGTAGAGGCATTAACAGGGCTTTCAGAACATTCTCACATTTGAAGTGCTAATTTCTGGTGTGAATTTGGTGATAATAATGTTTCAGTATCTAATATTAATTTTTTCTGATTTATTGTGAACTTGAATTACATTTAGAAGTGATAAAATAAATTAAGAGAATTGTATGTTTATATGGTAGAATTTTGGGAGGATTTGTTCTCAAAACACTTTTTTAAAAAAAAAATGCCATCTCACTAGCCAAAGTGATCAGTTTCAGTTCACAATTGATCATAATGATAGGATTAAGAGTCAAAGGGATCACAAAAACAAGACTAGTGTCTGCTAATACTAACTGATAGAATTAAAAAGGAGAGAATGATTCAACATGGGAAGCAGGATACACAGCAGACTCATAGAATGGCAAATGTCTTAAACAGCACTCTGGCCTCAGAATCAGCCCTAAAGGCATTCAGATCCGGCTGAAAAGTTCATGAGAGTATTTTAGGCATGAAAAGCCAAGACACTCTGGCAAAAAAAAAAAAAAAAAAAACAAACCCTAAATGAAAGCTTTCTGCGAGTGAGGTCCAGTGGAAAGAATGGGCCATCAAAGAAGGAGGTAACTTTCTCTGAAGGGAGGAGAGAACTTCCACTTTGACTATGACCCTGTCGGAATAAGATAGAAGTCGGCGAACTCAAAAGGCTTCCATAGCCTTGGCAACTCATGACAAGAACCTCGGATGATTACTGATGCCATAAACAAGAGTGTCAATTTGTTAAGTCAACAATAAGAGTCACTGTGCACTTACTCCCCATGTAGGATCTCTGTCCTTAATGTGTTGTACTATGTGAATTAATGCTATAACTAGTACTCAAATCTTTACCTAATATATACTAAATTGATCTTCTGTATATAAAGATAATTGAAAATGAATCTTGATGTGAATGGGATGGGAGAGGGAGCAGGAAATGGGATGGTTGCTGGTGGGAGAGAGGTTATGGGGGGAAGCCACTGTAATCAATAAGCTGTACTTTAGCAATTTATATTTATTAAATAAAAGTTAAAAAAAGATTTATTTGAAAGGCAGAGTTATGGGAGATAGAGAGAAAAGGAGAGAGAGAGAGAGACTGATTCACCAAATGGCCGCAATAATAGGCCAAAGCCAGGAGCCTGGAGCTTCATCCAGGTCTCTCATGTGGGTTGCAAGAACCCAAGTATTTGAGCCTTCTTCCATTGCTTTCCCAGGTGCAATAGCAGGGAGCTAGCTGCCTCAGAAGTGGAGCAGCTAGGACTTGAACTGGCGCTCACTTCAGATGTTAGCATTGCAGGCGATGGCTTAACCCACTGTGCCACAACACCAGCCACTTGTACACTGTCTCGGGATATAAATCTGGAATTACAAGGTGGATAAATTTTGGGGTGATTATTCCCTTAGCTCCAAAATTACTTAACTGAATTGCCATAGTGTTCCTTCAAATAGTACGCATCCCTAGTAAATGTAAGTTTTGATTCTGCTTAAGCAATGCATTTTTCACATAACTTTCCAGTAGGGCATTGAAGAAAGCAGGGTACATCTCTCAATACATTTATTGAAGTGCTAACCCTAACCCTATGAAGAAAATAAGGACACACCTGTGCATTCATTTATTTAGACTGTCTTAATTGTATAAGGTTGAGCTTAAGAGCCATAAGGAAAACATTTCCTTTTGTAACCTATACTTTGTAGTACTGTGGATTTAGCCAAGAATTGCATACTAAGAAATATGGGGATTTCACCATCTCTAGAGAGTGTTTTCATCTAACTGGGTCTTTATGCATATTTAGTTATATTCTGCTTTGGTCCAGAAAGGATTAAAGCTTTGAGAAAATCTATACATATATGAAGTTAAAAATAAAGTGTAAGTGAAGTAATCAGGAGTAATCAGGATAAGATGTTAGGAAAAGTAAATTGAAATCAGAAATAGGATTACTACATAAATTACAGGCTATGAGGAGCTAAATAGTCACAAGAGAAAGAACACAAATTTGATTGTTTTTTGAACAAAGCCAATACCAAGAGCATACCATGAACAGTGAAATGCTTCCAGGTCTGTGTCAGAATTTTCCAAATTTAGTCCCTCCTGAACGCAAAAGGATGGAGTCGACCTTTGAGGAACCCTGCTAAAATGGTAATGTTTATTCAGTTAAATGTTTATTGAACCTGAACAGTTTGTCAGTTACTGTGCCATATGCAGAGTGGGGTGGGGGTAGCATAAATCAGAGTAGACCAGGAAGTCACAGTGTGTTGTGATAAATCCTGAGAAGGGGAGTAAGCACAAAGTTACTATGACATCCGATCCAGACTGGAGGGGGGGAACCTCTGGGGATGGTTCGAGTGGATGCCTCAGCTCAGTTCTCATGGACACATGGCTTTCTTAACCTAGCCCAAAGTAGAAACACATTGCAGGCAGGGAGAACTGGTGGCCAGTATGAGGAGGCAAAGGCTAGAAAGTGTGATGTCTGTGAACACTGCAT
Source organism: Oryctolagus cuniculus (assembly GCF_051225735.1). Taxonomy (NCBI): domain Eukaryota; kingdom Metazoa; phylum Chordata; class Mammalia; order Lagomorpha; family Leporidae; genus Oryctolagus; species Oryctolagus cuniculus. The sequence goes on along the minus strand of NC_142879.1, from coordinate 66,129,418 downwards.
GCAGTAGTTCCCCTTGACTGGAACAGAGTACAAAAGTGAGGCCAGCTCTCTGCTGTGGCCTGGGAAAGCAGTAGAAGATGGCCCAAGTGCTTGGGCCTCTGCACCTGCGTGGGAGACCAGGAAGAAACACCTGGCTCCTGGCTTCGGATCTGTACAGCTCCGGCCCTTGAGGCCATTTGGGGAGTGAACCAACGGAAGGAAGACTTTTCTCTCTGTCTCTCTTACTATCTGTAACTCTACCTCTCAAATAAATAAATAAAATCTTTAAAAAAAAAAAAAAGGTGAGCAGGTGTTGAGAATGGCTAGAGAGAGCACGCAGCACATCAGAAAAGGGCTCTGTTGTGCCCTGCTCAGGTGATTGAGTGTGATGGGAAGCCTCCGTGATCCTCAGCAGGGGAATCACAGCAGGGAGATTGGATAGGATTGCTTTAGTGATTTAAGAAAGAGAGCAGAGGTCTGAGTTAAAGTGGTGGTAGTGGGTTCAGCATGTGGTACAGTGGGTTAAACCACTGCCCTCAGTATCCCATATGGGATACTGTATCCCATATGGGCACCAGTTTGAGTCCCGGCTGCTCCACTTGTGATCTAGCTTCCTGCTAATGTGCCTTAAAAAGCAGCAGAATATGCTTGAAATACATGGACACCTGCCACCCAGATGCAGTCCCAGATGGAGATAGAGGCTCCTGTCTTTGGCCTGGCCCGTCCCTGGCCATTGCAGCCATCTTGGAAGTGAATGAGTGAATGGAAGATCTCTCGCTGTCTCTTTCTCTGTTGCTTGCTTCCTTTCTCTCTGTAACTCTGCCTTTTAAGTAAATAAATAAATCTTCAAAAGGATGGAGACAAGGAGCCTATGCAAGTTATCAAGGATCCAAACTGACATGATTTGATCTTGGAGACATCAATGACCATGAGGAAGAAGTAGGAACTGAGATTAATTGATGGTTTCTGCCACAGTCTCTGGGCAGAGAAGAGTTAAAAAAATCACTACCCTTGAAAAGGCCTGCTTGCAAGGTTGGCTTTTGACTGGAATCTGTTAACTTAGATTTCAGGAGGGTTTTCCCCATTATCTCATAAGAGTGGCTCACTGTGCCTTGAGCCGGTGCCGCGGTTCACTAGGCTAATCCTTTGCCTGCGGCGCCAGCACACCGGGTTCTAGTCCCGGTTGCTCCTCTTCTAGTCCAGCTCTCTGCTGTGGCCCTGGAGTGCCGCTTGGGGGTGAACCAATGGAAAAAGGAAGACCTGTCTCTCTGTCTCTCTCTCTCTCTCACTGTCTAACTCTGCCTGTCCAAAAAAAAAAAAAAAAAAAGAGTGGCTCTCTGTGCCTCAATTATTTGTATAAACAATGTGATTTATGTTGAACACCTACTATCCTTATGGAAATCTAAAATGAGGTAGAAGTTGGCTACGTGACTGGCCTCCAATAAAAACCCTGGGTACTAAATCTCTAAAGAGCTTCCCTGGTTGGTAGCATTTCACATTTTTTGGAGAAATTGAGTATGTTTGTGTGACTCCAGTGGGAGAAGACCCTTGGAAACACACTTGGTTTCTCTCACGCTTCTTCCCATGTGTCTTTCCCTTTGCTGACTTTGCTCGGTATTTTTTCACTGTAATAAATCATGGCCATGGTATGACAATATGCTGAATCTTCTGAGTCATCCCAGAGAATCACTTAAACGAAGGATGTTCTTGGTTTCCTCTCGACACACTCACATGTTGATATTAGTAGTAGCTCTGACAGAGATAAAGGACATGTAGGAGTAGCTAGTTTGGGAGGGGAATAGTGATACATTCTCTGAGTTTTTGAGTTTAGTTGCTTGTGTTGCTTTATTTATTTTGAGCTAGCATTAAGTAATTGGCTGTTTGCTGCCTATTTCAAGATTAATGTACTAAGAAAATACTTTTTTCAGCATGCTTTTGTTAATTCATTGAGCAGATATTTGCTGAAACTTCAGTGAACATTTGGAGCATTTTAGGTATCTTACAGGCCATAATGGTGCTTAGGAATATGGATTAAGAGTCAAAAAAGGTTATAATTTCACTGGGAAGGTAGGATATTTCCCTTTGAAAAATAAAATACTGAGGTAGACATTCAGCCTAAAGTTCAGGACGTGTGTCCCATGTCAGAATACTCAGCTCCTGATTCTGACTTCAGCTTCCTGCTTATGAAGACCCGGGTGGCAGTGGTGATGGCTCAGATAATTCGGTTCTTGACAGTCATGTTCGAGAGCAGGATCAAGTTCTGTGCTCTAAGCCTCTATTGGGCCCAGCCCTGGCTATTTTGGGCATTTTGGCCATTTAAGGAGTGAACCAGTGGATGGGAACTCTCTCTCTTTATCTCTCTCTCTCTCTCTCTCTCAAATAAATAATTAAAAATTTTTAATGAGGGGCTGGCATTGTGGCAAAGTGGGTTAAGCTGCTGCTTGCAATGCCATCATCACGTATGAGTTCCTATTCTAGTCCAGGCTGAAATGCTCTTATTTAATATGTAGAACTATTAAATCAGCTGCTCAAAATGAAATACTTGGGTTTGGCAAATCCTTTCAGAAATGCAATGTTAAAAGAAAAAGCATTTTTTTTTAAATTAAAGCAATTTTTTTCAGTAATACCTGGTATAGCTGTATTGGTTAACACTGCCAAATATGAAATTATAACTTAGGTGCTGGTGCTGTGGCACAGTGGGTTAAAGCCCTGGCCTGAAGCACCGGCATCCCATATAGGCGCCTGTTCTAGTCCTGGCTGCTCCTCTTCCAATCCAGCTCTCTACTATGGCTGGGAAAGCAAAGAGATGGCCCAATACCTTGGGCCACTGCACCCATGTGGGAGACCTGGAGGAAGCTCCTGGTTCCTGGCTTCAGAGCAGCACAGCTCCAGCCACTGCGGCCATCTGGGAAATGAACCAGCAGATGGAAGACCTCTCTCTCTGTCTTTATCTCTCTCTGTAACTCTGTCTTTCAAGTAAATAAAATAAATCTTTTAAAAAATTATAACTTAAATATTCTGTACCATCCTCTCTATTTTAACTTACATATGAATTCTTAAATGCCTTCTGTCTAGCATAAATGGATTTTGTTTAACAAATATTTTTACCATTTAGGCTAGTACCAGTTTCAGCTGGCTTCTGCAAGCAAAGAACACATTTCTTTTTCATTAGTTCTAATTGAGTTCCAGAAATGAAATATTGTTAAGCCACAGGATAATTGTATCTTATTTTCCTTTTTCCTGAAGCTTCTCAGAAAAGTAAGACCTTTTAAAAGGAGAAGAATGCATTTTTTCTTAAATCTGCCACTCCGTAGCCTCAAATCTAGTAGTACTTCTGATCATTTCTATGATGTTTTGCCTTCAGTGTCAGTTTTCACAACTGTGTAGTGCTATGTTGGCTTAGCATACCTGATGATAAAATATGAGTGAAAGATCCTTTTGCCAGTGGAATAATGCAAGGCCAAATACCTCTATTGTTAAAATCTCTGTACAATTTCAAGAACTATGAATTTAACTATTTCTAACTCAAAGTTCCTCTATTAGTATAGAATACTTAAGGTCATTTTAATTTCATTTCTTCATTTTTATCTGAATGAATGTGTTTTATTGTCCCTGACCCTTCTAGTTTGGAAAACCTAGCAAAAACATGCCACCTGCCTTTCATCTAATATCTTATCCAAAGGATCTATTGCATAGCTCATTTACTGTGATCACTTGTAAATTTGGAATGCATTAGAGATGTGGATGGATATGAATAAGTAAATTGACACCTTTGTTAACTATAAGAAACAATATCTAGGGGCTGGCGCTGTGTCTCAGTGGGTTAATCCTCTACCAGAGGCACCGGCATCCCATATGGGCACTGGTTCTAGTCCCGGATGCTCCTCTTCAGATCCAGCTCTCTGCTGTAGCCTGGGAAAGCAGTGGAAGATGGCCCAGGCACTTAGGCCCCTGCACCCAGGTGGGAGACTTGGAAGAAGCTCCTGGCTTCAGATTAGCTCAGCTTTGGCTGCTGTGGCCATTTGGGGAGTGAACCAATGGATGGAAGACCTTTCTCTCTGTCTCTCCCTCTCACTGTAAATCTATCTCTCAAAATAAACAAAATCTTAAAAAAAGAAACATTATCTATACATTATTTTTTATTACACTGAAAGTCCTCTGTGTGATAGAGTTTTGAAAATTCACAACTATCGGCCGGCGCCGCGGCTCACGAGGCTAATCCTCCGCCTAGCGGCGCCGGCACACCGGGTTCTAGTCCTGGTCGGGGCGCCGGATTCTGTCCCGGTTGCCCCTCTTCCAGGCCAGCCCTCTGCTGTGGCCAGGGAGTGCAGTGGAGGATGGCCCAGGTGCTTGGGCCCTGCACCCCATGGGAGACCAGGAAAAGCACCTGGCTCCTGGCTCCTGCCATCGGATCAGCGCGGTGCGCCTGCCGCAGCGCGCCGGCCGCGGCGGCCATTGGAGGGTGAACCAACGGCAAAGGAAGACCTTTCTCTCTGTCTCTCTCTCTCACTGTCCACTCTGCCTGTCAAAAAAAAAAAAATAAATAAATAAAAAATAAAAAAAAAATAAAAAGAAAATTCACAACTATTTTTGCTTCCTTAAAAATGCTTTTGCTTTTTCTGTTGTTTCTACAATGTAAGTTCTGTGGAAGAGCAAGATATTTTTTATGGCCTTTCAGACTGTGAGTTGTTATATTTGGCTAAAGAAGGCTTCGATGAGCTTCATTATACTGACTTTTCAACAGCAATCTTCCAAGGGCTTGAGAAAGTATAAAATTTTTATTTCCCTAGGAAGAGAAAGGCAAGAAAAAGACCCAGTTCTGCCAAAGGTAAATGAATCATTTATTCTTTCATAAGATAATGTACTACTCTAGGTTACTGCCTTGTGTTTGATTCCATCATTCATAGATTCCATCATACATATTTTAAGTAATACTTGGTTCACAGCAAAGTTGAGGATAAGTTATAGAGAAAGCACATGAATTTCCCATCCCCACACATGTTTAGCTTCATATTCTTTTTTTAAAAAGATTTATTTATTTATTTGAAAGGCAGAGGCAGAGGTAGAAAGAGAGAGGAGAGAGGAGAGAAGGAGAGAGAGAGGAGAGAGAGAGAAGTCTTCCATCCACTGGTTCACTCCCCAAATAGCTGCAACGACTGGAGCTGTGTCAATTGGAAGCCAAGAGCCAGGAGCTTTCTCTGGGTCTCCTACATGGGTGCAGGGGCCCCAGGACTTGGGCCATCTTCTATGGCTTTCCCAGGCCTTAGCAGAGAGCTGGATTGGGAGTGGAGCAGCCAGGACTCAAACCAGCGCCCATATGGGATGCTGGCACTGCAGATGGTGGCTTTACCCACTATGCTGCAGCGCCAGCCCTGTAGCCTCATGCTCTGTCAAGACTCTCCTGCCTTCTTGCATGGTCTATTTGTTACAGTTGATGAACCTATGTTGACACATCATTATCACCCAAAGTCTGTAGTTTAAGTTAGGGTTGGTACTAATGTTGGTGCTGTATGATGTATGTGTTTATGTATATGGAAGTGTATCTACCATTATAATATCATACCAAGTAGTTTTACCATTTTAAAAATCCTCTGTGTTGTACCTATTCATCTCTCCCTCTGTAATCACTGACAATCACTGATAATTTTACAGTCTCCAGAGTTTTTTTTTTTTTCAGAAAGTCACATAGTTGAACTCAGATAGTATGTAATATTTTTGAGTTGTTTTCACTTAGTAATATGCATTTAAGTTTTCTCCTGTCTTTTCATGGTTTGATAACTTATTTCTTTTTAATACTGAATGATACTTCATTATCTGGATGTACCACAGTTTATTTATCCATTTACCTATTGAAGAACATTTCAGTTGCTTCCAATCTGTGGCAGTTATGAATAAAACTGTAGTTATATGCAGATTGTTTGGTGCATATAGTTTGTATCTTCACTGAGTAAATACCAAGGAATGAGGTTGCTTGGTTGTATGGCAAATGTAAATTTAGTTTTATGAATAACCTGTGAAGAATCTTCCAAAGTACCATTTGCATTTCCACTGGCAGTGAATAAGAGTCCTGTTGGCGCATGTCTTCTGGCGTTTGGTGGTGGTAGTGTTCTGGGTGTTAGCCTTTTTGATTGGTGTGCATTGAAACTTTCTTGTTGCCTTCATGTGCATTTTGTTGATGGCATATGATGTGGATCGTCTTTTCTAATGCTATTTTGCCATCTGTGTCCATCATACATTTTTAATACAAATGTTATATTTGAAGGATAGTAACATTTTAAAGGGAAAGGAGGTGGGAAGAAAGAAGGAAAATACCAATAAATTCAAAGCACTTTTTTTTTTCACTTTTTGCATGTAGCTCTCTACTTTCTGTAACTAGCTATTATAGGCAGAGTTTATGGAAGAAAAAAGAGGCTAATATCAGCATTATGTTAAATACTTGACATTTATTTTTAATTTAATCATAACAGAAATTCTTTATGCCAGATGTACTTATAATCTCCACTTTGTTGAGAAAACTACAAAAGAGAACACATTAGGACAAAACATCAGGATTAGGACCTGGGGAATGTCACTCTGGAGCTTGCCTTTTCAATCTCTGTGTTCAACTGTTAAGTAAGGAGAAAATGCCAAAGACCAAAGTTTTGGGAAATTTTTGCAAGAGCTTCTTAAATGTGAATGGAAGTGTGCATTTTCCACAGATTTTATTTTGATTGATAATGAGCAGTTGTCACTGCTCTGCCACCATTTGTTTCACCTGGTGAACACACACATAGGGAGCGTGCTCTTGAGGCGCACATCTGAGAAGACGTTAAACCACAGGTGATGGTTGCAAATTGAACTGTATCCTTTCCTCTCTGTGTGACCTGGATAAATTCCTTCACTATGTCAAACCTTAGTTTTCTCATCCTTAAACCTGTAACATTATTACTGGAGTAACACATGAAATTGTTGTTACCTAAATGTTTGTTGAATGAATGAATTTTTTCTCTTTCTCTCTTTTTGTCTGACTTCCCAAGGAAAAGAAAGTAAATAGGTTTAGCAGGATTAAATGGGGGGAATGCAGGAACCTGTGTTGTGGTGCAGTGGGTTAAGCTGCCACTGGTGACACTATTATCCCACATCAGAGTGCCAGTTTGAGTCCTGGCTGCTCCACTTCTAATCCAGCTTCTTGCTAATGTGCCTGGGAAGGCAGAGGAAGATGGCCCAAGTACTTAGGTCCTTGTGCCCCACATGGGAGCCTAGGTTGGCATTCCTGGCTCCTTGTTCCATCCTGGCCCAGCCCTGGCTGTTGCTGACATTTGTAGGTGAGCCAGTGCATGGAAGATCTCTCTCTCTCTTCCTCCATCTCTCCTTCTTTCTCTGTCACTCTGCCTTTAAAATAAATAAATAAATCTTTAAAAAATAAACGGGAGAAGGCGAGAGAATAGAGGTATAAATTATATACTTGTTAATTTGCTGGTATCTTTTTCTCCCTCATCAGCTTTATTGAGCAATAATTTTATACAATTAAATCTTTTTAATTGGATGCATTCTGACAGTTTTATATATCCATGAAACCATAATCACAATCAAGATGCAGAACATTTCTATTATTCCCAGAAGATTCCCTGTGCTACTCTTTTTCTTTATGTTAGTTTACTTTTTCTTTTTATTGTGTGAGAGAGAACTCTTGATTGCTGGTTCACTTCCCAAATGCCTACAATGGCCAGGACTGGGAATTATATCTAAAAAGTTAATCAAAAAGTACTTTATTGCTAAACAGTGCTGACAGTCCTGTGAACTTGCAGCTCTCAGTGAAGAGCAGTCTTTTTGATGTTGGAGGCTGCTGAGTGAGCAGAGTGGTACTTGTTGAAGGTTGAGCTAGCTGCAGCAGTATCTTAAAATAATAAAAGTTAATGAACTATTTCTCTATGGCATGATAGTAGATCTTTCAAAATTAGAGTCAGTCCTCTCAAACTCTGCCTGCAACTTTTCCGTAAAGTTTATATGACAAGCCTTTATTGTCATTTCAGCATTTCCCTCTCTTGTTTTTGTTGGAAATCAATTGACCATAATTGTAAGAGTCTATTTATGAGTTCTATGCTTTCTCCAGTACCGCACCATTTTAAGCACTGTAGGTTTTTAGTTAGTCTTGAAACCAAATAGTGTAGGCCTTCTTTATCTTTCTTTTTTAAAAAGTTGATTTGACTATTTTAAGTTATTTACCTTTTCACATACATTTTAAAAATCAGCTTTTTAATTCTTGATGTTATTTTGCTTGGAATTTTATTGAATATGGATCACATTTTAATACTGAATTTGTGAGCATGGTGTATCTCTTCATTTATTTAGAGATTTTGTTTTATTTCTCTCAGATACACTTATTTGTCTTAATTGTGATTTCATTTATTAACCTTCAACTCTGGACAGGGTAAAATATAAAGTACTTTACATTTTTTTAAACTTTTATTTAATAAAAATAAGTTTCCAAAGTACAGCTTTTGGATTACAGTGGCTTTTTCCCCCCATAACCTCCTTCCCACCCACAACCATCCCATCTTCTGCTCCCTCTCCCATCCCATTCACATCAAGATTAATTTTCAATTATCTTTATATACAGAAGATCAATTTAGCATACACTAAGTAAAAATTTCAACAGTTTGCACCCACACAGAAACACAAAGTGTAAAGTACTATTTGAGTACTAGTTATACTGTTAATTCACATAGTACAACACATTAAGGACAGAGATCCTACATGGGGAGTAAGTGCACAGTGACTCTTATTGTTGACTTAACAAATTGACACTCTTGTTTATGGCATCAGTAATCATCCGAGGTTCTTGTCATGAATTGCCAAGGCCTTTTGAGTTTGCCGACTTCGATCTTATTCCGACAGGGTCATAGTCAAAGTGGAAGTTCTCTCCTCCCTTCAAAGAAAGGTACCTCCTTTTATGACCCGTTCTTTCCACTGGGATCTCACTCACAGGGATCTTTCATTTAGTTGTGTGTTTTTTTTTTTTTTAATTTTTAATTTTTTTTTATTTTTGACAGACAGACGGCTGGCGCACCGCGCTGATCCGATGGCAGGAGCCAGGTACTTCTCCTGGTCTCCCATGGGGTGCAGGGCCCAAGCACTTGGGCCATCCCCCACTGCACTCCCTGGCCACAACAGAGAGCTGGCCTGGAAGAGGGGCAACCGGGACAGAATCTGGCGCCCCGACCGGGACTAGAACCCAGTGTGCCGGCGCCGCAAGGCAGAGGATTAGCCTAGTGAGCCGCGGTGCTGGCTTTTTTTTTTTTTTTTTTTTTTTGCCACAGTGTCTTGGCTTTCCATGCCTGAAATACTCTCATGGGCTTTTTAGCCAGATCTGAATGCCTTAAGGGCTGATTCTGAGGCCAGAGTGCTGTTTAGGACATCTGCCATCCTATGAGTCTGCTGTGTATCCCGCTTCCCATGTTGGATCATTCTCTCCTTTTTATTTCTATCAGTTTAAAGTACTTTACATTTAACCCCATATAAATACCCTGTGAGTATATGCTGTTCTCATCATATTCATATGTGACAGCTGCAACTGAGAGTCTGCACCTGGGATTCAAGAGCTCTGCTCACTCCAGAGAGTATGCTTAGTCTCCAGGACTCAAGATAACAATTTTGGGAATTCTGTAGATATTTATTTAAATAAATTAATGGCACTTGTTGCATATATGTTTCTCATCTGCTGTCTTCCTTGACCAAAAATAAATAAATCAACTGTATGAGTGGATGGAGTTACTCATGAATGAATAGATCGATCTTTAGATCACCATCTCAAACTTACCATAAACTTGCTTAGTATTAGAAAATCATGTTAATATTGTCTTTGAAATGTATCTTAATTATCTTTGATTCTTGTCTCATTTATCTCATGTAGGTATCATCAAGCATAAAATGTGTCTTGTACCATTAGCTTCACATAGGAAATAATTAGAATTCCCCAAAGTTACCTAATTGTATGCCATCTCATTGATGTGTTTGTGGATCACCTGATACCATCGTTGTCCCTTGCGTGTGAAGTCTCAGAATATAGCAGATGGATTTCACTTATTAAAAGTTGTCTGAAAGTTTAGTTGTTCCTAAATGGTTCTTTTCTCCTCCTTTCATAATACAACGAAAATGAATGGGCTGTTTTATAACGCTTTTCCATCCTCTGATCTTCAGAGAGGAAAATGTTAAAAGGCATGGTGCAGCTGTTTTATGTTGCAGTTTATAATCTAATTAAATGTATTTTATTCAGATCATTATGGACTTCATTAGAGTTGGACTATTTATAAGAAAGATGATGAGTTAGATTTATGCAGGATCATTTGGGTCTTTTAAATTTTGTGACCATGCCAGCAGTGCCTGGTGAAAAAAAAAATTCAATCTGCCTGTCTGATTTAGGTGATCATTTATTTTTGGAAAGCTCTTCCAATTTTGCTCACTTTTTTATGAGCATACTGTTTTCAGAATGATTAGTTAGAGTACCATTTGGGAATGGTACATGTTGTCTTAGAAGCCTATGCATTTTTGAACATTTCCCTACAAATAGGGAGTAAGACATCTAAAGTAATTGGTATAATTTAGGTCATAGAGAGATGAAAATACATTTTCTTGCTGTGGTGTATTTTTTAACTGTAGAAGAAGTTAGTTTTATGGCCTTTAGTTTAATTGCTAAATTTTTTCCAGTTTCAGGGACAATTAAGCTGGAAATTGATTTGAAAGTGAGATGTTTCTTATGTTAGTCTTAGATAATTTGAATATAAAGATTTGATAGTGTTTTTGCTATTTTAGATATAATGATCAACTTCTGTGGGACTCCTATGCTGTAATATTAAAAAAGGAAAAAAAAAAAGGAATAGTATTCTGCTTAACAAAAGTCTTTCTAAAATACTGTGCTTGGACTGTCTTCTTCTTCATAATTTTATATTTTCTGGAACAAGATATGTCTGTAAGATTGAATTTGCCCTTTCTTTTAGCTCTGATCATATAACTCTAATGACTTTTATACCTTAACCTCATATGGTTAATTTATTCTAGTAGTTTAACTTTTGATCCCAAACCATCCTGAATTTAGTAAGGAAAATATTAAAATATAATTTCATGGTTTATATTTAGTTGAAACAATTTTTTTGCCCAACCTCTTTAAAAAATATTTATTTGAAAGATAGAATGACAAAGAGAGAGGGAGAAAGTTTTCATCTGCTAGTTCACTCCCTGAATGCCCACAAAAGTTGGGGTTGGACCAGATCTAAGCCAGAAACCTGGAACTCCATCCCAGTCTCCTATGCAGGTGGTAGTGACCCTCTTCTGCTGTCTTCTTGAGCACATTAGCAGGAAGAGCTGGGATTCTAACAGGCACTGTAATATGGTTGCCAGCATCCCAAGCAACAGCTTAGATCCCTGCACCACAATGTTTGCCCCTTTGCCTAACTTTTTGAAGTCATGAAATCTGCATCTCCCTCACTGCCTTCCAATTTTATATATATATGTGGACCCACATAATCACACGAACACACCATATAACTGACCCAACAAAAATCCTCCAACAACTTCTTAGTGTGGTCAATTTTAGTTCTCACCTGCTTACAAAGACTCAGTTGATTGTCTTCATCCCTCTTAACTCCCTGTCTTCATCATGTCTGGCCTGGTAACTCCTTTTGGTTTTTATAACCTCACCATGTATGTCGGACCTGGCACTCAGGAGCATTTCTCCATTTGTATGCCTTTGCTTCCTTCCCAACAGCGATTAAGACTGTTCCTCTATGTAGACTTTATTATTTATTTTTTAAAATTTATTTATTTGAAAGGCAGAGGCAAAGAGAAAGAGAGAAATCTTCCATCTGCTGGTTTACTCTCCAAATGACCACAACGGTCAGAGCTGTGCCAGTCTGAAACCAGGAGCTTCTGAGTCTCCCACACAGGTGCAGGGGCCTGAGGACTTGGGCATCTTCCACTGCTTTCCCAGGCCACAGCAGAGAGCTGGACTGAAAATGGAGCAGCCAGGACTTGGACCTGCACCCATATGGGATGCTGGCACTGCAGGCAGTGGCTTTACCTGCTACGCCACAGCGCCGGCCCCTGTTGTCTATTATTGTAGGTGAACAGCCACCTATCAAGCCAGACATTAATACCCTCATCTTTTTCCCAGACTTGTGTAGAGAAAACCTGCCTCTTAGTTTATCTGGTGACTATGTCTTTACAGTGTATTGTATGTTGAGGCTCCTTCAATGTATAGTTGTATAAAATTACCTCTAGGAAATTTGTGTATGTTTGTGTATAGGTTGCATTGCTTACTGGCTGGAGATAATCTTGGGGCTACTATTGCAGGGTTTGGATGATCCTCTTAATTGGAGAAAGAAAATTCTAGGTGTGACTGTGGGTCTAATGAAGGTGTACACTGAACCACACTGCTGGTTTTCCATTTCACAGTGAGAAAACATTGGCTTGTAGTTTATGACCTTCATCTGTATGCATTTTGTGTTGGGTTGTCTGTTGATTGTATTAATACCTTACCTTGAAATGCTGGGTTGTATTGAGTATTGAAATATTCAGCTTTTTTTTCACTTAATGCTTTATTTAGCATTTAACAGAAAAAAATTTGCACTTAATAATAAATTTCCTGACTTAGTAAGATACGTTGTTTTCCCTTAAAGTGCTAACTTTTTTTTTCCCCCTAAAGAAACCTTTTATATGGGACTGGGAATGGAAGAGGGAAGAGGAGGTTAAGTGGGAGTGGGAGTGGGAGTGGGAGGGCGGATATGGTGGGAAGAATCACTATATTCTTAAAGTTGTACTTATGAAAGTTGAGACATATTCAGCTTCTAATTGGCTTTATCCAATATTTATTATGTATTCCTGAAAATTGTATAGTTTATCTTGATTGAGAACAGCTTTTATTAGTGGGCTATTTAAGTGGCAATTAATTATCGAAACATTTAGGTGTATTATGCTGTGCTTTTTCCTCCTGAGGTTTTGTAAGCCATGTAGTAGCTGTGAGAGAAATCTCATAGGCTGATTTATGTGTTAGAAAATGATAATTTACAATGTGATTTTATGTCTTCTACCCATTTTACTTGTAATGCTAATTTGCCTTCTAATTAACATAACAAGCAGAATACTAGCCCAGTTGAGTTAGCCGAGTTCCGTTGACATTTATTAAGTACATACCTCAGTGTACAGCACGTTAAGGACCGAGATCCTACATGAGGAGTAAGTGCACAGTGACTCCTGTTGTTGACTTTACCAATTGACACTCCTGTTTATGGCATCAGTAATCTCCCTATGCACCAGTTATGAGTTTCCAAGGCTATGGAAGCCCCTTGAGTTCTCCGACTCTTATCTTGTTTAGACACGGTCATAGTCAAAGTACATACCATGTGCTTATTAGATTCTGGAAGTGAAAGACTCACTGAAGCCCTCTCATGCTAGAAAGAGTGGTTTATTTTCTGGATACCTATGGCCTGCAAGTAGAACTATGAAGACCTCAGGTTGGAGTATGTGTCTGCCTCTCTCTCTTTCTCTCCTTCTGTTCCTCTCTCTCCCAGATAGCATCTTAAACTGCTGTTCTAAATGCCTTCTTCATTTATTAACTTTGAAAATTGGAATCTTGGGGCCAGTGTTGTGGTGCCGTGGGTTAGGCCACCACTTGTGATGCCACATCCCGTAGCAGAGTGCTGATTTGAGTTCTGGTTAATCTGTTTTCAATCCAGCTCCTTACTAACTCACCTGGGAAGGCAGTAGAGAACGGCCCAATTTCTTGGGACCCTGACCCAATGTGGGAGACCAGGATGAAATTCCTGGCTCCTGGGCCCAGCCCCAGCTGTAGGGGCCATATGCGAAGGAAAACCAGCAGATGGGAAAATCTCTGTCTCTGTCACTCTGCCTTGCAAACAAATAAGTAAATATTTTTTCAAATTGAAATCTTTAGTCCATCTAGAAATTATTTTTGCTTGTAGCTTGAGATATTGTAATCTAGCTTTCCTTTTTCCCAGATAGAGGGGAACTTATGCTGATAAATTTTTATTAGATAATTTATCATATTCCTGGCCAGTTGAAAAGCTACCTTTGAAATATATGGAATTCAACAAGTTCATGGAAAATGCACATTATGAAAAAGCTATGTGTGGATTTCAGCATTTTTTTGCAACAGAACAAACATACCTTTTAATTTCATTTCCTATGAACTTGTTGAATGACCTCACAGATTAAGTTTTGGTGAACACTTGACTTTTCTGTGCTCCCTGTTGTTAATTGTTCTGCTTTTCTTTTTCTGTATCACTGTTAGTTTTTTCTTTTTCTGTATCACTGTTAGTTTTTTCTTTTTAATTCTTCTGCATGGTTTTTAGTAAATGGTATCTGGCAAACAATTACATTCATTATTCTTTGGCACAGTTTTGCTAACTTTGCTTCTATATAAATATTATTGCAAATGAACTTTAAAATTACTGAGATAAAAAAGAGAAAGCAGGCGGTGTTGTGAGGCAGTGGGTTAAACTATTGCTTGTGATACCAGCATCCCCTGTTGGAGCACTGGTTCAAGTCCCAGATGCTCTGCTTCCTATCCAGCTCCCTGCTAGTGTGCCTGGGAAAGTAGAAGGAAGATGGTACACGTGCTTGTACCCCTGCCACCCTTGGGGGAGACCTGGTGGAGTTCCTGGCTTCTTCTTTGGCCTGGCACAGATGTGACTGTTGTGGTCATTTTTGAGTGAACCAGTAGAAGTTCTTGATTTCTCTTTCTCTCCCTCTCTGTCACTATGCCTTTCAAAGAAAAGAATAAGACATTGTTGGGGCCAGCGCTGTGGCACAGCAGGTTAACACCCTGTCCTGAGGTGCCGGCATCTCATATGGGCGCCAGTTCTAGTCCCGGCTGCTCTACTTCTGATCCGGCTCTCTGCTGTGGCCTGGGAGGGCAGTAGAGGATGGCCTGCATGGGAGACCAGGAAGAGGCTCCTGGCTCCTGGCTTTGGATCGGCACAGCTCCGGCTTTTGTGGCCATCTGGGGAGTGAACCAGCGGATGGAAGACCTCCCTCTCTCTCTCTCTCTGCCTCTCTTCTCTCTGTGTAATTCTGACTTTCAAATAAATAAATAAATCTTTAAAAAAAAATGGCTCTACCACATTTAAAAAACAAAAACAAAAGACATTGTTTAAAAAAAGGAAACAACACAACACTGGGTTCTGATAAAAATATGTGGAGAATTAAATCTACGTGTATCCTGTGATATATATGGCTATTTTTAATAGTTTTTTGAGTTTCTAATATAAAGAGAAATTAATGAATTTTTCTATATAAGTATTTATCTTGCTTCTGTGCATCTGAGTAAATTCTCTTATTAGTTTAAATATTTTTGCTACAGCCAGATTTTCAAAATATGAATGTAATCTTATTATCTGCAAGTAGACTCCTTCATTTATGCATATGATTTATATAAATGATCTCTAATCTACATATAAAATCATTTCTTCTTTCATAAGCCAGAATTTTCAAAGTGATAATTTAAGAGTTAGTTACAGTCATCCTTATTAGGTTTTTCATTTCAATAAATATGGCTTTAATATTTTCCACTTAACAGTAAGTTTGCTATTAAATTTTGCTCAATTGTGATTATCAGGTTTAATTAATTTTCATCACTGCTATTTAAGTTTGTTTTTGAAGATTTATTTATTTTGAAAGTTAAGAGTTGCAGAGATAGAAGGAAAGACAGAGCCGGCGCCGTGGCTCAATAGGCTAATCCTCCACCTTGCGGTGCCGGCACACCGGGTTCTAGTCCCGGTCGGGGCGCCGGATTCTGTCCCGGTTGCCCCTCTTCCAGGCCAGCTCTCTGCTATGGCCAGGGAGTGCAGTGGAGGATGGCCCAGGTGCTTGGGCCCTGCACCCCATGGGAGACCAGGAAAAAGCACCTGGCTCCTGGCTCCTGCCATCGGATCAGCGTGGTGCGCCGGCTGCAGCGGCGGCCATTGGAGGGTGAACCAACGGCAAAAGGAAGACCTTTCTCTCTGTCTCTCTCTCTCACTGTCCACTCTGCCTGTCAAAAAAAAAAAAATAAAATAAATAAGGAAAGAGAGAGAGAGAAATCTTCCATCCTCTGGTTTACTACCCAGGTGACTACAATAGCCAGTGCAGGGCCAGGACAAAGCTAGGAGCCAGGAGGTTCATCTGGGTCTCCCATGTCAGTGGCAGGGGCCCAAACACTTGGGTCATTTTCCATTGCTTTTCTGAGGCCCTTAGCAGAGAGCTGGGTGAAGTGGAACAGCAGGGACACGAACCAGCACCCATATAGAATGCTGGCATTGCAGGTGGTAGCTTTACCTGCTATACCACAGCGTCAGTCCCTATGTAAGTATTTTTTTTTTAAAGATTTATTTATTTATTTGAAAGGCAGAGTTACAGAGAAGCAGAGAGAGGGAGAGAGAATGATCTTCCATCTGCTGATTCACTCCCCAAATGGCCACAAGGGCTGTAACTAGGCCTATCTGAAGCCAGGAGCTTCTTCTGGGTCTCCTACGCAGGTGCAAGGGCCCAAGGACTTGAGCCATCTTCTACTGCTTTCCCAGGCCATAGCAGAGAACTGGATTGGAAGTGGAGCAGCCAGAACTAGAACTGGTACCCATATGGGATGCTGGCACTGCAGGCGGCATCTTTATCTGCTATACCACAATGCCAGCCCCCCATTTAAATATTTTTAACAGACTTGTTTGTTGACCTAATTTGTTGTATATATTTGAGACCTCATACCTCTCCTCTGTAGATTTGATCAGAATAGAATTCTTCATCATTAGAAGTAGTGTACCTAATAAAGAGGACTGGAAATTAATTACATACATTTTTTTCTTAGTGACCCAAGGCCTCTAGCTTGTCTGCCAAAGATGAGACACAGCCAAACTCATGTCTAGATTAGGCCTGTCTTGAGGTACCTGAAGAATTTGTGCCCCAAACTACCCACTCATTTGAAATTGTTTATACTGGCACCATCATTAACTTTTTGTGCACATTTCTCATAGGTTAAAGAGACATTGTGTAATACCCCTATTTGGCATGGAGTTCTAAATGTTAGTGTATCATGAACAGGTGTATTGGTCCAGAACATGTTATGTTAGTATGCATGGACATGGAATTGTTTCAGCTATTTCCTGCACATTGAACAATGAGTCATTATCATTTGCAATAAGCACTAAGCACAAGTAATGATTATTTTTCTTTTTTGCACAATGAATTCCTCTTAATTTAGAAAAATACATTGTCATTCAGTTCAAGTTGGGTCTGTGAGTAATTATTATGTTAGTCAGATTTTCATTATTTTAGCTAAAATACCCAAGAGAAGCCACTTTTGAAGGAAGGTTTGTTTTGACTCTTTGTTTTATAAGTTCACAGACCAAGATCATGGTGTCTCTCTCTCTCTTTTTTTTTTTTTTAAGATTTATTTATTTATTTGAAAGTCAAAGTTACACACAGAGAGAAGGAGAGGGATGGGGTGGGGGAGAGAATCAGTCTTCCATCTGCAGCGCCACTCCCCAATTGGCTGCAATGGCTGGAGCTGGGCTGATCCGCAGCTAGGAGCCAGAAGCTTCTTCCTGGTCTCCCTCATGGGGGCAGGGGCCCAAGCACTTGGGCCATCTTCTGCTGCTTTCCCAGGCCATAGCAGAGAGCTGGATTGGAAGTGGAGCTGACAGGACTTGAACCTGCGCCCAAATGAGATGCCGGCATAGCAGGCGGTAGCCTTTTCCCAGTATGCCAGAGTGCTGGCCCCATGCTATCTTATTGCTCTGGCATCAGCTGAGGCAAGCGGATTGTTGAACACCTCTGCAGGAATGATCACATGTCATGCCAGGAGACACATGCAGGGAGCACCCTAGTCCTATGTTTATATGTCTGTCTATATAAATCAACCAAGATTCAATCCTAGGTTCTCCATCCTTACAACCTAATCTCATCTAATCTCGTAACAAGACCTCGCCTTCAAACACCATAGTTGGATTAATTTCCATCCTTAGTCCATTAACATGAAATTCTAGAGATCAAACCATTAATACATGGGCCTCTAGGAGATACTTCAAAAATTATTATTTATAAAACAATTAAATTAAAAGGAAATTACAGTATATATTGTTGAATGGTTTCTTTCATTTATTAAGACAAGTCTTGGACTTAACAGTCTGCAGCAGAACTTCATTGACTTGTGGAAGAAAAACAAAATACAAAAATCAAAATCTTTTTTTACAAAGAACCACTTGAAGACACTGCAGCAGTTGGAGTTAATCCTGACTATTCCTTAATGTGGATTTTCTAACAAGTTTTCCTTTATCTGGAGATCCCAGAAATTGTTTTTGTTATTCGTTATTCAGTCCACTCTAATGTTCAAGATTTTGCCTCTGGCAGAGCTCTAACTCTAGTGTTTCTGAGAAAGGGAATTACACACTGTAATAGCTTTGGGAAACTGCCAAGAAAAAACTACTCCCATAGACAATTACTTTATATTATCCTTTACTGCATATATGATATATTATTTATCATTTTCTAAGCATGTTCATTATAAATGCTGTTTAATCACATTTTAAAGATAAACAGCATTTATCAAATTATCATTTGTTTTCTTGCTTCAGGTCATCAGTGATTATTCACTACAAACCTATACCCTATAGGAGAACATGTATGTTTATTTTTTGTGCCATTATGTTTCCAAGGACTGAGAGCCACACCCATGTCCCATGGAATTAATCCCTGGTTTTCAGGCCACCCTCCGTGTTAAAAATGGCCATCTTGTTTTGGTAGTGTTGGTTTTGTTCCCAAGGAGTATTTTAAACATATGCAGTACCTAATTTTACTTTTCTGAACCTTTGTCAGTATCTATAGTAGTATTTAAATTTTTTGTGGCCTTTAGAATTTGAGTGTCTTAACTGACTTGCTTTCAGCATTTTACCTAGTAGTGTATGCTCAATGAATATTTGTGTAGTTGAGTGGCAGCAATACATGGTGAAGCTTAGGTGGGTTATGTGACTCTCTGTTGGTTATCAGAAATTCTTAAATTTCATGGTTTCCTTTTGAATATCTTTGACATTTAAAGTGGAAGATGATACAAAGTTAATCTGTAGTGGATAAAATGAATAATTGGGGTGTGTATATACACATACATGTCTGTACTTACATGCAGTAAATAGCATGTTATTTATTAGTATGTAGGTAAGGATGAGGACAAAGAAGTAGCAAGAATGGATGAAAAAAGACAAGAGGATTCCCCAATGTGTTCTGGAAATTTTGTTAGGCTATTTGATTTTCTGTTTATCTCTAAGCATACATTTCATTAAGGAACTGCTCAGAAAAGGCATTAGTCAGAGTCCTGCAGATCACCTCAAAGTACATAGCCCAGTAAAAGAGACAGGGGAATACGTGGTCCAGACTCTGACAAAGGTTAAGTTCCCAGGGATGGGCGGAAGACAAAATATGGCATCTGTATTAACATGTAGTTCAGGGAGGTTTTCAAAAAGTGAGTTTGGGGCTTTAGTCTTGAAGAGGAGTTGACTTGCCAGAAATGAGATGGAAGTGATTCTGTGCAAAGAAAACAGCATGAGAAAGTGATTAATGGATACAACTTCGATTTCTTTTCAGGGGATAGGGAAGAAACATTTGAACTTGAGATGTCAGCCTTGGTGCCAATTTTAGAATTGGTTTGTTAGTAATGTTAAATCATTACATATGAGTAGATAATTGAATAATACTCACAAAGAGCAAACTGTTATTGAATGCTTTGTGATTTGGAGTTTGCATTAGTGGATACTGCCATGCTAGTCACTGTTTAATTTGCAATTAGGATTTTATATGCAATCTGAGTATATGTTTTTTGAGTTATGTTTATATTCTGGTAAATTCCTCATAGACTTCCCTCCAAGTTTTTTTTTTATCATATTGATTTGTTTCTAATATTAATTTTCCCCATTCTTACAATATTTGGTATATATCTATGAATCAATAGTAGTAGCTTATGAATTATTCGAGAATGTCAGAAATTGAAAGGATGCCGTCCCTAAGGATAGTTCATAGGAAAATAGTTAGCTACCATTTTTTTCTAGCTGTGCATTCCAGAACATGCAAATAACTTGACTTGAAGCTTTCTGTAGTTGGAAGGATAGAGGTTTGGAATCAGATGGGCCTGGGGTCACATCTTATACATGACACTTATGTGTCATAGGACCCAAGACTAATTCCTTAGTCTCTGTGACTGTCAGTTTCATCAACTATGAAAGGGACACAATAAAAACTTTATGGTGGAGGGTCTTAGCGAAAGTGTTTCAAAGTACCTCATAAGCTGTGAGGCCAGTGCTGTGGTGCAGTGGGTAAGCTGCTGCTTGTAATGCAGGATATATGTCTACATCTGGATGAATAAGTTATTTTTCTACATTTAAGAGTGATTTGAATAGCTCATGGAAGTTTGAATTTAAAAACATTTATTTTGCAAAAATTTGAAATGTATGCATGTATGAGAGGTCTCCAAAAAGTTTTTGCAAAATGCATATTAAGAAAAAATTGTACTTGGGTGTGTAGGTAGAGAAGGAAATCTAATTGTAAATAAATTTGTTCTGGTACAGAAAGAGCAACCAACCACAATTTCAAGGATTATTTTTATAACCCACCTGAGAATTTCCAGATTGATATTACCCATTACCCTTGCCATTATTGAAGATTCAGATCCATGCTGAAACTTCCAAATTTCCAATTTGTATTTCAGTCCTTCATCTATAACTATGTCTACTTCTCCCTTGTTAGGAGAAAGGAAGCAAAGGTAATAACAACTTTATGCTATTAAACTTTAAATGACAAGTATATATAAGTATATTTTTATATATGCTTGGAATAATCTGAAAGTGGTAACATTGAATGCTTCTGGAGATAGAGACTACCAGATGATAATGATGCGATATTACCTTTTTCAGTCTTCTGAATTTTGATTAAAAAAGTAAGAATCTTATGAACAAGTTAATTGCAGTCTTAAACCCATAGCTGTCCTCTAAAAATTAAATTGAGGGAAATCTCAAAAGTCTAGTCCATGCCTTGTAACTTTTCATAATTTCCCAGACAAGACCTGAGAAGCTGATTGGCAGATTCAATGTGGTGTGGTAGCTCTAATGGCTTCTCAGTGGGGGAGCCTGTCTTTTCTTCAACACAGATTTGACCTTGGCCTCTTGTTGTTAGTCCCAGGTATTTGCTCCTTATTAAATCTTGTCATCTTCAACGAACTTGAAATCAGTAACACTGTATTTTTAAGTAGTTTATTGTTTGTACTTTCAACTGTTTCAGGCTGCTCTCATCTATTGGTGTGACTTAAATTTTTGTGTTTGTCTCATCCCTCCTTTTTACTTAGGTTATATAAATGCTTTAGTTATGGGAAGCCATATCTTTTGAATATTTATTTTGATATGAAACAAATTGTAGATTATCAACAAGTAAACATTTGGACAATCAGAGGATCAAAATATAGGAACAAATCTGGATTTCTCAAATCTGTCTATTTCTATTTTTTTTTTCTGGGCAAGATTTGCTTGAAGCAGAGAAAACTGAATATGGATGAGCGCATGTTGCAAGCTGATCTTCAGCTGTAATTGCTTTGCAGTATGAAAATAGGCGAAGAAAGTAGATTGGGAATATAGGCAATCAGAGATGAGATTCTTACACCTGCCAGATAACCATGTGTAGCACACAAGCATCCACAGAGAAATTGAAATGCTGCTATCCTGAGACAAGAGGTTCCAATTAATGTGATTTGGGCGCATCTGTCTGCCAATAGCTCAGCTCATGAAATGGCCGTCTTGTCCTGCTGTTGGAGTCAGTCAAAAGGCTCATTTAGTGAGTGGCACAGGCGTCATCCTGGGAACTGTGCTGCAGGGCTGTGACCCTCCTTCCTTTCCATTTACTTCAACTCAGGAACAGCGCTCACAGGGAACACTCCTTGCTGGAAGGCTTGTAGCAAGATGGCATTTACATGGTAAATGCATTCTGAAAGCATATGTTCCTCAAATGCAGGGTTGTGGAGTAGGGGTTTCATTTAGCTGAATGCCAAGTTTTGATCACTGAAATAAAAGTTTACCATATTAATTTTTGGCATGGAAAAAAGATTTGAACAACGTGTGGACCCTTTCAGACTCCAGTTTAGAATTGGAAAGTTTAAACAGGTCTAGATGGTAGCTATACATTCTAGGCAGTAACCTGGAGGGATATTTGCTTTGTCAAAAATGTTGTTCCTGGGGCTGACATTGTGATGTAGTGGGGAAAGCCACTGCTTGCGATGCTGGCATCACATATGGATGCTGCTTTGAGTCCCAGCTGCTCCACTTCTGATCCAACTCCCTGCTTATGGCCTGGGAAAGCAGCAGAAGATGGCCCAAGTGCTTGGACCCCTGCATCTGTGTGGGAGACAGAAGGAGCTCCTGACTTCCAGCTGACCCAGATCTGGGTGTTGTAGCCATTTGGGAAGTGAACCAGCTGATGGAAGACCTTTCTCTCTGTCTCTCCCTCTCTGTAAGTCTGACTTTCAAATAAATAAATCTTAAAAACAAAAAACAAAACATAAAAAAACTTTGCTCCTAAATTTGTTTTTGAGGCCTGCACACTATAATGCTTCACATTTTGTGCATGTGTTGTGGGGTTGTGTGTGTTCTTAGCTCTTCACTCATGGAAGCCCAAGAGCCTTGTGCAATATAATTTATGCAGTGAGGATCAGGCAGCAAGATAGAGATCTCTGAGAGAGCTTGGATTGTTTTGCAGCATCAACAGATTATTGAGGATTCCTACAGTCCTTCTGAAGGCCAGGGTGTGTCTCAGCCAGCAGTGCTCCATGCAGTTCTGCGGTGAAGTGTGGAGCCGCCATACTGCTGAGACATGCTCCTTCTCCTCCCTCATGCTCCAGCCTGTCCAGCCACAAACCAGTTCCCAGCCCAGGCCTCCCAGTGTTCTGCAAGCTTGCTGTTCTGCTCCACTTGTTCTCTGGAACTTCAAGTCTAAGACTTTTCCTTTCTCAACTAGGTGTTAAGTCTTGAGCACATGAGACTGGGTTTTATCTTTGCCATTTTATTTCTTTGCTGTCTGTAAAAGAACATATCAATTTTTTTACCTTAATTCCTCTCTTTAGATTGTGGCATTTGGCCAACTGGATCACAGTCCTCTGCTACTTGCTTTGTTATTCACATCATTGATAAAGAAATTTGGTGCTATCAGAATTACACAGTTTTTCCCTGACAATGTAGATTGATGCTGTTTTTTTTTTTTTGAAATACACATTTTCCCCAGTTCCAGCTTTACAGAAAATGAAAACCAAATTGTACCAAGAAATGTTTGTATTAACAGCAGACCCTGGCCGGCGCCGCGGCTCACTAGGCTAATCCTCTGCCTTGCGGCGCCGGCACACCGGGTTCTAGTCCCGGTCGGGGCACCGGATTCTGTCCCGGTTGCCCCTCTTCCAGGCCAGCTCTCTGCTGTGGCCAGGGAGTGCAGTGGAGGATGGCCCAGGTGCTTGGGCCCTGCACCCCATGGGAGACCAGGATAAGTACCTGGCTCCTGCCATCGGATCAGCACGGTGCGCCGGCTGCAGCGCACCGGCCGTGGCAGCCATTGGAGGGTGAACCAACGGCAAAGGAAGACCTTTCTTTCTGTCTCTGTCTCTCACTGTCCACTCTGCCTGTCAAAAAAAAAATAAATAAATTTAAAAAAAAAGAACAGACCCTTTTGAGAGAGTTACTTTTTCGTTTGATCCACACACATACACAAATCTACTGAAATATTCTAACTTATGTTCAGTTTTTTCTCTAAAAAATGATCACTTTAATTAAGTACTGACTGCTAGCTAATTTCCAGATATTTAATAGTTATTTGATTATTGCTCAATTCCATGTATTATTTAATCTTTGCAGTGATCTTCTAAAATAAACCTTATTTTTTATTTCTTTAATTAAACCTTCTGTTTTGTGATAATTTGCCATGCAGTTGTGAGAAATCATACAGAGACATCTCTTTCTTTTACCTTACTCTATCCAGTGGTAACATGTTATTAAAGTATAGCAGTGTCACAGTCAGAACATTGACCTTGGTGCAGCCCAGAAAGTGAGGATTTCCATTACCACAGCCATCCCTCATGTTGCCTTTTCACAGCCACATCTATTTTCTAACTACCCAAACCACTACTCTAGACTCCATTTTTGCAAATTTGTCTTTTCAAGAATGTAGTATGCTAGACAATCCAGTGGGTAACCATTTGCTGTTGGTCCTTTTGACTTAGCATAATTCTTTGCAGATTTATCCAGGTTGTTGCATTTATTAATAGTTTGTTCCTTTTTATTACTAAAAGATATTCTTTGGTATGTTTGAACCATAGTTTAACCTGCCCATTGAAGGACATCTGAGTTGCTTCCAGGTTATAGGTATTACAAGTAAAGTTGTTATGATAATCATTCAAGTACAGCTTTGATGGGGACATAAGTTTTCATTTCTCTGGAATAAATGCTTGAGGATGAGTTGGGTTGTGTGATAGTGGCACATTCAACATGCAACTTGGTTTGATCCTCCTGAGTTTGCATTATTATCTTTGTTTTTATTATTTTCAAATGAAGAAACTGAAGCCCAGAGTAGTTAGGTGATTTGCTTACGAATATATACGGTAAGCAGTAGATCTGAGAAGTGAACCCAGTTCTCTCTGGTCTTTCAAATGTATACCTATTCCATTTAAAAAAGACTCTCCTATGGTATGTAGCCTTTTACATATAATAGCATTTTGAATAGGAAACTGAGGGTTATGTTGTCTCTTGACCTTGAATCACTACAACTGAGAGAATGATTTCATAGTCATATTATTGTGTATTTTTTTTTTTTTTCTGAAAAGAGCAGAAATTCAGTATCTGTACGGAGGACACCAGAGTCTATGGTGGATATTATCAGATTATTATCCCTAGCATTTTAATACAAAGGCAGTAAACTTTATGATCTGATCTCATCTTTGCAGACAGCTGGAGGGGCTGGAAATATTTGCTCAGTGAATCAAAGGCAAGAACAGCACTTGGATATAAACTCCTAGTCTTCCCTCCGGTTTCTATCTTTCCTTCAGCCTAGACAGCCTTTGGTACTGGAGCAGGCCTCTTGTGGCTGGTGATCTCACAGAGACAGATACCATCAATTATTGCTGTGTTTGTGGCAACGACCTGGGTGGGGAGAGGGAAGAGTGAGACGTACCCAGGTGTTGGCTGATGTGATCCTGGCAGGTACTGAGATTCAGGCAGTGTCGATGGTTATTAGATGCACTGTGGGGAATTGCAGTCCCTTCCTGTAATCTGAAGGGTCGTTGCTGGATGACATCCTGACAGGAAGAGGTCCTGTGGGAGGAGAGTGCTTACTCAGTATGTGTGACCAATAGTTAATTATTAATACTTTGTGCTGGATAAATAGAGTGATGCTATCTGGATGTTTATTATGGAGCTGTTGGTTTGTTGTTTGTTAGTTTTTTTTTTTTTTTGATAGGAAAGAAAGGGGTTCTGTTAAGCAGTTTGAGAAAATTATAGCCACAAAATCACACATCACTGTAAGAGTGAAAGGATTTTTTCAACATAACTTTAGAGCCTGTTTAATGTATGCCATTATAGGAAACATCCCGTCTGTTTCAGAGATTTTAAACAAAGGCATGATAGTTATCACTCTGCTCCCTGCAGCCTAAATATTGTTTCTGAATTAAAATGGCTGATTTCAGTTTAGTTTCTACAGAATGTGATGAAGCTAGAATGAAAATTATCTAATTTTATGTTCATAGCAGTAAAACCTTTTTGAAATCAGCTTCCTTCATAACTTAACATTTATTTTAACCTAAAATGCTGTTTGTATCCATAGGTCAGTATTGTTTCCATTATAATAATTGATTTTTTCCAGTTGTTAATTTACTCAGTTACTGATCTTATTAATATGTAATATATATTTAATATATAAATAATGTTTCAGAAGTTGGTCTAACACCTTTATACTCTCTTTTCTTGATAATTTTCCACCAAGATTGTTTAGCATGATCTATTATTATGATAAAATGACTATGAACCTTTCTTTGTTTATGTGATTTCTTATGAGTACCCTGTATAATGGAGTAATAAACATTATTGCTGGAAGCCTACAGGAAAAATGTCTGATCTGACCCTGTCATTCTATGTATAAAGAAGTTCCTGGCTGGCTCCGCAGCTCACTTGGCTAATCCTCCGCCTGCTGCACCGGCACCCCAAGTTCTAGTCTCGGTTGGGGCGCCGGATTCTGTCCCGGTTGCTCCTCTTCCAGTCCAGCTCTCTGCTGTGACCCAGGAAGGCAGTGGAGGATGGCCCAAGTGCTTGGGCCCTGCACCTGCATGGGAGACCAGGAGGAAGCACCTGGCTCCTGGCTTCAGATCTGCGCAGCACACTGACCGTAGCAGCCATTTGAGGGGTGAACCAACTGAAAAGGAAGACCTTTCTCTCTGTCTCTCTCTCTCACTGTCTAACTCTGACTGTCAAAAAAAAAAAAGTTTCTTATCTGGAAGGTGATCTCATCTTTTGTTTTGAAAGGGATTAAAAAGCTTATAATGCATCACACTACATTCTGGGGAAGTAGCTCCTCTCCCCACAAACTCAGACATGCTCATGCACCCCACTAAACAAACATTTGCCCTAGTCTTGCTTTCTTCACATCAGATCACTTCTATTTTGGGATTCTGTATTTTGAGGTTTATGTAACTTTTCATAAACTTCCAATGCAAAATGCTTACTAAGGCTCCCTAGGGCTCTGTCTTCCATAAATACATAATTTGTGTGCAGGTTTGTATTTATGATTTTATGTGTTATGGGTTTGGCAACAGTTGGATTTCAAGTAAGCTTATTTTATAAGATTTGTTTAAGACTAAGGAGGATTGGCTACTTAGAATATGATAAAGAGTGCTCTAAGTTGTTGCTTGATTTTGTATGCTCAGTAAGATCTTGATTTTTATTGATAAGATTAGTAAAGTTACACTTAAATGTAGAAAAAACACCCAACCTATGTTCTCCCAGAGCAAACAGAGAAACTCTAATTTTGCTTAGGTGAGTGTGTGTTTCAAGGCTTTGTGATCAAACTGCTTATCCTATAGATGAATAGGCAGTTACTTTTAAGGCACTGATTTAAATGGCAATACTTGATCCAGGAGTTCCCTATGCTCCCTTTTGTAGGATTTAGAGAAGGTTAGGGGAAAAAAACACTATGTGTTATTTGGAAGAGAAACTTTTCTGGGATGGCGCTCCCTCCAAAATTCTTGGGGCTTTTGTATATAGTTCTTTAGGTCACTAAAAATTCTGTTGCTCTGACAGTAATATCACCCTGTCTATATATTTTAGTATATATCTACTACATCTGTATCTGTCCAGCTTAGTAATAAAATCACTACACTGTCTTTTTTAAACAAATTATTTTATTTTGTTTGACAGAGTTACAGAGAGTGAGAGAGAGGGACAGACAGAGATCTCACCTCCACTGGTTCACTCCCAAGATGGCTGCAATGACCAGGGCTGGGCCAGGCTGAAGCCAGGAGCCAGCAGGTTCTTGTCTTCCACGTGGTTGATAGGGGTCCAAGTACTTGGGTCGTCCTTTCCTGCTTTTCCCAGGCCATTAGCAGGGAATTGAATTGGAAGTGGAGCAGTGGAGACTTGCACTGGTGCCCATTTGGGATGCCAGTGTTGTCAGAGAAAGCAGCTTTTACTCACTATGCTACAATGCCGGCCCCCATAATGTCTGTGTTTATCAAGGTGGTGTATGGTTAAGCTTAAGACTAGAGTCCTTCTCTTTTTGAGTATGTTGAGTCTTAACAAATTTCTGTGTCCCCTTTGTTGTGTAGGCCTGCACAGTATACATGACAGGCTCTTTGAACTGAAATGAATGTCTTTATGTTTCAGTGTGTTCCAGAGAGCTGACTCTCACAGTCACTTTTATGTTTTTTTAAAGGGATGTTGTATGGCCGATGGTTGCACACTTTTGGCTAGATGGTGCTGTTATGTTCAGGGAGATCTATTCCTTTCTAGCTGTTTCTTTTTTCCCCTCTCCTGGGTCACATTTGCCATAAGTTCCTTTGTAGATGCTACGCACCAATATATTCTTCAACTTTTTGTTGTTTGAGCAAAGATTATGCTGAGGTTCTTCCTTTATTAGAAAAATATAAAATGTAAGCTATTTTGTATGTCTGTATATCCTAGAATAATACCTACTTTCTCTTACCTATATTATATCTCAGAAACCAGAATTTGATGTGGTATGTTTGAAAAAAAAGACTGGAATGATAGACCTGATTTTAGTCTCAAGTTGACTTTTTAACGTGACTGGCCAAGTTTGCTTTCAATTTGATCTCTGTATTTCCTTATTTTATCACCTCCCACATAGTAGTAGGGATCATATAATAAATTTGGAGTAGTTAATCAATATTGTTCTCAGTTTCACTATTTGGTCAGTATTTGTCTACTATAGAAATCTCTCTGAAATATTAGCCACTAGGTGCATGCTAAGTGCCAGGCAATGTTTTTAAGTGCTTTATTAATTAGTATATTTCTTAGAAAAATCCTATGATTGGGATTATGAAGTCAAGTAACTTGGCAAAAACAAATAGCTAGAAAGTGGAGAAACAGATTGTGAACTCATGTACTTCAACTCCCAAGTGGGCTTTCCTGTTTTCGCTGTGTTATCTGCCACTCTGTCTCAAAGTTGAAAGCCATTGTTTCATTTTCCCAAAGAGGTGTAGCCCACAGAGTGAGGTGATTCTTTCTCAGCATCATCCTATCCATTGAAGAGAACACAGAACATGTATTTTTGGGCAATTCTCAAATAATAATAGTAATGACTTTGGAAAATGAGCAAAAATGATACTTTTCTACTGGTAACTGTCGGGGGGGGGGGATTATTTAAAGCCGCTTTCCTTCATCATTTTTAGAATTCAGTATTCTCTATCATGTATTTCAATTCTGTAATTTAGTAATAGGAGACATTGGATTCATTAGATAGAGCTTGCTGTATTAGGCCATCTTCTGTTTTCTAATTGCTAATTTTGAAGGACCACAGTTATGCATTCCAACAAAGCTCTCCATCATGCCCTCAGCATCTCATTTCTAAGATTCTTGTCAGTGATTAGCAAGTGTTTGCTTTTTCAATAGTTGCTTCTTTAATTCTAGCTGTTTGCAGTTCACCATGGATACTGACCCAGGACAGTTACCCAGTGGATTGGAGAGGAACAAAATGCTGCCCATATACTAAATGGAGAAGCACGCCTGGTTGGGATGCTTAGAGAATGTGTTGATAGAGAAGTAGAGTGGGATATTTTGTTGCTGCTTGAAAAAATTTGCAGGCTAACAAGTACCCTCATTCTTTCTAAATTATATTGTACCGTCCTGAGGTGAAAAGGGAAATGGAAAATTCTTCACAAAATTAAAATTTAAATGAGAAAATTTAGAGATAAGATTGTTGTTACTGCTTTTTTATTGTTTTGATGGCACCAGGGGCAGTATAAAAGCAAAAGCTGTCTGCTCCCCAGCCATTCCTCCTTTTCCAGGGGAACCCATTATAGCAGCTTGGCATGTGTGCCTGCAGACCTCCTTGAGTGGGCACACACACAGATGTGCATGCAAATTTATGTTGCTTATCCCAATCCATAATTTGCAACTTGGATTTTTATTCAGTGGTGGCTCAAGGTCATCCTTGTATGTTTATGAGTACATGTCTTTCTCTTATTTTAGTGTCTGTATACAGAATATAATAGTAATCTAGTATAATACTATTTGCTGACATTTACTGAGCTCTTATTATGTGCTAGGTATTGTACCAAATCTTTCATATTTCTTTGAGGAAATGGAGACTCAGAGGGGATATATAACTTGTTCAAGGTCACCCAGTTAATATGTAGCATAGTCAAGATGTAAACTAAGACTCTGTGATCCCTGAACTCATGTTGTTAGCCCTGTCATTGTCCATTATAATTCATGTAACTGGTCCCCTACAGATAAGCACTGGCCTCTCATTTTTTTCCATAGCAATTTTTTCTATAAAGAACACCATTGTATACAGATGTTTGCAAAAGTATTTGTGATATATATTTTTTAGGATTTTATTTATTTATTTGAGAGGCAGGGTTACAAAGAGAGAGACAGAGAGAAGTCTTCCATCCACTGGTTCACTCCCCAAATGGGTGCAACGGCCAGAGCTGAGCTGATCCAAACCAGGAGCCCCAGAAGCTTCTTCTGGGCCTCCCACGTGGGTACAGGGTCCCAAGCACATGGGCCATCTTTTACTGCTTTCCCAGGTCATAGCAGAGAGCTAGATCAGAAGAGGAACAGCTGGGACATGAACTGGTGCCCATATGGGATGCCAATGCTGCAGGCAGAGGCTTAGCCTACTACACCACAGAGCCAGCCCCATGATACATACATTTTAATGTTTGAGAGACAACCTGATTTCTAAAAACTATTTAGCCTGTTTTGACTTAGGCAAAGAAGTCACAGCCTATCTACAGAGGGACTCATGACTTAAGCTCAGCAATGGATCCTCTTGGTAAATGGCAATGAATTTCAATTCTGTTGTCATTTGATTAGACTTTTATTTGTTTAACAAAAGACCTATCAGCTTGGATTTTATGTTTCCAACTGTCAGTGTCCTTCAAGATCTAGGAGAGGAAACCCTGATTATGTAATAGTTTGGGGGTACTCCTTTGTTGCGACCGCCACTTGTCACACAGCTCAACAAGGCTAATGAGACGTGTCAGAGCATGGCGAAGAATCACCCAGAATACATATTCAGTGCACACATCTAAAGGTCAATACCATTCAGTATATCATTAGTCCACAGGTCATAACAAACATCTAGGAGTAAGACAATCTAAAAATATCCAGGAATAGGGAAAAGTATAAAGCATAAAAAGCATAATCAATCTAAACACTCATGGCTTAGGAATGTAATATGAATGCTGCATTCTCAAGGTTTGTATCACAGTCATGAAAGTTGAAGTCCGAAGTCCAGAGTCCAATGTCTCTGTTACCACTCAGAGAGACGGATCTCAGAGCAGTCACCGGCCGCAGTCGTGGAATGACTGGCACTCGGAGTTCCAAGATGGACAGCGACAGTGAAGGGCTGGGGAAGTCACCGATGCTGTCGACCGGAGGGTCTACATCAAATGCTGAGATGTAGAAGTTTGGTTGGCTTCGACGTCAGTTCTGGCCGTGGCTAGGATGTCTAGGCGAGGTCAGATCCAGGGGAGTAATGAGCAGAGTTTCAGAAGATGCGGTGGATCCATTTGGTCATCACTCACAAAGAGCCGTGTTTCCCTGAGAGGATGCAGAACAGTTGTGAGGCTGGCTTTTTATCCCCATTCTGGGGTAGGTGGCCGGTGATTGTGCTTTAGGATGTTACCAATCACAGGCCCATCCTCTTTGGGTGTCACCAATCAAATGTTAGTTTTTAGGTGTGGCCAATGGTGTGTTAGAAGCCTTCTGGGTGTGACCAATCGTGATACACTACTGAGGGTGAAGTAATGTAGTGGCCAGCTGGTTGGCTACTTCATAATGTAATGTTCCACTGTCCTTATCTTGCTTACCAGCTGTGTCTGTGGCAGATGGTCTGGGCAGTTCCCGGTGCTCAGTAGTCTTAGCTTAAATAACTATTTTCATTTTTTAAATAACTGTTTTATTTTAAATAACTATTTCATTTTTCCTGGTGCCTAGTAGTATTAGCTTAAGTAACTCCATTTTGGTTTGCTTTGTCTCTTTCTTTTTGGATTAGCAGTGCTCTGTAACTCTTTTTGGGACTCCTGTGGGATTCTCCACATCCTCAGGAACCAAACCTTCAGAAAGGTCACAGCCAAAATGTTGAAGTGCTGTGGCACTAACATGATGAGGTTCTGGTGGCTTATACTCAGTATCACATTGAAATGTACAGTTTCATTTTGGGTTTGATTTTTCTGAAAAATGAATAGAAACAAAAGTCTGTTAACTTTTTGCTTGTTGCTGAGAAAGCAATAGAATTATAAAATCAAGATGACTTTTCACCAGTGGATGATTAATTACTGTGTAAGGGACCATGGATACTGATCAATAATATAAGGATGGACGCATGAATTTCCTGCTTCCCTCAAAGCACCTCCTGGACTTCCTTGTTCCCTCCTCAAGTCTATGTGACAGATCCTTACTCTAGATTGGGTGGCCCCGGTGATGGATATTTTTGAGGTTGTAGGAATCCAGGTTTATAGACTTCAGTCCTGTGTGGGAGGCCATGTGAACAGGGTGGGTGATCAGGAATCAACATATGCCATCCCCACTACATAAAGAGTAAGTGACTATTTCTAATCATTGCACAGTTTGATTTTGAGCTTAAATGAAAGATAGATTGGATTCTGTACCCGTAACCTGAAGCTTCCTACTGCTGTGACCTCTCTGAACTCTGCTCAGGGCACCAGGGGTGGCAGAGGAGTCTGCTGACTTCTCAGGTGGAGAAAGGAGATGGTGGATAGCAACTTCTTTTTTTCTTTCTCCTTATGTAAGAGAATGGCTCTCTTGTGGTAGTCCTTTTGTTTCTGCTATTGGCATTGAGAATGTTTACTCATTACCTTAGCAAGCAAATGAAGTTCTCTTTAGGTTTTATTTCTGCAATCAAGTTTGCCATTGACTTAGAGAAACCTAAAAAGATTTGTGTTGGAAACTATATAAATGCTAAGTCAAGTATATACTCATGCAATTAGGACTTGCAAAAAGGTGTTATAATGGGTGATAAGGAGTTTCAGAGTCACTAAGCTATAAAATTTGAAGTTTCTCATTTTCCCCAATTAAAAGTAACAGTTATGGGGCCAGCATTGTGGAGTAGCAGGTAAAGCCGCCACCTGCAGCACTAGCATCCCAGTTGGTTCCTGTCCAGCTGCATCACCAGCATCCTGCTGGTTCTTGTCCTGCTGCTCTATTTCCAATCCAGCTCCCTGCTGATGTGTCTGGAAAAGCAACGGAGGATGGCCCAAGTAGTTGGGTCCCAGCCACCCACGTGGGAGACCTGGATGGAGCGCCTGACTTAGGGCTGGCACAGCCCTATCCGGTGCAGCCATTTGGGGAGTGAACCAGCAGATGGGAGATTCTCCCTCTCCCTCTCCCTCTCCCTCTCCCTCTCCCTCTCCCTCTCCCTCTCCCTCTCCCTCTCCCTCTCCCTCTCCCTCTACAACTCTGCTTTTCAAATAAGTAAAAATAAATCTTCAAAACCCAAAAGTAACTATTTGGGGCCAGCATTGTGGCTTAGCAGGTAAAAGCCACTGCCCATGATACTACCCACATCCTGTATGGGTGCTAGTTAGAGACCTGGCTACTCCACTTCTAAACCATCTGCCTGCTAATTGCCTGGAAAAGCAGATGACCCAAATGTCTGGGCTCCTGTCACCCATGTGGGAGGCCTGGATGAAGCTCCTGGCTTTAGCCTGGCCCAGTGCTGGCCGTTGAGAGCCTCTGGGGAGTGAACCAGCAGATGTAAGATCTTTCACTCTGTCTCTTCCTCTCTCTCTAACTCTGACTTTCAAAATAAGTTTTTTTTTTTAAAAAAAGTTAATGTTCTTGGGGGAAGGCTTTGTGGCACAGTATGTTAAGCTGCTGCATGGAATACCTACACTCCCTTTCAGAATGCCCGATTCTATTCCATGTTATACAATTCCAGTTTCCTGTTGATGCACACCCTGGGAGGTAGCTAATGATGACTCAGTGTTGAAGTAACACAGCACTTACTTGAGTTCCTGCTACCTATGTGGGAGATCTGAATGGAGTTCTGGGTCCTGGCTTCAGTATGACGGAGCCCAGGCTATTGTGGGCATTTGGGGAGTGAACCAGCAGATGGAAGGTACTCCCCAACCCCACTGTGTTGCCTTCTATCCCTTTCTCTTTCACTCTTTCAAATAAACAAACAGTTCTTGGAATAGTATGTGACACTGTAGGTTATTTTGTAGCTTGTGATGCCAGCATCCCATATTGCCATATGCCAGTTGGAGTCCCAACTGTCCCGCTTCTGATCCAGCTCCCTGTTAATGTTCCTGGGAAAGCAGTTGAAAATGGTCCAAGTGCTTGGGCCTTGCCTCCCATTTGGGAGGCCTGGGTGGAGTTCCTGGCTCCTGGCTTTCACCTGGCCCAGCCCCAACCATTGTGGCCATTTGTGGAGTTAACCAGCAGATGGAGGATCTGTTTCTTGCTCTGACTGTCCCTCCCTATCTCTGTCACTTTGCCTTTCAAATAAATAAAGTAAATCTTTTTTAAAAAGTAACCTTTCTTTTACCATAAACTTTAAAGAAACTGAAAGAAACCGAATGCTTTGAGGAGTGTAGGAGTAATAGAGGCAGAACGATGTTTAATACTACATGTTTTACAATCAGGGTTTCTGATTTCAATCCTGGTTCTGAACTAGAAAAAATTATCTGAACTCCTAGACTTCTGCTTCCTTATTATGAATTAGAGTAATAAATAAGAGAATCTATGTTGTAGGTTGTCATAGAATTATGTGAGTTAACACATGCAAAGCATTTACAATACTAACTGGCACATAGTAAGCCTTCGGTGTTATCTACTTTTAGGATTATTGTTATGAGCTAACAGTTATCTTATCATTCTAACAAGCTCCTGTCTTGTAATAAGTTAGGAAAGAGATTAAATCATTTGAAATAGGATGGGTAAAATGTTAAAATCCAAGCTAGGTCTTGTGCTTATGGGAAAGGAGATAGCATTTACAGAGTATAGGTTTTGGAAACCTAAGTCAGCCAAGAAGAGTTCTCTTCTTTAAGTAAGTTTCTGTAGCTTCTAAGAGAAGGAAGACCCCAAGAAGCCACCCTAATGTGGTTAGCAGTTTCTCACTGAAAATCACAGGTTTTTGAGAATTCAGTTTTACCTATGAGTACTTTTAAAAAAGTATTATACTGAAGAAAAGGAATCCAGCGTAGGCTTTTGTTAGGCTGTTGGCCTCTGGATTAGTCTTATTGGATTCAGCACCCTGCTATATTCCTGTGCAGTGGTGGTAGAAGGTAGAAGTCAGACAGGTCAGCAGGCTAGGATTATGTTCAGATGGATCTGGGGCAGTGACACAGCAAGACACTGCTCTGATTGGGAAGAAGAGGCTGTGAAATCCCTTGGTTGTAAGAACTGAATGATCGTTAAAATGATAATAGACTATTCTGTCAGACCACTAACAATTTTATAAACCAGAAGATATATGCTGTATCTATGAAGAGAAAAATGATTTAAAATCTTCTTTCTTTTGAATATATCTTGCTAAATTTCTTGAGATTATTCTTTCATAGTGTTTTTTTCAGACTTGAATTCCAAAATAAGGATTTTATTTTTAGTAGTTTTTATTTAAAATGTGTGTATTTTACATATTTTATATTTATTATACATGCATTTTTTCTTCCTTTTTTATGACATTTGACAAAATTAGAATTACTGATTGCCTTCCCTTTTCATTGGCATTTAAGATTGTCAAATGTACCCAGATAATCTAGATAAGAATTCTTGACATGATAACACAAACACAGATTTAAGACTTCATGGAGCAGATGAGATTTTCTATGTTGAAATAATAATGATAGGGTTTTTCTGTTTGTCTTCTTGACAGTGCCTTTGGATTATATAACATTCTGTGACTAACATTTATAAACCAAACCTAGGATTTAGAGATAGATGTTGCCAAATACAGATATTTCTCATTTTAGCCTTTCTTTAGCCGTCAAAAGAACAGCTTTGAAGCAGTGGAGATTAGATGGAGGTTGGTGTGTTGATAATTGACACTTTTGACTGGATAATTCTTTATTGTGGGACTGTCCCATACACTGTAGCTGTTTAGTTGTGTCACCAGATACTCTTCATACTCCCTCCCCCTGCCCTTGTCACCACAGTCCAAAAAATTTCCCACTATTGCCACATGTTGTGGGAGTGAGGATGGGGATTACAAAATCTACCCAACTGAGAATGAAAACTGCTGGAGTACAGAGTAAAAGAAATGCAAAAAGCTTAGAGACAAATGGGGCTCAGAAGTATTAGAAAGCAATAGCGGTTTTAGGCCGGCACCGCGGCTCACTAGGCTAATCCTCCGCCTTGCGGCACCGGCACACTGGGTTCTAGAACGGGTCGGGGCGCCGGATTCTGTCCCGGTTGCCCCTCTTCCAGGCCAGCTCTCTGCTGTGGCCAGGGAGTGCAGTGTAGGATGGCCCAAGTACTTGGGCCCTGCACCCCACAGGAGACCAGGATAGGTACTTGGCTCCTGCCATCGGATCAGCATGATGCGCTGGCCGCAGTGCGCCGGCCACGGCAGCCATTGGAGGGTGAACCAACAGCAAAAGGAAGACCTTTCTCTCTGTCTCTCTCTCTCACTGTCCACTCTGCCTGTCAAAAAAAAAAAAAAAAGCAATAGTGGTTTCAAGTGATCTAAATCAACAAAATTAAAACTTTCTATTAAAAAAAAAAGAAAATAAGAACCAAAGATGATAGATGGTTTGTTATGATTAAAGTATGAACACCTTCACCACCCCATGGCTTAAACTAATCAGTAAGGCAGATGAGCAATTATGAAGCATGATTTTGACATAGAAATATAATGGCAAACATATAAAATTTATCATGTTTGTATCTTTAAGATTTATTGATTTGAAAGGCAGAGCTACAGAGAGAGAGGGAGAGAGAGGCGGAGGGAGAGATCTTCCATCTGTTGTTCACTCCACAAATGACTACAACTCAGGTACCTGGAATTCTATCCTAGTGACTGAACTCCATCTGGGTGTCAACCAGCGGCCATGTGGGATGCCAGTTTTTCAGGTGGCAGTTAAACCCACTGTGCAACAACATCATCCTGGATCATGTTTCTTACTCTTATTGTTTCTGTACAGTTCTATCAGAAAGTCGTTAGATCAGGCACAGCAAATTAGGCTAGTTCACTGGTAGGAGGTCTTGGGAGATAAAGGAATTACAAGGGCCCCAAACTGAGTGTCAGAACTCAGGGGGAGTGAGAACATTCATATGTTTATCTTGGAGTTGGATGGGAGAGGGTAACAGAGATGTTGGAAAAGGAGAAAACTAGAATGAACCCTGTTCATTGGAGTTACCAGCTTGAAATTGTATTCAATAGAGAGGAATAGATGTATAGAACTAAACATGATAGTAAATCTTTATATATGTGTGTTAACACATTTTTTTTCCTAGCTTAGGCCACCGAGAAGACCAGGGAAGAATGATACTTAGCATGTTTCTAGTCCTCACCTTTATTTCTAGATCTGTTCTCCATTTAGAAATGGAGAAATGGTTGATTTCAGGGCTAGAAAACTAGAAATGAGCCTGGTATATCTTCTTGTTCCATAAAGTAAAGAACTACTTAAAGACAGATAAGGAGTATATCAAAAGTATATGAGAGCCAACTTTAAGATGCTCTCTCTAATCAAATCTAGAACAATTTGATCTTCAAAATAATGGTAGTAATAGATTATAATCCACTGTAGAAAATGGGAATTTGTGAGCCTATGCTGATCTGAATAAAACAATTCTTAAAGTCTGAGTTTGATGAGGAACAGGATATTTGTGTAGTCGGAAAGTATCCTCCTGTACCCCTAAATGCTTATTAATTACAAAATGAAAATCAGTAACTTCATAGTGGAGAAGTCTGGCAGATACTACCTTAACCTAGTGATCAAAGTTAATACATAAGGAATAAGACTGATTGAAATAATATACCACCTGGTATGATGTAGCGAGAACACAGCATCATCGCTGTGATATTCCTCGGAAGGATGTGTAACCTGAACCTAAACATGGGGAAATAACAAGAAAACCGAAATTAAAGGGTATTATGCAAAATAACTGGCTTCCAGTCTTCAGAAGTGCCAAGCTTGTGAGAATCGAGGAATCATAAGCTTTGATTCTGAACCGACTCCTTCTGCTATGGAAAAGATCATTGTGAAATGATTGACAAATCTTGAATAATATCAAAGAATGAGGTGGTAGTCATGTGTCAGTATCAACTTTCTGGTTTTCATGATTGTATTGTAGGACAGCGTCATTGTATATAGGAAATATGAGAGTACTGCAAGAAGTTCATAAAAAATGGAATTAAAAGATAAGTTTGTTTTAGTACAAAGGAAATTTTTAAATGCATACTGAGGCTTTTTGTAATGTGCATTTTCTGCAAACTTTTGAAGTACCTTCATACACAGTGTAGGAGTGATGGACCATCATGTTGGCAACTATCTTTCAGATATTTCAGAAAAAGTTATACTGCTCTTTTAACTTTTCTCTAGGTTTCTATCAAAGTAAAAAGTTTAAATAAAAAAATTATTAGTGGCAATGCTGATAGTCTCGTATCTTGCTGATACCCTTTGGATAGGAAATTAACAGTATGTCTCAAAAGCTTTAAGAATGTTTTTTTTTTCTGACTAAAATCTGTCATTCTGTTCAAAGTAAACAAAAAAACTTTGGAAGGACATTTGCATTATAGTTTTTAAGTGGAACAGTCATATTAATAGCTGTGCATGTAATATGTTCTTAACTTTGTATAGAATTATAGAAAAAGTAATGGAAGCCTTTTAACTTGAGATGCCTCCTTCCTCTACCATTCTTACACCTGCCAGG